>NC_140180.1:33905830-34505830 GCF_963971535.1 Notolepis coatsorum | reverse complement strand
TAACAAGGACAGTAAATAATGCTGGGTATCGTGAGCATATCAATCCACTGTAAAGTCACAGACTCATGGATCTAGTGACATTTTGAACTATACAAAAAATTTACTTCCGGGCCCTGTTTCTTGTACCTGGTTCAACTAAGTCGATCAAGATGTCATTATCCAGCTTCAGTTAACCCGATGTTTGAAGCCGGGATTTTCCTGTTCCTCGAAGGTGGATTCAGTCTCGTTAACTCAAGCCAGACTTGCGACCCAGGCTAAATGCGCGCGGCCGCTTCAGTTGAAAAGCCAGCACGTATCGATAGCAGAGAATCTGATTCTCTAGCGGCATTGATTGATTAATTGATTTAGAACTTTATTAACATATTGCAGTACGGCTCAATCGCCTCGCCGACAAGTTAAATGCGTTATCTATAGGCTAATTTCAAGTCCCTCATTACCTCAATCAATCAGATTATATTTCTTTAAACTTGCCTGCTGGATTGAATAATCAAATGAGATCTTGCTAGCGAAAATAATTAGTAAAACTGTCATACAGAATAACGATACGGCTCCCTTACCCATTGATTGATGTATGGTCGATCTTTTACTTATCTTCTCTGTGGTCTAACGGGTTGTTCTTCTGACTTTCATGCAGACGACCGGGGTTTGAGACCCAGTCGTCTCCTTCTTTTTGCAATATAGGAATAATTCAATTTGGTGCACGTTGAGAGCTATATAAAGAATGACATCCTCAATGCATGTAGATTTATAATATTTTAACTTAAAACTATGCTACCTTTGCGTATAATCATTAATATTATATTCCAAAAATTTATATTGGAAAGACGGGGATTCGAACCCCGGTCGCCGGGTTGCCAGGATTGAGCACTACCGCTGAGCCACTGTGGCAGATGGGATAAATTCATTGTTTATACATTAATGAACGAGAGACCCGTGTTTAGAATATTCTTTGTTTTGAAGGAAGTTTTATCTCTTTATCCTCATTCATTAATGTGACGTCAACGGCTCATTCAATTTCTCAAATCCGTCAAACAGCGCATCTCATCAGACATCTTAATCCCAGTTACAATTAAAATAACCACATAATGTGTACATTGCACGAGCGAGCGCCACGGTATATATAACGTGCATTATTTAGGACAAAGTGAATTTAGTATCAGCATTTTGGGTCTATTTTACATTTCAAAAGCCCCCTCTGGAAGAATGGAGCACAAAAACGTAATTCAGAATGGTATAATGCAGATCGTAGACTGTGGGAATAATTTCAGGAAACGGGCTGTCACTTCTTTGCGGGGGCGTGGCGATGGTTCAGGCTAACTTGAACTTAAACTCTGCTTTCGACCAGGCTCAAACTTTTGGATCTGTTGTCATGGTGATTTGGAAAATCCAGGTACGGGGAACCTGAAAGTCCGGCTAACTCAGTTATCCAGTTAAAGTTATCCGGCTAACTCAGTTATCCAGGTACGGGGAACGGGGCCCCGGGGTAACCTTCAAAACATGTTCAAGGATAGAGAGGGAAGGCAGCGCTTGAGAAGGAAAGCTAATTTAAAACAGCCTTGTGTTCATACCACTTTTAAAAGTAGAGATGTTCCGATACCATTTTTTCCTTCCCGATCCGATTCCGATACCTAAGCTTTGGGTATCGGCCGATACCGATACTGATCCGATACGCATCAGCATGGGAGGGAGGGGGAGGGGGGAGGGAAGGGTTTGTTTACATTTACAGTTCTTTTTGTGCGATGTTTATACTGTTGTTGTTTTTCTATGACTTGGCCACTGCACATTAAAAATACTATTAGGACATACTTTTCGATGTTACTCATTGTACACTCAACACCAGTCTATGACTCAACCTAAAACCTCACAGCAGATTGGAGGAGTGGTCAAATTTACTAGTTGGAATTGTAAGGGCTTAAATCAGCCAATCATACGTAGTACTGGGGCATCTTCAGAATTTGGGGGTTCATATAGCTTTCCTTCAGGAAACTCATTTCAAGCTATCTGATTATACCAGACTACGTAGACGATGGGTTGGACAAGTGTACCACTCATCATTTCAGAGCAGAGCTAGAGGTGTGGCAATTTTAATTCACAAATCAATACATTTTATTTGCTCAGATGTTCTCTCTGACCCAAATGGTAGATTTGTGCTGGTAACTGGAAAGCTCTGTGGCACCCCAGTGATTATGCTTAATATCTACGGCCCTAACTGGGATAATAGCTAATTTTTTAGATCTGTGTTCTCTTCGATACCTGACCTCTCCACACATTATCTAATATTAGGAGGGGACTTCAATTGTTGGCTTAATCCATCATTGGATCGCTCATCTACCAGAAATTAGATTAAATTAATTATAATTTCAAGCTCTGCTAAAACCATTCAATCTTTTATGGAAGAGTTTTCACTTTCAGATTCTTGGCGTTTTCACAACCCATCTAGCAGAGCATACTCATTCTTCTCTCATGTTCATCACACCTTCACTCGTATTGATTATTTCTTGATCGACAATCGGCTCATCTCATCAGTACTATCTTGCTCATATGATACTATTGTCATATCGGACCACTCTCCAGTTCTAATGGAACTGCAAATTAGGGGATGTGATAACACCTGACCACCCTGGCGACTGAATACTAGTTTGTTATCGAACAAAGATTTTGTTACTTTTATTTCCAAGCAGATAGATTTTTTTTTGGATATCAATAAGACGCCTGGGATCTCAGCTTCCTTACTATGGGAGACACTGAAGGCATGCTTAAGGGGGGAAATTATTTCTTACTGCACTTATGAGACTAGAGCCAGAAGGAAGAAATTAGATAATTTAACCAAACAGATCACTCAGATTGACAACGTTTACTCTATCTCTCCATCACCTGATTTATATAAGGAACGCCTATTGTTACAAGCAGAATTCGATACTCTGACTGAATGAATGAATGAATGAAAACTTTATTTAACAGATTGCAGAATGGGTACAATACAGTACGGCTCAATACATACAATTGTTAAGGGGATGCAGACCTGAGAAAGACGTTTGTCTTGTTTCCATCAGGGTCCCCCATTTTCAATTCATATAGACATTTATGACATACACAACATACATGACATTTATGGCATAGGGACATATAGGTATTTAGTACTGATACATTTGTGACATAGGCGGTATTCAAATATACTACCACCCATACCGAAAAATTACTATTCAAATCCAGATACAATTACTATGAACACGGAGATAAGGCGAATAAACTATTAGCTCATCAATTAAGACAGGCATCAGCTTCGCATCAAATACCACAAATCCAAACTCCAACAGGTAGAACTACAGATCCCAAAGAAATTAATGAACAATTAAAAAACTTCTACTCATCTCTCTATGCTGCAGAACAACCCACTGACCCGTCTGCCTTTAGCAACTTTTTTGACTCTCTTGATATTCCTAAAGTTGACTCTGACTCAGCGGTGAAACTGGATGAGCCTATCACAATAGAGGAGATTGAAGAGGCTGCTCACAACATGCAGGCAGGTAAATGCCCAGGCCCCGATGGTTACCCAATCGAATTCTATAGGAAGTTTTTTGGCAAATTGGCGCTACTTCTTATTGATATGTACAATGAATCCTTCTGCTCTTTTAAATTGCCCCATAGACTTACTCAGGCCACAATTTCCTTAATCTTGAAGAAGAACAGAGACCCTCTCCTATGTGGGAGCTACCGTCCTATAAGTTTGCTATCCGTGGATTTAAAGCTTCTTTCCAAACTACTATCTATGTGTTTAGAATCGGTACTACCCTCTATTATTTCCCCAGATCAGACTGGATTCATAAAAAAACAGTACTCTTCTTTTAACACTAGACGGCTTCTTAATGTCATGTATAATCCCTCTTCTTCCTCAATATCAGAAGCTGTGATCTCACTAGATGCCGAGAAGGCTTTTGACCGGGTGGAGTGGAGCTACCTATTCTACACCATGGAGAGATTTGGCTTGGGTAAAACATTTATCACCTGGGTGAAACTGCTTTATACCTCCCCTATAGCCTCAGTCAGAACCAACAACACACATTCTGAATATTTCCCTCTCTTTCGCTCTACTCGGCAAGGCTGCAATTTGAGTCCCTTATTATTTAATATTGCAATAGAACCATTGGCCATTGCTCTCAGATCAAATCCTAACATAACTGGTATTCATAGGTTTGGCATCGAACAGAAGACTTCACTTTATGCGGATGACTTGCTTTTATATGTATCGAATCTCTCTGTCTCTATTCCATCTGCCCTTGACGTTTCTCATACCTTTTTCAATGTTTACCCATCTTTCTCACACAATCATTTTTCCAGAAAATTGACAGTTTGGTGTCGCAGTTCATCTGGAATAGGAGAGTCCCTAGGCTCGGTAAAGCCCTCCTACAAAGACCAAAACCTCTGGGAGGGATGGCTCTGCCCAATTTTAAATTCTATTATTGGGCAGCCAACTTTAGAGCACTACAACATTGGGCAAGGTTTGAAGACACACCTTCATCCCCTTTATGGTTGCTTTTGGAATCCTCTTCTTCCAGCCCTGCCTCACTGGCTGCTCTTGCTCACGCACCTCTACTTTTTCCCACCTCTCCCTACTCTAAAAATATTATTGTCAAATCAACACTCAGGATATGGAATCAGTTCAGACGACATTTTGGTTTACAATCTTTTTCTTTACTAGCTCCAATTACAGCTAACCCTGTTTCCCCCCCCCTCTGTGATGGATAGAGCTTTTCTCTCCTGGTCCCCTCTTGGTAGAACGTTCAGTGATTTATATATAGAAAATATTTTTGCATCATTTGAACAACTGTCTGACAAGTTTTCTCTTTCGAGGTCACATTTCTTCAGACACTTGCAAGTCCGCAGTTTTGTACGTAATATCAACCCACAGTTCCCCAAACTCCCAGAAGCCACTCCTATTGACACTTTACTAAAGCCTACACTGGTCACAAAGGGTATTATATCTGTCCTGTATGGCTTGATTTCCTCACTGCGTCCTACCTCATTAGAAAAGATCAGGAGGAGATGGGAGGAGGACCTGTGTGAGGACATCACAGAAGACCTGTGGGAGGATATTCTACACCGGGTCCACTCCTCTTCAATTTGTGCCAGGCACGGACTGATCCAATGTCAAATTGTTCACCGTTCACACTTTACTAAAGTCAGGCTAGCCAAGATCTATGGCAACATTGATCCCACCTGTGACAGATGCCACCGTGCCCCTGCTACACATAGTCACATGTTTTGGTCCTGCCCTTCCCTACATAACTTTTGGTCTGAAATATTTGAAACTATCTCAAATAGTATTGAGATCCCAACAGCCCGACTGCCATAACTGCTTGCTTTGGTGTCTCTATCTCCCCTACTACCCTGTCTCTGCCACGATATAAAGCTGACCTGGTGGCATTTGTTACTCTCCTGGCTAGACGTCTCATTTTACTGCATTGGAAGTCACCCACTCCTTTATCTCACTCTATGTAGCTCAGGGATATTTTGCACTTCCTTAAGATGGAGAAAATAAGGTGTGTCATAAGGGGTTCTACAGCTAGATTTTATAAAACATGGGGTCGTTTCTTTACTTATGTTGGGGAACAAGGTTCAATCGACCCCCCCATAAATAATGCTCACTTCTAGCCTAGCACTGTCCAGTCGATTGACCTATCTACATGTGCAAATGTAACCTGATGTCTACCTTCTCACTTAAAAAAAAAATGTGTTCCATTCCTCTATTTCTGCTATACAGTCCTTGTCCTGAGTGTACATATCTGTTTAATTGACTGTATGTCCGAAACAATATCTATATTTATTTTGTGGTGTACTCGCTTTAGTCTATATATTCAACAGACCTATACTTTGACTACTTATACGTAGCTTTGTGCAATATGTATATTATTTACATTCAACAGACCTATATTTTGTCTATTTATACATAGCTTTGTGCAATAGGTATATTGTTTATCCAACAGACCTATATTTTGACTAATTATATGTAGCTTTGTGCAATATGTATATTGTCTAAAAGTCACACCTCACTGCTGACATCGACACATATCACAACCTCTTGTTAACATTCTCCAAAACCATTACTAATGCCAAAGCTTCTTTCTTTCACCATAGGATCGAGGCCTCTGCCAAGAATCTTCGCAAACTGCATGCTACCATGTCCTCCCTCCTCACCCCCCCCCCCACCCCCCCTCCCTCTTCTTTCTCTGCCGAAGACTTTGCGATCTTCTTTGAGGAAAAAGTGGAGAACATCCGCAGCTCCTTCTCCCAACCCCCACCCATTCCAAATGCTGAATCGAGAACCTCATCCTTCACTCTGTCATCTTTCTCTCCAATTACAGAAGCCGAGACCCTGACACTGGTAACGTCGAACCGTCCGACTACATGCCAGCTGGACCGGCTACCCTCCCCACTCCTCCAGACCATAGCACCAGACATCCTCCCATTCCTAACTGCAACCATCAACTCCTCACTCAACTCGGGGGTGGTCCCCACCTCCCTAAAACAAGCCAGAGTCACGCCCCTCATAAAAAAACATCCCTGAACCCTACCGTCATAGGCAACTACCGTCCTGTCTCTCTTCTCTCCTTCCTTTCTAAAACACTTGAACGTGCTGTATCCAACCAACTTACTGCTTATCTCTTACAGAATGACCTCCTAGACCCTAATCAGTCAGGCTTCAGGACTGGTCACTCCACAGAGACAGCCCTCATTGCGGTCACAGAGGCACTTCACTTAGCAAAAGCGAAAGGCCTCTCCTCTGTCCTGATTCTCCTAGATCTATCTGCAGCCTTCGACACAGTCAACCACCAGATCCTCCTCGCGGCCCTTGCAGGAATGGGAGTGGCTGGCTCTGCGCTGACATGGCTGTCATCATACCTCAATGACCGCTCCTACCAAGTGTCATGGAGAGGGACCCTGTCGGCCACCCGCCCCCTGCGGACGGGTGTCCCCCAGGGCTCGGTTTTAGGACCTCTTCTCTTCTCCCTCTACACTAAATCACTGGGTAACATTATCACGTCTCATGGCTTCTCCTACCATTGTTATGCCGACGATACTCAACTCTTCCTCTCCTTCCCTCCCTCAGATATCCACGTCTCTGAGCGGATCTCGGCCTGTCTGTCCGACATCTCCGCCTGGATGACGACCAACCACCTCAAACTGAACCTAAGCAAAACAGAATTGCTCCACCTGCCGGCCAAATCCTCCCCCCTGACTGACCTTTCCATCACAGTCGAGAATGCAGCTGTGACCGCGTCCCCGACCGCCAAGAACCTTGGTGTTGTCCTCGACGACCAGTTGAACTTCTCTGCTCACATCGCAGCGACAACCAGAACCTGCCGATTCCTCCTGAGCAACGTCAGAAGGATCCGCCCCTTCCTGACAAAAGAAGCCACCCAACTCCTCGTCCAATCAACAGTCATCTCCCGCCTCGACTACTGCAACGCACTGCTCGCTGGCCTCCCGGCCACTGCCACTAAGCCTTTTCAACTCATTCAGAACGCAGCGGCCCGCCTGATCTCAAACCTACCGAAGTCGGCCCATGTCACCCCACTTCTTAGGGACCTGCACTGGCTCCCCATTGCTGCACGAATCCGCTTCAAGGCCCTCGACCTAGCATACCATGCGGCAAAGGGAACCGCTCCCGCCTACCTCCGGTCAATGGTCTCTAACTACACACCGTCAAGACCCCTACGCTCTGCATCTTCTGGCCGCCTCAGACCTACTCCTATCCAAGCTCCGGGAGGGTCATCAAAGAGAAGTCGCCTATTCTCAGTCCTTGCCCCACAATGGTGGAATGAACTACCCACCCCAGTTAGGACAGCCAAAACACGTCCAATCTTTCGCCGTCGACTAAAGACGCACTTCTTCAACCATTGTCTGAATTAAAAAAATAAAAAATAAAAAAATATAACCCTAACTAACCATACTGTCATGCACTTGTCCTAATAAACTAACCTACACTGTAGCACTCAACACTTTGTTGAACATTGTTAGTTGTGCCCTTCCTGATGGCTTGTTGTACAGAACTTGTAAGTCGCTTTGGATAAAAGCGTCAGCTAAATGACTAAATGTAAATGTAAAATGTAAATGTCTACATTCAACAGACCTATATTTTGACTACTTATATGTAGATATGTGCAATACGTCTGGCATATATGTGTACAATTTGACCTTGTGCTCATCTCATATTGCAACGAAAAAACTTCAATAAACAAAGTTTTGAAAAACAAAAAAAAATATATATATATATAAAATTATTAAAATATATATATTTTTTTACAGCTACTGTTTTATATATACTGTTTTTTAGTAATAACTATAAAGTAATGGTATGTATTCAACAACAGGTGATTGTATAGATTAGTATTAGTATCATTAATTGACAACTATCTCAATGAGTTCACCCACGGAATGGTTGTTGGGACATTGATTCTGCACGGACGTTATACGTTGTTGCACTCCAGAAGGCTCCGGTAACTTCAGTTAGCTAGTAGAGGCTCTCTTGTGATTTTTAATGCACAATAAATATTCAACGTTCTCTTTTGAGACTCCGCCTCAGACTCTTATCATTTGGCACTAAAAGCTAAACATTGTCACCGATATGGCTGTCATTAATTGTGTGCGAGAGGTCGATCAGTTAGCCACATTAGCGTGAGCTAGGTTAGCGTTAGCTAACGTTAGATGGAAATACAAACAATGTAACGTTACTGATGAAAAAGTGATTTACCTTGCAATACTCCTGTGCCAACTTGCTGTACTTTGCTTGCAGGTCTGCAGACATTATTGCTGGATTATGAACAGTGATGCCACAGATTACTTGTAAAAGTAATCCGATTACTGATTACTCCTTTAAAAAGTAATCCAAGTTACTTTACTGATTACTTGATTATCAGAGTAACTTAGTCGTCGTTCCCCCAACCGTTTTTTTTAAACGCTTTATTGAAAGTGCATAAATAGTTTTTAACTTGTTTCTCTGCACATAACGTAAATTGTTAAACTAGTGCTTCAGCTTCTGTACCATCAAGTATGGTAAAGCAACAGTCTATGATGCTCACAGCATTAGAGCAGCCAGCCAGTGGTTTTACAAAACCAGTGTATCCATTCACATCTAACAAATGCAGGCTGAACTATTCAATTATATCAACTGTAACTATTAAATTGTTTTTATAAATGTCTCTCTATAAACATACAATCAGTCTCTCTTTAACATGTAAATTAACTGTAAATCTGGCAAATAAGAGCTTTTGCTCTGCCACCATCAAATATACATTAATCAAAAGGGAAAGAAACAATCTCTCTCTTTTGCTGTTTGGCTGGCCTCCGAGTCCTCCTGTACCTACTAGTCGAAGCGTCGGCTAGTGTTGTGATTCCAGATGCTTTCAATGCAATTGGATGTGCTGTTTTTAGCGGTAGACAGTATTTTGTTTCCTCCGCATATGAACGTGAAGTAGTGACTGACGAGCGTTTTGGGATGGAAGTCTGAACAGAAACTCACTTTTAATTTTGCCAAGCGTTTTGGGGTGGAATTCTCCGACAACGGAGCCCTGCTGTCACACGATTGGCGCATATGTCACATGACGTGCTGTGAAGACCCGCCCTACTCTGCCTCTGATTCGCAGACTGTGGATGGGGAATGTGATTGTACCAAAGCAGAGTCACTCACAGACAGAGTGTCCAGTCACGCCGCGGCCCGCGGGACACATTCTTGTGTAACCCTTTCACTGCCACACTACGTCACTCCCAAAAGAAAAACAGCTCAAAATGTATTTTTGACTGTCGAAAACGAAATAAAATACTGCATTCCGCCTGCATTATGAATTTATGATGAGATAGTAACGAAATAGTAATGCACAGCCACTTGGACAAGTAACTGCAATCAGATTACTGGCTTTTAAAGATTAACGCGTTAGATTACTATTTTCGGGGGAAAGTAATCAGATTACAATAACGCGTTACTTAGTAACGCGTTACCGGCATCACTGATTATGAATAGCCCCAACTTTAGCCAAGGTAACGTTAAAGCTAAAACTAGCTTTCGGTTAGCGCTTCAGCTAATACTAAATAACACCAGCAAGCGAACCCATCAGAGCTCCCCGTCAACACCCCTCTCTCGGGACGATGGCATTTATTAAGAAAGTATCTGCTGTTAAAATGACAAACAGCATTGACACTTTAATTCACGGTCGATTAAAAACACGTTTGTTTTTATAATGCTCACTCAGCAGACCGCAGTGTTGTTGATAAATTATGACATATGGTATCGGAGGCTAGACTTTCGGCGTAATCGCCGATACCAGCATTTTAGGCAGTATCGGCGGCATTTCCGATACTGGTATCGGTATCGGAACAACTCTACTTAAAAGTATGTGTTTCAGTCTGCGGGGTGACTGTGAAAGACGAGACCAAGCAAAACAATAACATGTCACAGTTTAAATACAAATATAAAAAAATAGTTTTATAGAAATACAGAAATGAGGAGGGTAAATTAAATGGTTGATGCTGATCATGGTTGATACTGATGAAACTGTATAGCAAGGGTACTGCATTGTGTGATGATGTAAATAATATTTGATATGATGTAATGATTTAATTGTTGTTGATCTTTTTTCATTTGTAAGATATTATCTTCTTTATTATTTAATATGACACTGTTGATGACCCTGCTCCTTCTCGAACACATCCATTGTTTTGTCTCCATCTGATGGAGATTGTTTGATTTATCTTTCATGTTTGGTGTTTCATCTTTTACTGATTCATTGTGATCTTTTAATATTGATGTTCGAGACAAAGAAAGAAAGAAAGAAAGAAAGAAAGAAAGAAAGAAAGAAAGAAAGAAAGAAAGAAAGAAAGAAAGAAAGAAAGACTAGGGCCATTTGAGACCTTTTCGGGCAAGACATGAATATAGACAATATATTATAATATAATATTAATTATATATGTTTTATTGGGATGGTTGGTGAATCCCAAAATCGTCCCGAAAAGGTCTCAAATTGCCCTAAGAGAAAGCCCTTTTTTGTCGTAAGTCCGTTGGTGAATGAGACCCATTGTCAGACAAAATAAAATGCTCACATCCCTCCTACAACTTCAACTTGGCTAATACACTCAATTTAGTTTCTAAGCGGGTTTATCTAACACATTTCTTTTCCTCTCGTAAAGCAGGTAATGAAATACATGTTTAGCAACTTTGTCATTAGGCTATAGATTGCATTGCTGGGACAGGGGGAAAGGCATGGACAATAGACTAACAAAGATTTCAGACCTATGGCTGTGGCAGCTCACGTCAGAGCAGTTTACTGTAGAGTCACTGCCAGCCTGTGGGTAGGTTATCTGTCAGACTAGCCTGTACCTATTAACCTCTATAACAGATGTTGAGTTTTTACACTTGAGGGAAAAGTGTGTGTGTTGAACATAATACCAGGCAGTGTGTGTTTTGTTGCATGCTAAATATTTAAAAGTTGGCTTCAGTGATTGACACAAAAAAGAATGCAATGTTCAGCTTCAACATGAATGGGTCTCATTCCCGAACGGATTTACGACCAAAAATTTCCTCTTAGGCAGATTTCTGCCCATTTAAGACATATTAGGCCCACATTTTCTGAGGAGCACACTTATGATTGATTGACTAATTGAAAATGTTATTAACTTGACAGACCGTGTTCTCATAGTGATTCCTTCATGTTAACGCTACAGGCCTCCTTGGAATTAATTACTTAATCATAATTAAAATAAATATGACAATATTTGTACGATAAGAAATTACGCATTTGATGTCGGAAAAATAAATAATATGGATTCATCTGATCACAGGGCATATGGATTAACCATATCTGAACCAGCTATTTTGGACAAATGTATAATTACTTTAATTACTCAGATATTCAAACACAATTATGCCATTATTGTGAAATGATTGAAAATAATAATTATTTAATGCCTTCTGTGGAATTTGTATTTATTATTTGTTACACATCTGTTTTAATGATTAATTATATACATTTGAAAGAATGCAGGTCAACATGCAATATATCCCATTGATTGGTATACAATGGGACATGCCTTTGTTTGATATAGTTATAAACCTGCATTCCTTCGAATATATCATTAATCAATTAAACTTATATTGAAATACACTATATAGCCTATACACCAACACTGAAATGACAGTGGATAAATAAATAAGAACTAAAGCTAATCGCATGGAAATAGACTGCATTAATATTCCATAACAAGTCTTGTGTGCGCCAGTATGGCCTACGTGTCTAATGAACAGTATAGGCTTAATATATTCTAGTTACTTGTTTCATTAAGATTTAGTAGATACTATATATATGCTCTGCCTCTGCCCTACGTACAGTATAAGCACAGACTGTACCTATACTGTACGTAGGGCAGAGCATATGGTATCTACTAAATCCTAATGCAACAAGTAATTAATGGAATAATAAGCCTATACTGCGTTCATTCATTACGCCGTAGGCATTAATGGAATAATAAGCCTATACTGCGTTAATTCATTACGCCGTAGGCTACAGTATAATGCGCCTGTGTGTGTGTGTGTGTGTGTGTGTGCACGCGCGCGCTGCGGCAGGTGTACCACGTCCACGAGCTGTACTATATATGATGCCAATACATTAATCTAATCTCATTTCGATGGGTCGCGCAAGACTCGCAAGGCACTTCCGCATCCATTTCCACACAGCTGCGTCATTACTTTGCTTTATAAGGAGCTCTGGAGGCATTGTTTTGTATGCAAATGACCTGAACGGGGACGCGCTTACGAGTTTAAGACATAATGCCATTCCGGGCGGCTAGGTGGCGCAGTGGGCAAGGTGCTCGCCACCAATGCAGGAGATGCGTTGCTACCAGCTTGGCTGGTCGTTCATACTAATACAATTGGCAGTATTAGGGGGTGGGAAGCTGGTGGGTGGGGATCGGACGTTGTGGACAGCGACTCCTACAGGTCGGTTGGTGCGCCTGCGCAGTAGAATCAGGAAGCGACGAGGGCGGCGTGTCCCTCCCACGCAGACCCTCGCCGCTGAGAGATCGCGCTGTACAGGTGAAAAGATGCGACGGCTGCCTCCTCGAGTACCGGAGGGGACTCGTGATGCAAGGCTTCGTCCACATTGCAGCCGGCTTGTGGGAGGCATGGTGTTACAAAGGGTCAGATTAAACCGAATATATATATTTATTACTTGAGATATATTGTATAATATTTGTATATCGTCTGATATCCCTTGTATATTCTTTGTACATATACACGGAATATCCCTTTACCTAGGTACAGGCCAGACCATAATATTCGTTCTCCTATTGGACAGCGACCCCTAGGCGCCAACGGCCATACCCCCAATGGCAAGTTCAAAGCTACCGCTAAGACATGTCTCAACATGTCCAGGTTTGCGCAGTAATACGAGACAGAACTGAGGTTGGCACTAGATTATTCACCTTACGTATAAATACGTCGCAGGTGGATACAGAAGCACTTAGCCTAAAAGTGAGTTAGCCCAAAACGTTGAAGCCTTCACCACGATACAACGTGCCGTGAAGTGGGCCCCTTTTGCCCCTAAATAGAGCCTTGAGAACCGTGTGCGAATAGATAGCTAAAGTGTCAGAGTTTAACGCTGTATCGTCGAGTTCGACTTAGTCTATTGTAAAGTAATAGTCTATTATTTATAGTGTATCGTGCGGCTACCGTTCTACAGTGACCAGCATTACCACCGGTTCGTCGTACTCTAGCTAGTGCACTTATCCAGGCTAGGCGGCCTAAACTCGTGCCGCCATCCGAGGAGTCCTAGACGAAAACCGTTGGATATGTACACCGGAGAACCTACACCGGCGAATGCAGAGCCTTTTCCGGCTGGATTATATTGCTTTGGTACTGTGGCTGCTGGAGCAGAGAACCGTCTACCCCACTGCTGTGTGGGATCTACCCTGTGAGGAGCACCGTCGAGCCCGCCTCTAGGACCCACAGAGGCTGGCTAGCTTTCATCCATGCTGTCTTGCATACCGGAGTATAGCTGTTGCTTTGTCTACGGACCAAAGGATTATTGCACTGTCTCCTGTATCTGGAGTCTCTTTATTCCTCGTTGATCCAGACTTTGCTCCCGACCATTCCTCTCCCCTGCTGGCTTACAACCGGAGGGAACCCCCTTAGTATCTCCAGCTGACTACGAGTGTGCCTTATGTAATTCTTATGCTACAGGTGGTGTCAATTATACCCATCTTATTATGCTCATGGACTTACGCTCTTGACCTACTTAAGTGTTCTTCGCCATATAAGCGCAATTCATAATTCTCAATATTGTAACCTATTGTTGCTGCTCTAATAATAAATACTTCTAAATATAACTTTCTTTGTTAAGCCGTATTCTTGTGTGGGTGTTCACCAGATATACCGTGTACTGTATGGCCAGTAATTAAAGTACATAACTAAGTAGTGGTTTAATGATACCATACTCTCAATACAGTCAGGGAATTGTACCCCTCAATTACAATTGGTCCTTCGAGCCGGAGAAATATCAGTGTAATATCTAAATATAATATTGATATTAACCATGGCCAGCGGTGAACACTCCACAAACGGCTCTCCTAAGCTAGAACGCCCGCAGCGCAGACGTCAGCCACCTCCTTACCTAGAGGACTACGCTGCCAGTCTAATACCTAGCTTTATACAGACGTTAAATGCGGGAAAAGCGGATAGTAAAAGCATGTCAAACCCTACCGACCAGGCGACCTTGCCAGTAGAGACCCTAGTGGGTTCTAACGTAACTGACCAAGCTCACGGGGGGGACCAGGAGGGACATGACATGACTATACCCCCCGACAACGTCAACGGGACGGTCCCCGGAGAGCTCCAGGATAAAGAAAGCGCTCCAGGGACGGAACCCGACCCACTACCAGAAGAGAAGCGCGCCCAGGAGATAGACCTCCTCGGAGCGCGCCAGGAGAACGGATCTCCAACGAGCACTGTCAGAAGCCGATCACCTCCATCAGTGTCTTCCCCCAGCGAGGCGGACAAGATGCTGGCGCAGGCATTCATCGCCACCCTGGCAGCCTCCACTGAACGCGATCGACTCCAAGCACAGACGCTTAGCGAGCGCGAACATTCTTCCATGGAACAAGAGCGCCTCCGGGCGCAACAGCTAAGTGAGCGCGAACACTCTACCATGGAAAGAGAACGCCTGCAGGCTCAACAACTGAGTGAGCGCGAACAATCTGCAGACCAAAGAGAGCGCCTTCACGCGCAACTCCAAGCGCAAGCCCTTAGTGAACGCGAACACTCTGCAACCCAGCGAGAGCGCTTCCAGGCGCAGCAAAGGAGTGAAGACGACCGCATACGCCTGGAGACCAGACGCCTCCAGACGGAAGAGAATATTGAAAGAGACCGCGCCGATGCCCAGCGCGACGCCGCCGATGCACAGCGCGACGCCGCCAATGCACAGCGCGACGCAGCCCAAGCCCAGCGCGAAGCAGAGCGCGACCTCGCTCACATCAAGCGCGAAGCAGAGCGCGACCGACTACAAGCGCAGATAATGGAGCAATTGATTGCCCGGGCGACACCCCCTCTCTCCGCACGGAGCTCCAGGGCATCATCAAGACAAGGGTCTAGGGCACCTTCCCCTACCCGACCAAGTGACCCGGAGCTCGGCCAACAGAAAGAGCCTATCCACGTCTCCGAATCCCCTCCCCGACCGGTCCATGCGAGACCCAGCAACCGGGAAGAACCGGCCTATGCCGCCGAGAGACTGAATAGACGACTTCAAGATCTAGAAGACCTAGCAGAGGAAGAGGAAGAGGAGGAAGGTCAAGCCCACCAGCAGCATCGTACTCCACAGGACCAGGAGGTCCAGTACAGCCCAGACTTTACCCCCGAGGCCCTGCGCTACAGACCCCCGACTCTACTCAGGGGTGAGTTTGACGCACAGCCAGCCCCGAGGAACAGCACCTGGGTGCCCGGGCTTTGGTACCCACCAAGTACCAGCCCACGACGACACGTACGGGGAGACTCGCCCAGGAGGCCTCTCCCCCAACGCTCACCGATGTGCCAGCCATCCATGGCATCGTACCTTGGCACACTGACGTTCCCGGATTTTACGCACGAAGACAGAGCGCAGTACACGGAATTACAGAATGTGCTTAGAGACTATGATGTCCGACGTCCCTGATGAGTCGTACAAATATGCTATCCTCCTCAAGCACCTGAAGGTGCCCAGAGCGCATAATATAGCGCTGGCATATTCCAACTCAAGTACCCCATACACCGCGGCTCTAGTAGCCCTCGACCAGCGTTATGGACGCATATGGGACTACGTGATACAAGAGATAAGGAATATTGACCGTCTCCCCCCAGCCACAGACAATCGCTCATTGGATGACCTCTCTATCAAGGTACAATCCCTGGTAGGGATGCTGGGGTCCCAAAAGGAAAAGGGTAGAAATGAACTGTACGCTAACTCTAATGTAGAAAGGATATTAGAGAAGCTCCCTGCAGCCCGACAAGAGCGCTTCAGGCGGCAAAGAGACCACCGTGATCCCGACGGTCCCGAGCCATCCCTCCTAGACCTGGCCGACTTCCTCGCGAGAGAAGTCAGCAGCCTACGACTGGATACGTTCGTGCGGAGTGGACCAAGCCCCAGAGATGGACCTCGGAGATCCAACGATAACCGCAGGCTGGTGACCGTCATGCACCAAGCCGAATCAGTACCGCGGAACAAGAACCACAACACCCCCTCGACGAAAGAGAAGTGGAAGATTGTATGCCAGTACTGCGAGAAAGAACATTGGCTGTCACAATGTGACACTTTCAAGAAGATGACCGCCGACGAGGTGAGTCAATGGATAAAGTCCAACCGCCGCTGTTACCGCTGTGCGCGCAGCCATATGGCAGCCGAGTGCCGCTTGAAGAAGAGGTGCAGCCGGTGTGACGGCGCCCACTTGGACGTCTTGCATGACAGCAACAGGAAGAAACTCGCACCCCCAAGCAGCACCAGAGTAAGCGTCATGTATATTGACCCCGCCAGCAGCGGGAGCTCCCGAGTGCTCTTGAAAGTGGTCCGAGTGACATTAAGCTACGAGGACAAGGTCATGGACACTTACGCCGTCCTTGACGACGGGTCAGAAAAGACTCTCCTCCTCGCATCCGCTGCAGCCCAGCTGGGTCTGCGGGGGAGCGAAGAAACGATGACAATTCGTACTATAAGAAGAGACCTGAAGACAATAAAGGGTGAGAACGTCTCCTTCACTATCGCAGCAAGCGGGCAGCCAGAGAGGCGGTATAGGATCACTAACGCTTTCACCAGCCAAGACATAGGCCTGTCGCGGTACACCTACCCCATCTCCAAGCTGATGGAAAAATACGTGCACCTGCGTCAACTACCTATACCGCTCATCGACGGCGCCACCCCGACCCTGCTCATAGGCTCCGACCACGCACACCTCATCGTCCCAACGGACCGGGTCCACATTGGGCCCAGAGGCTGTCCAGCAGCAGTCGAGACCCGCCTAGGATGGACACTACAAGGCGTCTCCCAACCGACCAGCAGCCACTCTCTGCCTCCACTCCAGAGTGACAGAAGAAGACACCACCCTCTTACAGCACGTCGAGAGGCTATGGACACTAGAGACAATGCCCTTTAAGAACGAAAAGAAACACATTCGTTCCAAGGAAGACATTTATGCCATAGCCCTCCTCGAGCGGAGGACAAAGAGAGTCGAGGTCAATGGAGTGATGAGATACGCAACTCCACTCTTGAGGCGAGAGGGTATGCCCACCTTCCACGCCTCAAAAGAAGCGACGGAGCGATATCTACTGAACACCGAGCGGCGCCTAGCCCGAGACCCCGCTCAAGCCACGGTGTACCGCGCTGAGATTGACAAGCTAATCACAGCGGGACACATAAAGAAAATTGACATTCAAGAGGCCGATCAGACGACCGAATCATGGTACGTGCCCCACCACAAGGTCCACCACAACGGCAAGGATCGTATTGTGTTTAACTGCAACTACCAGATCGGATTACAAAATCTGAATAAAGAACTCTTGCCCGGCCCAACACTCGGCCCCTCTCTACTAGGCGTGTTGCTACGTTTCCGCCAGAACAAGGTGGCCATCAGCGGCGACATCAAAGGGATGTTCCTGCAGGTGCGACTAGTGGAAGAGGACAAGCCCCTGCTGCGGTTCTTATGGAGAGAGAGGATCGGGGATGAGCAACCATCCATCTATCAATGGGAAGTCCTCCCTTTCGGAACCACATGCAGCCCATGCTGTGCTACGTTCGCACTGCAAAAACATGTCGCAGAGGACCCAGCAGTGGACGAGGAGGTCCGACAAAGTGTAGAGAAGAGTTTCTACGTGGACAACTGTCTGCAAAGCGTCTCGACGCCAGAAGAGGCCGAGGCCCTCCTACTCAAGCTCCGCGCCTCCCTGATCAAAGGCGGCTTTGATCTCCGGCAGTGGGCCAGCAGCGACCCTCAAGTACTGCGCAGCCTCTCCCCAGAGAACAAGGCAGCAAGCAGCGAGACCTGGATGGCGACCATCCCAGGGGAAACCCAAGAAATGACATTAGGACTAGTCTGGCGCTTCAAAACAGACTCGCTCCATTATAGACACACACCCCTGACCAAGGAGCAGGGAAGGTCGATTTCACTACCGACCACCAGACGAAGTGTATACAGAACACTCGCCAGACAATATGACCCGTTGGGATGTATTCTACCTTACACCACCAGGGCAAAAATGATTGTGCGAGAGCTGTGGGACAAGGACCAGGGCTGGGACGACCCCATACCCGACCACCTTGCTTCCACATGGAGAGAGTGGAAAACAGAACTCAACTCGCTCCCAGGTGTCAACATAAGCCGCAGCTACTTCCCACCCACGGTGCGGCTGGAGACGTGTCAGATGGACCTGCACGTCTTCAGCGACGCCTCCGAAGTAGCCTACGGTTCGGTGGCCTACTTGCGGGCCCGAGAGGAGGGAGGAGAAATACATACCACCTTCATCCTGGCTCGTTCAAGAATAGCCCCCCGCAAGCAACAATCGATCCTGCGTCTAGAGCTCTGCGCAGCCCTAGTAGGAGCGCAACTCGCCACGTTAATCCAACGTGAACTCACCATCCCGGTGCAAAGAACAATCCTGTGGTCAGACTCCATGACCGTACTCACATGGATCCAGTCCGATTCGTGTAGATACAAGGTCTTCGTGGGAGTCAGAATCACAGAGATCCAAGAGTTAACAGAATCAGCATGCTGGAGGTACGTGGACACAAAACAGAACCCAGCAAACGTCATCACACGGGGAATGTCCCTGGATGACCTCACTCGTCACAATATCTACAGTGACGGTCCCGAGTTCCTCAAGCTCCCAGAAGAAGAGTGGCCTAACCCCACCCCACGGGAGGCTAGTCAAGAGGAGGCAGAGATGAAGAAATCTATGTTCTGTGGGTTGACGCACACACCAGTCCCCACAGACCCCAACATAGACGACTGCCCCACCCTTGAGAGTGCGCAGTTAAAGACATTCCTGTGGCACCACCCTGAGGTTCCCTCCACTACTGACATTAATGCAGCTAATTACGAAGAAGCAGAACTCCTTCTGCTACAGCGAGCCCAAAGAGACTCGTTCCCCGACGAGCTAGACTGTCTGCAGGGATCAAAGCCAGTCCCGTCAGACAGCAGACTGCTCCACTTGGCCCCTGAGCGCGACGCCCATGATCTCATCAGAGTGGGTGGTCGTCTGAGAAGGGCCCCGGACTTAACGGATGACGTCAAGTTCCCTATAGTTCTCAACAGCCGACACAAGGTCACAGAGCTCATCATAAAGAAATACGACGAGGACGTGCACCACGCCGGGGCAGAGAGAGTCTTCGAGCACAGAAAGACTCAGAAGAAGCTTCTATCCCCAGGCCATCAGGCTGCTAAACGAACAATAAACACTATGCAACAACCATCAAATGCACACAGCACACACACCCACACGCACACACTCACTTAAACCACACAAACACACTTTATATTTATTGATAAAGGATTTGCACTACAACTCGTACACCTACTGTAAATTGTAACTAAATTGCACCTCATCCCATTTCTGCCTTGCACTATATAGTATTGTATATTAGTACACTGCATAGTATTGTATATTATATGGTAACTCAGTTACGTCTATTCTGCATCGAACATTGTACATATGTCTATACTGAAGACTGTGACCTCATTTTTTTTTTTACTTCTAATTTACATGCTATACTATGTTATTTTATTTCATACTTACAATATTGTCTTGCACTGTCTCTGGAGCGTAACAGTAAGAAGCATTTTGTATAAAAGTAATCTGTACTTCTGTATGACAACTATTAAAGAAACTTGAAACTTGAACTATGTGGTCCGGCCACTCGCTATCGTTAGAGAGACTCCGTCTTGATACAGTGAACATCGATCGGTGCAAATAACTCGAAAAAACAACATGATTTGGACGTATATACTATTATACAACCTGGAAATGGATCGGGCATTTCTACATCCCATAATAGAAAAAATTCTGTTCCACGCTCATCTGCCAGCGGCGCGAGGAAGCCACGGTAAGATTCAGCATTATATTCTAACGTGTTCTTTACTAACTGCTCTGATGAACATATGACCCACTCTGGATGAATCATCTAACGCTGCCCACGGAATTATAACCGATCCCCCGCCCATCCGGTCATCATCAGATGATACGTAGAAACTTCTAGAAGCACGTCCATTTGAAATTTTGTATCTTGCACAGATTCCTACCAAACTGTATTTGATCATCAATATAATGTATTTAGGGCTATAAATCACGTTCTGAAGAAAGCTGCAGAAAACGATAAAAACATACTTATACTTTAGACCATATTTTTGTATGAATATGTGAATGAAAAAGTTTAACGTTGCTACACCCTGAACAATACAAATAGGACATTGAATTGGCCATAATAATGGCAATTTAGCAATAGAATTTAAAAAGTTATAGCCCTGCAAAGAAGGGGAACTTCTCCATGTTAAATAGGGCTGGCGAGGGATGGTAAATTATGAATTTAACCCCGGCGATTAAAGTGTTAAAAACATGAAATAAACACAAAAAAGTGCAACAAAAGTGCAACTAGGGCTAAAACCCCAATGAAATAAAATAATAATAAATAATATGCTTCTTAGCAGATTTCTTAGCTTAACATAACATACCTAAGTTTGGGGGAATATTGGGATAACTGGGGTTGCAACAAGCGTGCAACTAGGGCTAAAAACCCAATGAAATAAAATAATAATAATAATAATAATAATAAATAATATGCTTCTTAGCAGACTTCTTAGCTTAACATAACAGACCTACAGTAAGTTTGGGGGAACTAATGGGATAACTGGTTGCAACAAAAGTGCAACTAGGGCTAAAAACACAATGAAATACAATAATAATAATAAATAATATATGCTTCTTAGCAGACTTCTTAGCTTAACATCCCAGGGAACTAATGGAATAACAGGGGATGTTGTTTGCTCCTGACAAGAGTCTCAAAGTCTGGGGTGATGGTAGACAAAGCAACTCTGAGGTCATGCTCAATGTCCAATCTGTTCCTCTGCTTTGTCTTCTGGACTAGAGCTGAGAAGCCACTTTCACAAAGATAGGTAGTGCAACAAATAATATCGCGACCCACCAGTTGAGAAACACTGATCTAGACCAGGGTGTTAGATCCTGATCAAACTGGCCAGTATCACGTCTTCATCTGTTTTGGCTCTCCATCCAATTCCTCTGCGTTGTGTCATTTTAATGGTCCTGACGTCTCTCCGACACTGGCTGATAAGATCCTTATCTCCCCCGTGCAATCCATAAACCATACTAATTCTCCACCTCCGTAAGAATTCGAATTTATTGCTATAAACAGAACCTCATAATCAGATGTTATCAGATGTTATCAAATTGTATCGTCCTTGAAGAGTCTATTCTAATGATCTTTCGGTGTGTTCGTCTATCGTCCTTTTGTTATTCAGTCCAATAGTGTTCAGGCCTGGTCTTTAGCCTAACCCTCCTCGCGTTAGCCGAAGCTAATGATGATGTGGCATTCTTCCCCCCCCCCCCCCCCCTCTCAATGAGAGGAGAGAGTGTCTTCTGTGTGATCTCAGTCCTACTCGCTCTTGGTCAGATTCTAGTCTGCCCTCCACCCGGAAACACCGTTCGACTTATAGATGTTCGCTGTCGCAAGGACGGCCCCGCCTTCTGGTTGTCATGCGACGTGTTGTCATGACAACTGCGTTAATAACCTTTACACACATTTCACGTTTCATTAAGATGAACCTCTCCCCCTCCTGCTCTGGGAGACACTCGCTCTTATCTCAGATGTTCTTACAAGGAATGTCAACAAACATTATCTCGCTGGCAGTGTACCTCACAACAATCACCCTGCTCTACTGAACCACCGTCTCCTGCTTCCACCGTCCGCATGCACTTCGACCTCTCTGACCCGGCACCGTTTTAGCTGTGGTCACTCCCCCCAATCTATACATCACATACATTGAAAAAGCACCCCAAATCCTTCAAGGGGTTCCCAAACTTTCCAGGCCGCGACCCCCAAATAACGGTGTCAGAGAGCCGCGACCCCCACTATTATAGGAGGTAAAAAAAATACAAAATAAAGATATTATATATATATAATTATATATTTTTTTATAAATGGAAATGTATGGTTGAAACGCACACACACTAATAAGCATTGGAGGCTTATAACCAGGGCCGGACTGGGGAAATCATTCAGGCCAGGAAATATAGTGCAAAATATAGCCCCAGGCAGGCCACTTTTTAAGCAGGGGGTCTGGGGGTCCCCCACCAGGAATTTTTTTGTTACAAAGACTTCATTTCCTGCATTCTGGTGCAGGAATTCTTTTATTTGTACCCTTTAAATGCCAGTGTTTGTGATGGCATATATTTGCAATATATCAAATGCAAAGTAGATTTTTCTGGGGGGGATTATTACAGGCTAGCATGTATCAATGATTAGCAGTTTTTTTAAGGGTCCCGCCTCCACCAATCACATGCGGCTCCCTTGTGTGTGTGTGAGAACAAGAGAGAGAGCGAGAGATAGTTCTCCAACTTGTGTGAGTTGCAGTGATCTCCTGGTTGTTCCCCACCTAGTTTATCTAACTATTGCGCTGGTGCAACTATAAACACTGGCCTGGCCTCCTTCTAAGTTCAGTGGCCTGACTGCATAAAAAAATTAAAAAATAGATTTTATATATATATATATATTTTTTTAATTTATCTGGCGACCTAGTTTATAGTTTGCGGGTCTTGTCACAATGTTGTTAGCTTGTTAAAGATGGAAAATGCAGAGCCTCCATGACTGGTTTGGATTGAAAAGGAAAACAGCAG
Organism: Notolepis coatsorum; assembly: GCF_963971535.1. Lineage (NCBI taxonomy): Eukaryota > Metazoa > Chordata > Actinopteri > Aulopiformes > Paralepididae > Notolepis > Notolepis coatsorum. The sequence goes on along the minus strand of NC_140180.1, from coordinate 34,482,423 downwards.
GAGTGCTATTTGGATATTTGGGTTTGAGGCAAATTAACAAGGAAAGGCAAAGGAAACGTTACTAAAGAATATCAAGAGGCTGATGATCTCTGATCACTGAAGCATTCAAACAAGATGTCCCACTAAGGAAACCTCTAGAAGAGCTATCAGGCATGAGAAATTAGACAGCTGGGTTGCAATCGATAGCAAAAATACTTTGACTACATTTGTTATTGGATTAATTGACTAATCGAAAAAAAGAAATCATTAGGTGCAGCCCTTTTTCAACCGGAAAGCATTCATTATTATTCATTATGTACGGCCACTCGGCAAGTTTAGCCTAAACATCTGGCAACACATGATGATAGTTTAGCGGCAATGTGTGTATTGTCTCTGAAAATGTATGTCGTTGTCCGATTGTCAATAGACTGTCTGTTTGATAAAATGTGAACGTGTCTTGAGTGATCTTCCAGGCAAGAAAGAATGCCTTTCAAAGGGGAGTTCGGTTACTAGGCAACAAGCACCAGAACCAATCAAGGGCTAAAGTGAAGGGGGGGAAAAAACTCTCTCTCTCTCTCATGCAGTCTCTCTCTCTCTCTCTCTTACACACGTGTTAGTCAGTAGCTACTTTGCCTGGAACCAAGATTCCATGTCCAATTGAAATAGAAAGGCAAGCGTGGATGGTACAAGATGTACACAAGTGGTGCTGGAAATCCATATATGTATGCTTTCCAATACAGAGTAAGCAACCACAGATGCTATTTTTATTGGGAAATGTTATTGATTCAAATGCAATACTATTCATTTGAGGTGCAGGCACATTTCCACTCAATATGCACTCACGTCCTCCAATCAAACAGAGATTTTCACCGGAATGAAATGGTAGGCTCGCCCCTCTCGTCCGTGTCCCTCATTTGGAAAGCAGCTTTTCTCTCTGCCGTCACGTTGTTAACTCAGTGGAGTGCGGACCTCCGCCAAGGCCTAACAATCTCCCCAGATGATGGAAACAAGACTTCTCTCAGGAATCACTCACTTCATTAATTTAACCTGTCATTGAAATGGAAGAATAAATGGCAGTGCCAATAGGGAGGTGTAGTGGTTACGTCATTGTTGTTTCCGGCCGGTCCACCTCGCTTGAAATAGCAATGTATTTCCCCATTGCCCATTTATAAATCGTCTAGTTTAAAACAAATAAAGCATGAACATTTGCATGGTGTACCTTTCTGTGCGTATTCATCCACAATCTATAGTTCAACATGAAAATATTTGCAATTAATCGTAAAATAATTACGTCAAATTTTATTTCAACCAATAATGCTTAAACAATAATGTTAGTGATAGAAGGGAACTCATTTTGTGCAAAAATGGAAAGCTTGCTAATGTTCATGAGCCATAATTATTACAATAGATTATCAACTAACTATATTGACCAAAAGAATCGAGATGCCAAACACAAGGAAAGACACAACGAGACCAAAAACAGTCGCAGAGGACCCGCCTAAGGAGGCAGGATTCGTGCGGCAAATAGCAGAAAATATAGACGTGACAGTGGCCGCTTCAAGTTCAACCCCTTCAAATACCTCCGCGGACACCGAATATATCATCCGGAGAATGGAGAAAATGGAGATTACAATAACCCAAAAAGTAGATGCTATTAAAGAATCTATCGGAGGCAAAATAGAAGCGCTAAGAGCGGACGCCGATGCACATATTAAACGCACCGAGGCTCTGGAAACAGGTATGGAAGTCCACCAAAAAAAATTCGTTCGAATCTACAAAGAAGTAGATGATATCAACGTTAACCTAACTGCTGAGATGAAGATATACCAATACACTGCTTTGAAGATTATTATTAAGATTATTATCGTGAGGTAGTGGACCTGCGTGCCAAGTTCAAGACAGTGATGTCTCAACTCTATCTGGAGAAATACAGACCCCTATTAATATACCCTGCAATACTTCGCATCGTCGATAAACAAGGAGCAAGGGTTTTCCTCAACTCGCCTGAAGATGCAGCCAAATACATGTCTGCACAACACGCAGGATAGTGTATAAATGGCCTTTTAATCTCTGTTATGCATGGACACCATATAGTATAAACTTTAATGAACCGATGATTTGGGACAGAGAGACCTACGAGCTCAGAGTTATTGAATGCTTTCCCCGTCGGGATTCTATTATTGCGGACATATTGGATTCAAAATTGGAACACTCCAGAACATACTGGAACATTCGAACACTGTAAAAACGACATATTGGAATAATCTAGAACATCTAAAGCATTCTTTGATATAGGGAACATTCTGGAATAACAGCAATACGTGGCCAGACATTCTACCAGAAGCCCTTCGGGGGAATAATCAACAGCATCTAGCTGCAGAACCACAGAACCATCATAGCAGCGGCCGGCTGGAATAACATTCTACACAACGGATCATCGCCCACCCCTGGCCAGGGGAAATGCTGCATATACGTATTTAAAAACTGCTTTTTATTAACTGGAAATATTTCCACTACTTCTCCAATTTATACTTTAGATGTTTAAGCATAGCAAAGCTCTTTTAAGATCTAAGTTAATGTTCTCTTCCTTTTACTTGTTTTTTTTCATCTGTTTTCTCTGATTTATTGAGGCTCTCTCTTCAGTTCAATACCTCCATTTTATTCATGGGTTACTATAAATTACACAAGTTCATATAAAATGTAAGTGATTAGGGCATGATAATTGAAGCTTATTTTTGGTCTTTATTTTTAGTTTTATCTTATTTAAAATGTTATTCTACTTATGGTAGAATTTAGAGTGTTAGATCCTATGGTATACATAGGAATGTTAAGGATAATTGGATCATTCTGGGATATCCGGTGGTGCAAGGGAGGGAGTCATACGCAAAGGTTGTGTTCATGGAACACAATCCTGTACGACTCTCGGTGGGAGGGGAGGGAAGGGGATTTTTATTTGTATATATGTATGTTTTTAAGCTCGGCTCTCAACGGGACCTCACTAGTTGGATGTATATCTATTATTGCCTCGCACTCCAGAAGCATTACCAAAAACTACACTACAACATGTATAGATTATGGCTAGTTTGAATATAATGATATGGAACACCGGGGGAATAAATAACCAACTCAAACGCAAAAGCGTGCTCACACTGATGAAAAAAGAACATGTGGACATTGCTCTGCTAAGCGAAACGCACATTCTAGAGAAAGACATAGATAAATTAGCGGACAACACATATCATAATATTAGCCACTCTTCTATTGGTACGAGAACTCGGGGTGTAGCCATAGTCGTTAAACGTAAGTTGAATATTGTATTAAAGGGAGTATGGTCTGATGTAGAAGGTCGGATAACTATAGCTAAGATTGTACATAAGAACAGGAAAATAGCGTTGGTAGCGGTATACGCCCCAAATTTGTACGAAGAGGATTTCTTCACTACACTAACCAATGCAATGTTAGACATTCCCGATTACTCATTTATAATAGGTGCGGATTTTAATGCCATCTGGAACCCAAGGATGGACAAATCTTCAACGTTATTTAATTCTCTAAAATACAACAACTCAACTCGACTAGAGAATCAAGTTAACGTACTAAAAATAGAGATCAATGCCATATACAGACAACAATCGGAAATACAAATACGCAGCACAAGACAACAGCAGTACTCCCAAGGTTCTAAACCTAGTCACCTATTAGCCATGCGATTAAGAATTAATGCAAAATGTGCAGATATAACTACCATTAGAGCACAACAAGTACTTGAAACAGACCCTGTAAAAATAAACGATACATTCAAAGAATTCTACTCCGACTTATATAAATCAGAAACGACCTTCGATCAAAACAAAATGGACACATATCTTAATCAAATTATTCTCCCTAAACTTTCAGAGGATGACGCTAAACAGTTAGAAACACCGATATGGCGTGAAACACAAAAAAAAAATCCTAACCCACATAAATGGCACAATCATACTCCCTTATTCAATAACAATGCACTCTTAATTGAAAAACGACCTATAAGATTCCCTATATGGGAAGAGCAAGGCATACACTCATTAGGGGATGTTTTTAACAAACAGGGTTTTTGTAGTTATAAAGAAATACGCAAAAAATGTAATCTCACCAAGTCCACATGGCTTTTTTACATACAGTTACAGCTATGTTTGAAGTATCACGGTGTTCCATTAGACATACCAATTGAACACCACAGATACCACAAATTCTTCTATGAAAGAGAGACATCGAGAGGTTTTGTTTCAGATTTTTATCATCAATTACTAACGTCCTCGTATGAAACCCTCCAACTAGACTCTGCCTGGAGGAGGGATATACCAGACCTGGAAAATGACTTTGATTGGCAAGGAGCCTGGGCAAATGTCCGACTTACATCAAGGAACCCGGACCATCAACAAATCAATCTTAACTATATTCACAGGACATACTTGACTCCTATAAGACTGTGCAGAGTTTGCAGTAAATCCACAGCTAAAGAGATTGGTTTTATCGGGTATCACAGTAGCTAAAAAGCTGATCGCATCACGCTGGTTTCAACCCGAAAAAATTTGCCGGAAAGTTTGGTTTCTTACATACCTCGATGTGATTTATCAAGAAATATCTACAGCAAGAATTCTGGGTCTCAATGAATCCAAAATGTCAATGTGGTTAGAAGTGGTGGAGAGAATAAAAGCTAGCTTATAATGGTAGTGTCTGGTTAGGTGCGAGGGATAATGGAGGTACTACCCAAGGTGGGGTCCGGGAGGGGGGGGTTCGAGCTGGAGCATATGTGTGTAGGTTTTTAGATAACAGGTATTAGGGGTATATCTTATATAAGACAATTAACTAAAATGTGATTTCATTGGATGTGCTCTGACAATTAATGCTTGTATATCTTATCGTGTGTTGTCATGTTTGTTTATGTGTTTGTTTAAAAAATAATAAAAAAATAAAATACAATTATTACAATAGCCGATAATCCTTTTTCCCAATGATAAATCCCTAAACGGGTGGACCGTGCGGGCGGTCCAAAGTGACGTCAGACTACACCTCCCTATACACACCTGCCTGGTTTTGTTCAGTTTATTGGAACACTGGTTAGTTTACCCTCTTGGTGTGGTTCTTTGGGCAGGTGTGAACACATCAAATGCACTCGGGTGCAGCACCGAAGCGACCGGACCGAGACCTTGAGGTGGTCTGGGACTTCCAGGTGAATTCACAGAAAATTAAGAAATGCATTGAATTACACAGCACCATCCACGTATCTATGTATTGTCCTCATGTAGGTTTCCAAATGTTTATTATTATCATATTATAGATATCCATTGGATGGTCATTAATAGTTGCAGCTGTTTTATATTGATAACTGAGCTGTATATCCTAATGTGGTGGTTATATATCGTATAGCTCCGCTCTGCGTCTACTGGAATACACTCCCATATCAGTACTAGCACTGAATAAATCTTCACATGCACCTATATACACCCACTCGCCTGGCCACACCCCCATCCGCTCCTCTACATAAGCAGGGGTGTGGCCATACTAACAGCTCCTTCCCAAGTCTTTCACCACCAGGGCGAAGACCACAGGGTCCTCAGTGAGTCCGACGCAGAGCGTCACTATACTCATATAACTATGGTTATAGACATAACCGTACGTTATATATCATATAGCTCCGCTCTGCGTCTACTGGAATACAGGAGCTGAGCAGAGCGGAAGCTCGACAAATGTACCCGCTGAGGCCCCCCACAACCATCAGAACCGGGGAGGACCCGAGCCCCCGGACCCCCCTAGTGGAGGACGGGAGGGAATCGGATCCGACTGTGCAAAGAGGGGTTTAGCAACTCAAACGCACAGGGTGAGCAGACCGTGGGACTTACCTTCCCACAGAAGAACCCACGACTACACAAACGGGCAACCCACATGCCACTAGGGAACGAACGGGAAGAAACAAAACCCCCGTTACAACCCCTAATATCACGGGGTCAAGGGCAAAAACCCAACCCCGTGGCAAGGCCGTAGCAGCGGAGCGCGAAGGAGGACCCAGCCCCAGGAAAGGACTGGACCCCCCGGACTGGACCCCACCCCTCCGTTGGTGGAGCGTCACTATACTCATATAACTATGGTTATAGACATAACCGTACGTTCTGTCAAGGCCACCATGGAAAGCAGCATGTCTCAGGTCTCCTGCCTATAGGTTATATAACATGACCACAAAACGCCTCAATCATATTATCTTCCTCCATAGCGTTATTATCCATCGACATTGACCAAAGGAAAACATTTACATAATGTACGTTATGTTATAGCCATAAGAAATATATTTACATATTTATGTGTTGCAGCATTGACAGCAGCATCTAAATGGAATACTACACTGCTGTCCATGGTGCTGAAATAGGTTTGGCAAAATAGGTATTTTGTTCTTCTCTCCCTAATTAGTTTGGTGGCAGGACACTGTTGTTATCTCCACTCCTTCATTCACTGTAGGCCTATTTTAACTCTCCCTTTGTGTTTAAAAATACAATAAAATAAAAGGTTCTCCTAAATGACACGCAGTGGCGCTCACCTAGAAAGGATGCCATGTATTGCCATCATGAAATGATAAACTGCTGTGTGAATGACAAGAGGAATAATTTTTTTTATTTGAATGCAGACATATTTCCTTTACATACAGTAAGTGCCATACCAAGAATGTTTTTGGCGGGTGACATTTACATTGATTAGATAACAAACTCCTATTCCACCTAGAAAAAAGTTTATCCATCCACTCAAAACCTTTGCAGAGCACTGTCCAATTCTAAGCAATGCCCTTGATTTGATTTATGGAAAATTGCAAGACAAAATAATCCAAAGGATGACATGAAAAGTGGGAACACTTAATTCCACCATTCAAGTTTCAAGTTTGTTTTTATTTGTCACATATAAACGTACATGTACTTCACAGTGAAATGCTTTGTTCTGTATGAGCCTGAGGATGTGCTTCATACAGTAAAAAAGTAAAGGAGGAATAACACTATACAATATACAATCCAATCCAATCCAACTTTATTTATAAAGCGCTTTAACAGCCACAGGGTCACAAAGTGCTGTACAGAGGGAGCATATTAAAAACTATAAGCAACACTAAAAATAGATAAAAAAAAAACAAGAGTACCAAAAAAAAAAGGGTAAACATAGGCAGTAATACAAATTTACTTTACTGTTACATTTGCACTCTGGTTGGATGCCAAACTTCTTTTCGTTATACCGTACTTGTGCTGTATGATGACAATAAATTTGAATCTAATCTAAAGACGACTCACTTTCTCAGTCAAACCGGCTTGACTGGTTATAAGATGACACCAGAAAATGAAACCAGTCTCTACCGGTGATGAGTAACTGTAGTTATCACATACCATAGAGGGCTGTCCATGTCTGGTTGATGACATCTAGACACACCGTTCCTGACCTGAGAATCATTAAGACAGGAGTTTAGTCATTTGTTAAAGCACAGAAGCAAAGGAGCTACGTGTCAGTCTATTAAAGGGGCACTTCACCAAAAGAAAACGCTGATTTATTTTGCACATAATCTCACACATTCATTCAGTTTGACAATTATTGAGAGAACATATATTACAGTAAATAAAATGTTACTTCTTACTGTCTTTTACTATTATAAACATTACTATTATACCTATACTACTACTTATCATGCTAATATGTCTACACTACTATGCACTCAAGAGTGTAACACTCAAGTTCGATACTATTTGACAAACAATGCCACTGAACCTTAGCTGCCAGAGATGTACCCCTCCTGCTGACTTGTTGTTCACAATTTGTAAGTCGTTTTGAATAAATGCATCAGCTAAATTAATAAATGTTAATGAGTTTGAATGTGGCCACCAGTGTTGTCGTTGGGGACGTTGAATCCTTGTGTTGTGATAATGTGAATGTGTCTGAGATTATGTGCAAAATAAATGAGCATTGTTTTAGGTGAAGTGCCCCTTTAAGTGAAGAGAAACCAAAACGAGAGACAGTGATTTAAAGAGAAATCCCAGCCTTTCATCAGGACCTTTCGAATTTCAAAATGTGGAACTACTCAACTACAGTCAAACACCTTAATTTATAATACTAACCATTATCAGAATGCAACTATGACTGTGGCTGTTAATACGTATGTGTTTTCTTAGTTAGATTGCTTATCCGCACCCTAAAACGCATACTGTACATAACTGACAGTTGAGATTGGACTACTTACGCTTCATCGATGTTGGGATGAAATATTTTATTCATGAACCCTATAAAAACAGAAGCACATACTTTCCGTCATTGCAGTGGAATAGGCCCTTTTCACGGAGGCCATTTTGACATGTCATCGCAGGGTAAACATAGGTTAAAGGTGACATGCATTATAAATGTCATTTTTCAGTCTCTAGCATTGTATTATATTATATATTATATTATATTGGCGGATTGCTCTGATTCAGCTCAGATAATTTCCTGCTCCAGTAAATTAGGCCATCCTGATTTGAAGGCCTGCGTGACGTTACTCAGGCTCTGGGTAGCAGACAGTGATGTGATTGGCTCTGTGGTTGTAGCTAATGCCCGCCCACAATCTACCTAGACTTACTGTAAACAGCGAGTGGAAAACACTTCCTCATACTCTTCCATGCACTCTGGAGGGAGAGAGAGAGATAGAGAGCATTCGGGAGCACTTGGGGGGGGGGGGGGGACCTGCCGCGCGGCACACACCTCCGAACGGGAGAGTGAGGGAGGGAAAAAAAGGAAGAGGGAGGAAGGGAGGCCCCCCCCCCCACAAGCTGCCGCGCGGCACACCCGAGAGGGAGAGAGAGAGGGAGAGGAGGAGAGAGGGAGAGAGGGAGAGAGGGGGCCTTATCAATAACGGCCTGTCTTTTTTTTTCTCTCTCTCTCTCTCTCTCTCTCTCTGTCTACCAGTCGCAGACTGTGTGGACTGACTGTCACTCAAAGTGCTTATGGGCGGAGCCAGGCCATAACAGCCTGAAATCTTGAAGCTGAAAAATGATGGTTTTGAGTACTTGATTAGAAATATAAAACAATGAATTTTTTTTGAAAAAAAAACCTTACAGATGTCTTCAATAGACTCACAGGAATTGTGTAAAGTTGCCCAAATAGTGCTAGAAATAGCAACGCATGTCCCCTTTAAGATGAGATAAGACAAGCTATTCCTTTATTGATCCCCTTGGGGAAATTCGGGTGTCATAGCAGCTTGGGGGAGGTAATATGTCATGTTCTACAGTAGGACTTACTACTGTGATACCCATTTCAAAGTGTCCACGCATTATTTCTATGCTCATACCGGGGGGGGGGGGGGGGGCAAAACTAGCATACGTCAGTGGCCAATCAGAGCGCAAAACGCGAACGTGGAAGCAAACATGGGTTAGGATAAGAATAGACGCAGCCAGGCCCTCCCAGCTAGCATTGTTCCTGCAGTTAGCCAGGCCTCCCCAGCTAGCACCGTCCCCACTGCTAGCTTAGCCTCTGCAGCTAGCCAGGCCCTCCCAGCTAACATTGTTCCTGCAGCTAGCCAGGCCTCCCCAGCTAGCACAGTTCCCATTGCTAGCTTAGGTTCAGTAGCTAGCCAGGTTCAACCAACTAGCATTTCCCCCACAGTGAGTCCAGGCCCCACAGTTAGCTTAGCCCCCGAGGCTAGTATTGCTAACAAGGCCTCCACAGCTGGTCCAGCTTCAACGCCCAGCTCAGTCTCTACACCTGGTCCGGCTGCAACGCCGGCTGCCACCGCTCCCCTTCCGGCCTCCACACCCAGCCCAGCCTCTTCAACTGGTCCGCCTGCAACGCCGGCTGCCACAGCTCCCCTTCCGGCCTCCACGCCACACCTCGTCGCCTCAACTGGTCCGGCCTCCACGCCCAGCCCAGCCTCTACGCCTGGTCCGGCTGCTACGCTGGTCCTTGGCTCCTCGACTGGTCCTGGCTTCCCCTCTGGTCCAGCCCTACGCCGTGATCGGCGCCCTGGTCCTCGCCGTGGTCTTCGTCGTGGTCTTCGACGTGGTCTGCGCTGGATCCTATTCCGGGGGTCGTCGCCGTCCACCTCCGTGCCGACTCCCCCGATCCGGTTCCTAGTCCGGGATCCTGCTCCGGGGTCCTTACCCTTGCCCCTTGGCTCCAGGTCCCCTGACCGGCTCCCTGTTTCTCTCCCCGCCTCCCCTCTCCGGTCCTCTGTCCCCGTTCCCACCCCCCCTCGTCGGGCCTCTGTTCCTAGGTCCAGCCCTCCTCTCCGGGCCTTTGCACCCGTCCCCACCCCCCCTCTCTGGGCCTCTGCACCCATCCCCCCCCCCCCCCCGTCGGGCCTCTGTTCCCAGGTCCAGCCCCCCTCTCCGGGCTTCTGCTCCCGTTTTCAGCCCCCCTGGCTGCTATACCCCTCCTGGGTTGTTTTCTCTGGCTCCCGGCTCCAGTTTTCCGGGTCTCGGGCGTCTGGTAGCCGCCCGTTCGGGGAGACGTACTGTAACGGTTCCAGGGAGGACAATGGAAACAGTGGCCACAATGTAAATTGTGGTCACAGTAGTATTACAGTGGTCCCCTACCTGGTCTCCTACCTCCCTCTAGTGGCCAGATGACCCAAATGGTGCAGGCAATCATCACACCGATATTCAAATCAAATCAAATGTATTTGTAAGGCCCGACAACACACGTTAATGTCCCCATGGGCCGGACATGTCTTCTTTAAACAAGTCAAGAAGAAACATAACAATAAGTCAAGAACAAAACAAGAACACCATAAGGCCCAACAAATTTAAAATAAATGCAAATAAATGAATGAATGCAAACACTCCCAGACATACCCCACGCGACGGTAAGGAAAAACTCAATAAAACCTAACAATAGGGGAAAATGCACCACAGGCAGTGTGGAGGAGAGAAACCTTAGAAGGGCCATTCAAGGGGGGATCTCCCTTCTTAGATGTCGGTGATAGTAGTGTTGCAGACTGACAGTTGGTAAGCATGCACTCATGTGTGTAGTGAAACACAGATGAGTGCATGCAATAGCAACTGAACATTTTGAAAAATTAAAGATAGAGCTGATAGCGAATCTATTTGAGGCACAGGGGCGGCGCAAAGAGGGTTGCGTCCTCCCGTCTTAATCACGGGACGTTCAACACTCCGGTCATCGCTCCGAGACAGCCGGAGACAGGGAGATAGGGGGCGGCGCAGAGAGGGTCGCAACCTCCCCGACATCATCGCGGGACGCCCAGCACTCCAGTCACCACTACGAGACCGCCGGAGACAGGGAGACACTTTTATGTTCTTTTGTAACTTACCTTCGCCTGTTTGTTTATTTATCAGCCTCTTTACTTGTGTTTTGGTCTTGTGACCTAGTATCGCTCTCACGGTTCTTATAATAAAAGGAACACAGTGTTTGAGAAGAGCAAACTGCCGTCTCCGTTTCCTCCTTCCACTCCATTCCGCATATTGGGTTCTCCTCTCCTTCCCTCGCCACCCCATCGTAACAGTTCCTCGTTCTTCGTGTGTTCCTGTCAATAAAAACTACCGATTGACATCACCTTTGTCTCCTGAATCTCTGTCCAGCTGGCTCATACATATCAATCCAAAGGACTCAGCTTTTTATACTATCACACTCCAGAGTCTGCTTTTCTCAGCTTCTCCAACTATTGTACATGCCTATGGGCTAATCATAATCATCCACTCCACAAATGTTTACATTTTCTGTACAATTGAACAAATGAAAAAAAGAAATGATGCAGCGGTCAACACAAAAGCTATCATATTACCTTGCAAACGACTTGCAGACCAATATCTGCATTCTTATGTTGGCGTTACTTAAAGTTTACTTTCCTTACAGCAATTAAATGGCACTTTGGGCACACGCCGATGCCACACACAGCTTTACCTTGATCAGCCACAGTTACATTTGTCATTATAGTAACCTATAATCTACACTCACTCCAGAGTCTGCTTTTCTCAGCTTCTCCAACTATTGTACATGGCTATGGGCTAATCATAATCACCCACTCCACAAATGTTGCAATGTACCTTTCAAAATTAAGAAAATTATTTATGTGGTGGCCAGCACAGAAGCTACCATTATTGCCTCCCTACTGTACATAGATTCATACAGCATTGTTGTAAAGTGCATTTATTTTTGCAAAGGTGGATTTAATGAAAGTAACCACATTTTAAATTAATATATCCTATTATATTATATTTGCATTGCATGGGAAAAATCATAGAAAAAGATACCCAAAGAAGATACTGGAGCACATGATTCATTTGTGTGTGTGTGTGTGCACGTGGGTGTATGTGTTTTGTTTAGGGATTTCTCTTTTTGTATTTTATTTTTTTATTATTTTTTAAACAAACACATAAACAAACATGACAACACACGATAAGATATACAAGCATTAGTTGACAGTGCACATCCAATGAAATCACATTTTAGTTAATTGTCTTATACAGGATATACCCTTAATACCTGTTATCTAAAAACCTACACACATATGCTCTAGCTCGTACCCCCCCCCCTCCCGGACCCCCCATTGGATAATCCATCCATTTTCCCTCGCTCCTAACCAGGATTTCTCTTGTAAAGTTTGATAATATTTTATTTTGTATTATTAATATTGCTCAGGATGTTTGTTGGTGTGTGTGTGTCTGTCTTTGTGTGCAGGGATGTTGTCCCCTTGTGGGATACAGTAGCAGCGTATGCTCTAAATGACAGAGGATGCCATCATTTGCCAAATCAGATTTATTTTTTCACAACCTATGTTTTGATAATGCGTTAAACGTTGCGGTGTCAAAACCACTAATATTACATTCAGACGGTAGGCGCCGACAGTATGTGAAATAACAAGCCATGAGACTAGAGCATGTGTCAACAGACTGTAAACTGTTACGGTTCAAGGTAGGAGTTGAGTTCCAATAGTAGAAGGTAATAAGGAGACGGCGATGTGGTTGCTCTTCTCAAAATGCGTGTGATTTTTATTATCAGAATCCATGGCAAGATACTGTAACGATAACAAAACAGAAGCCAGGCTTCAACTGAGGGTAAATTAAGGGAAGAGAATTAAATCATAACAACAGCGACAAGAGGTTCCGTTACTTGTCCTGTGGCCGACTGCTCGCAGGTTCTGTTTGAAGATCCGACAAAAGACAAAAAAACAAGAGATTACTATATGGCCAAACTCCCAGCAAACCACATGCAGCAATTAGTGACAGCAAACCACAGGTGACAGTCAATCAGTGTTAATTACAGAGAACAGGGTGACATACTCCAGAATGGCGGTAGGGTTTGCAGTTCTGGAAGAGGACAGACACCCAGAATGTTACAGTAAACCTGATGAGCATCATAGCTATTGTAACCGAGGAATAGTCCGCCTATACTTTTACACTATAGTAATATAAAATCACGGGAGACTTGATAGGTGATCATCAACAAAACAGGGTTTCCTTTATTTAATTTACAGTTTAATGTGACTGAGTGATCTAGTGAGCTAGAATCAGAATATTCTACCCATAAATAGCTAATGTCAAATATAAATAACTTGACGGTCATACCAAACCATTCGTTTTTACAGGAACTAACGTTAGCCAGCTAGCACCGGTGACCAGTGTTTGATTCCAGTCGACTAACGTAGCGTTTGCTTGTCATTCACCCATTACTAAATCTAGCCATGCCCATGTTGGCTGTTTTCCACATTTGCATTGCTGTCAAATATTAAATAATTTTTACTACGAAGGTGGCTTGCTATGGCAGTGAACTATATATTGCTAATGTTAGTTAGAATTCAGGATCACAGAAATGGAATAATAATATAATAATAGGGATGTCAGATATTATCGGCCTACCGATATTGACATTAAAATTTATTATTACATGGCGTTTTCACATTCGCCGAAATGCTTGCTTGTGATTGGTCAATAGCGCACGTCAGAGGTCAGTTATCAGACAATAATGACCGCTGTGGGACAATAATGACCGCTGTGCGCAGCTGTTCGCAGTCAAGCCCACAATAATGACCGCTGTGCGCAGCTGTTCGCAATCAAGCCCACTGACATCAGTGCAAACTGCCGGCTGCCGGGGAAGCTGCTGGGGGGCGGAGCGACGAGCACTCAGCGGAGCCAGAACCAGTGTTACTGTTGCGAGTCGATGTAAAATGAATTAGGTATATTGTTAGTAAGTTAGCCATGTAATAAGCGGGATAATGTATAGCTATACTCGATCATTGTCGCAAAATAATTGACCTTCACTGACGTTTAAAACACCTCGCCGAGGCGGCTCGGTATTTTAAACTCTGTGTCGGTCAATTATTTTGCGACAATGATCGATCATACATTATCCCTTACATATCGGAAAATATCGGTCAATTTATTTTTTTTATATTTATTTTACCTTTATTTACCCAGGCAAGCAAGTAAGAACAAATTCTTATTTTATTTATTGTCAAAAGTATGCATAATGTTGTGTTAATTCCACGACAAGAGATATTTAATGTTAATTACCTGAAATTATTCCGTTCTTTTGGGGGGGAAACCCTGCATATATCGGTATCGGTTGATATCGGTATCGGAAATTAAGAGTTGGACAATATCGGTATATCAGATATCGGTAAAAAAGCCAATATCGAACATCCCTATATAATAATAATCCATAATGTAACAATCAATATCTTAAATCTCATATTCCTCTTCTTGGGACAGTTTACAGATAACAAGAGCGGCTTAGTTCTTCATTAAGTCCATGTGGTTCAACTGTGTATATATCCAAAAAGCCTCTTCTCAACAATTTATTCACAATTATCTCCTCCTCTCTGGGAGAGAGAAATGTATGCAATAGCCCAAACTCTGAGCAATGCAGGGGAGCCATGTTTTGATTGAGCATAGTGTTTTGCTATTGCATAGTCCATATTTTGATTGAGCATAGTGGCTTGCTATTGCATAGTCCATGTTTTGATTGCGCATAGTGGCTTGCTATGTTTTGATTGCGAATAGCAGCCTTATGTTCATTAGGGATGGGTACCTTTCACATTTGAACCGATACGGTACCTGTGAATCGATACCGGTACCCAACGGTACCTTTTTTCTGTACTTTAGTCTCAAAATTTCATTTACCTACCTCAGTCGTGAAAAAAGTTCCAAACTTCAAATAACTACAAATTCGAAAGAAAAAAATAATGCATGTTGAATCAAGTCAAATCCTAGGTAAGCATATATTGTGCGTGTGAACGTTGACATGAAAAGAAAAAAGGTAAAAAAAAAAAAAAATAATAATAATGTCGGTATCTCACTTGAATCGATACTCGGTAGTACCGACGTGTTTCGGTTCGGTACTTTAAAAGTACCGAATTCGGTACCCATCCCTAATGTTCATACATTTGGTCTGACCAACATAGACCATTCCACATAGACATTTCAGAATGTAGACAACATGCGTAGTACTGCAGTTAATTAACACATTTATGTTGTATTTTATTTACCTGTGTGCCAGAGAAGTGTTTAGTGTCTGATGAATTGGAGCAGTGGGTACGGTGGACACATCTATAGAATCCAGAGGGTGGAGGGGGCAACCATGTGGTATTTTGGGGGGGAACTCATTGCACTGTGAAACAGGTCTGTCTTTGAGTGACAGAGATCTTCTGAAGGAAATAAGAGCGTATAGTTCAGCACAAATTAGTTTCAGTCCAGGGTCGCTTTGTAAGACATGGCAGTGTTTGTTTATAATGTTCTTGATTTCACCTCCAACGTGAGAGCACTCAGTGGAGAAACAGGCATGGTGCCTCTTTCCATGTCCTTTGATAAGCTGTCTAGATGTCCTTCTCCACAAAGTCTCTCATCGTGAAAGCCCTCTGTCATTTCCACTGTCTTCAGTTAAAAGTCCACCTCTGAGCTGCGATTTCTTTTAAGTCACAGGAACTGTTCTTTTGAACTGTCCTTTTGAAATGTTGTTTTAGATGATGGCAGTCTTCTCTCAGGAGAGTGTTTCCGCTTAATGGCTTGCGGTAATGTATCTATTCCATAATGAAATATTTGGTGAATTGGTTCTCGCCCGAATTGTGAATGAACTTCTCTTCCCAAAACCCATTACTAGGCAGTGGCATGCATAAGACGGCACAAAATAATTAATGCTCACACCCCTCACCTCTGCAGATAATAGGATCCTGCATATTTTAAATCCTTTCTAGAGATGATTTTCTAAGATTATTTGGGTTAACAAAAAGTAAATTAGGCGGTAGCACATAAGTATAGCTTGTTTCAGCATAATGTAACAGGGATTCAATGCCTACATCATGAGGGATACAGGTGTATAGACTTTGGACATCACATGTGACAAGAATTTAATATGTTATCCCGTGTTACAGTAGAAGCCCTCGAGAATCACGTCCCCACTGCCACTCATCTACCACTCCAATGTCACTTTAGAACTCACTCAGGTGCTACTGCCCTCAGACCCCCAAGATAATTTTTATATGGGCAGTCTGACTTGGCGTACTGACCATATATTAGTGTTGCAATGTATGATAAATAAACAGTGAAAAAATCTAAGAAATCGGATGGGGCTGGGTAGGGCTGGGCGATATGGCCTAAATATGATATCACGATATTTTCGGACCTTTCGGCGATACACGATACGCATCACAATGTTTTTCTTTTTTTCCCCAAAATTCATTATGAGGCTTACCAAGACAGTATTTGAGTTTGCAAGCTAACATTAAAGACAAAATAAAATACCCATGCATTTAGCATTTTTATATTATATATTAGATTTAGATTATTGGATTATTAGATTATATATTGCATATATTTAGCAATGAGATATTATATGATTTAGATATGCAATATGATGAATTGAAAATGGGGGACCCTGATGTAAACAAGACGAAAGTCTTTCTCTGGTCTGCATCCTCCAGTCCGCTGTTGACTGTTGTTGTATTGAGCTGTACTGTATTGTACCCATGCTGCAATCTGTTAATAAGACTATGCTTGCACCTCATGGTACCAAAGCACCTCAAAGGCACTAAAAACCAAATTACAAACATCTCAAAACAAACTAGTCAGACTACTGCTTGACCTGACTCCTAGAACCCACCTCACCCCTGCACACTTTGCCAACCTAGGATGGCTTAGAGTAGACGACAGAGTACAGCAACTTGCAATGGGCCTGGTCTACAAGATACACTACACGACCAAGGTACCCATGTACATGTCAAAATACTTCCCAAAGGTCAGTGAATACCACGATCACAACACCAGAGGGAGCTCCACAAATCATGTAAAACCCAGATTCGGCTCAAACAAGGGACTAAACACGTTTCGCAATTATGCCACAACAATGTGGAACGCCCTACCCAAAGCTGTAAAGGAATGTAAATCACTACCCACCTTCAAAAACACTCAAAGAACACCTAGGGGAGACTGCAATTCAAAACTGGCCCCTTTAATGTCCTAACCCAGTTGTACAATAAAGACCAAGCATGGCTTTGTCAGTATTCCAATGTACAGCCCCACCCAACCCCACCCCACCTACCCAACCTCCTCCAATGTACAGTTTCTATGTCAAATGTATGTCAGTATTCCAATGTACAGTGTCCCCCCCCCCTACCAACCCCCCCCCCCCCCACCTCCAATGTACAGCCCCACCCCACCTACCCAACCTCCCCCAATGCACAGTTTCTATGTCAAATGTATATACTCTTCTTCTGGATTTTTTTAGTATCACAAACAGTACTGTATTTGAAAATCTGGTATGTCATAAATGTATAGATGTAGCAGTACTGTCTATCTGTATGTCATGTGTGTCATATGATGAATTGAAAATGGGGGACCCTGATGGAAACGAGACGAAAGTCTTTCTCAGGTCTGCATCCTCTTAACAATTGTATGTATTGAGCTGTACTGTACTGTACCCATTCTGCAATCTGTTAATAAACTTTTCAATCAATCAATCAATCAATAACGTTCTCATTCATTCAGTCGGCGAACAGAATCACAGTCGCGTCTGCCAATTACGTCACATCGCTTGCACCCGCCCTGCTGTTCTTAGCACCAATCGGCAAGCGCGTATTCATTTTTTACTTCCGCCATTGGAGAGCTCAATGACAATAACAATGGCAGCGGTAGCTCGCCGCGGCCGACGTTTAGCTTTTAGCTCCGCAGAAGGACTAAACGACTGGAGGCATAATGATTTTACTGCAACGGATGTTATAATAAAAGCCTTTCCATACATCTGTCTGATTGAAAACTTTATTAACAGACCGCAGAATGGGCACAACTGAGTCAGCACGGGCTGAGATATGAACGACTAATGCTTGCTATATCTAGGTCGACCTCGGTCGTTGCTATGTAAATACGCTGATGTTATTGAAAGTGTAACTATATAACGTTAATGCCACAAAACGAATGCCTTTGTTATCACAAGTAGTAACTTTTGATGCAGTAGTGTGTGTGTGGGGCGGCGCTGTTCAAAAGTGTCAACGTGTGGACCAGATTGACGCGACACAAGCCTCTTGGGCAAAACATCACGATATCCACGATACGTTTAAAAAGTGTATCGTTAATGAACTGTACCCGATATTTATATAATATCGTCATATCGCCCAGCCCTAGGGCTGGGACATTTGGGACAAATAAAAATGTAAGATGAAAATCTCCCCAGCCGTGGAGGTGTGAAATCTGGCCCGGTCGAGAACAATAGGAGTCACAAAATCAGAGTGGTGAAGTAGTGGCAGAGTAGCAGTAAATGCCTGACTTCTAAGGGCTTCTACTGTAAATGTGATTTTAACACTTTAAAAAGTGTTGTATTGAATAACAATGATTTGTTTGGTATGGTTTTCCCACCTCCCATGTTCAATAATGGCTTAATGTCTGGCAGCATCCCTACACCTCATTCAGAATGCAAGGATCTAGAGCAGGGGTAGGCAACCCTAGGCACGCGTGCCTACATAGGCACGCGGGGGCATTTTCATAGGCACAGGGGGCAGCATTAAAAAAAAAACAATAAATAAAAAAGAATGTTGCTTTGAAATATTATAGTGAAATATTTTGCACTGTTGTCGCATTTATCTTGTTGAAATCCTCCCACAGGTTCTTTTTACTACCACATATTTAATTGAGACCCTTTATTTGTTTATTATTTCAATTTAGCTGGAAATACATTGCTACATCATTCAGTAACATTTGCAGAGCCTTATAACAAAAACATTATTACGGTCACCACTGTGACCAGTGGGATTAATCAACACATTTTATTATTTATTTGTCTATTTCATTGAACATTGCACATGTTAAAAGCAATTTTTTTTACTCAAAATGTGAGTATTACCAAGTCAACTTGTGTTCTTAAAACAATGACAATAAACATAGTTTTATTAGGTTGAAATAATGTGGTTGTGTACTTATTTTTCTGTTAACTTATTATGGATTGAAAACTGAAAACTGAAAACCTTAATGCACAGTAACTGAACTCAATATTTTTAAGTTCTGGTCACTTATTATTATAATTTTTTTTACAGTGTAGTCTTGCGATCAATCAAAACTTATTTACACAATATACCTCACATTCACCCTCCATTCACATCCTGGTGTTCTCCTGGTGTTCTCCATTAGGCCTGTAGGTGGAGCTATGACAGCACACGTACAGTACACACACCGATGGTGTGTGATGTGTCCAAAAATGTATGGGCAAATGTGAGTGCAGCTGTTTGTCTGCATTGCATTCCCCCCCCCCCCCCCCCCCCCCCCACCCAACTCAGATTTAGGGTTGATACAACCATCATAATAATATTGTTAATAATAACAATAACAATAATGATGTAATAATGTAAAAATTATCATTAAAAATACCTGATTATGAGAAGAAAAAAATTACAATGCATGGAATATTGTTGAGGCACACTAGTTACAACTATATTTCAAACAGGCACTCCATGTCAAAAAGGTTGCTGACCCCTGATCTAGAGTATGAACTACCAGAGTACAGCAACTTGCAATGATCTGGTCTACAAGATACACTACACCACTAAAGGTACCCATGTACATGTCGAAAAACTTCCCAAAGGTCAGTGAATACCACGACCACAACACCAGAGGGAGTTCCACAATTCATGTCCAACCCAGATTTGGCTCAAACAATGGACTAAACACGTTCCGCAATTATGCCACATCAATGTGGAACGCCCTACCCACAGCTGTAAAAAAATTTGAATCACTACCCACCTTCAAAACCACTCTCAAAGAGCACCTACGGGAGGCTGCAATTCGAAACTGGCCCCCGTAAATGTCTGAACCCCCCTCCCACCCCCTCCTAATGTACAGTTCCCTCCCCCTCGTATGTATATATTTACTGTCTGTTTAACAGTACCCTACTGTATATTTGCATAGTCAAGTCAAGAGTTTTATTTGTCACAGCATACAAGTATACAGTGAAATGCGGGGGGTCTTGCCTGCAACGATTGTGCATAATACAATAATAAGAATCCGATAGGATGCGAATGCGACATTTGTGCAATAATACAAGTAATAAGAGTAAGACATATCAGGTATATGTACATGAGTTTTACAAAAGCATGGTAAGACATGCTAGGTCCTGTGATAGTGCAATACACTGTTAGCTACGGATGAGGCACTGGGTCTTATGTACACTGCTATACAATGCTATACTATACAAACTCTAGTTATACTATGCGTCCTTATGCTAGCTTGCTATCCATCTATTTACTATACAAGAACCACTCCCGTTCTTGTTTTTAAAGTGACCTTTCATTGTGTAAAGTGACCATAAGTGTGAGTGTGTGCAGCATGAGTGTATGTGTGTTCATGTTAACCCTTTATCTGCCAGAGATTATTCTGATCTTAATCCACTCTCTGCCACCACTGTAAATCTATGGAGATGTTCCCCTTCTTTGCAGGTCTAAAGCAGGGATCGGCAATAGGCGGCCCGCGGGCCGACATTGGCCCGCCAGCAATAATTTCTGGCCCGTCAGATTATTTAGAGAATATGATATTTATTTTACGCGTGGGAAATATTCACTCGGGACGCCAGGGTGTCTTTTATTGTGAAGCTGTATCTATCTACCGGTAGTCATCAAAAGCATGTCTGTCACTATAGCCAATTGAAATGCTAGAAATGGTCACGTGGACTGGGAGAACCAATGGAATAGTCCCACCGGGCCGCGTGTATATTTCCCTAACAGACTTTCACTTCCGCGTTCGAGATGGAGCGAGTAACAAAATGTGTTAAAAAAACAAAACAAACATCTTTGGATAGCTTCTTTGCAACGGGGAAATATATCGCTTCTTTTAATAAACAGGAGGCGGAGCCATACTTAAAATACGGGTTTATCGCAACCTCCTGTATGCTAACGTGAAGGAGGCTTTCAGTGCGACATCCCTGCCCCCCCTCGGCCAGTCAGACCACAACCTTGTGAGGCTTGTATCCACATACACGCCTCTCATTAAGAGACAGCCTCCGACCACCATGTCTGTCCCACAGTGGTCTGACGACGTCGAGGAGGAGCTACAGGAGTGTTTCAGGTCGACAGACTGGGATATGTTTGAGAGGGCTTACGGTGATGACATTGATGGACTATCCCACTGCATCACAGACTACATCAGGTTCTGTGAGGAGAGCATCGTACCCACAAAGAGGGTACGCTGCTTCTCAAACAATAAACCCTGGATTAGCAAGGACATTAAACACCTGCTAAACAGGAAAAAGAGGGCCTTCATGGCAGGGGACACTGAGCAGGCCAGGGCTGTCCAAAGGGAGCTCAAAAAAGAGCTAAGGGCAGCCAAGGTCAGCTACAAGGACAGGCTGGAGGGCAGACTACAGGCCAACAACACCAGGGAGGTGTGGGCGGGGGTCAGGAAGATCACTGGTTTCAAACAGCAGGGCACAGCTGTGGAGGGCCCTCCAGAGCGTGCAAACGAGTTCAACTCGTTTTTCAACCGCTTTGACCAGAGTGGCCTCCCCACACCCCTCCCCCCACCCATCGACACCAGCACCAGATCACACCTACAAAGCAGCCCCCCCACCCGCCACACCCATCAGCAACGGCACCCCACCCCCAACACCAGCAGACTGCCCACCACCCCCAACCCTGACGATCACAACCAGTCAGGTCAGTAGGCAGCTCTCCAAAATTAATGTAAACAAGGCCAGAGGACCGGACAACACCAATCCCAGGGTGCTCAAGGTATGTGCAGAGCAGCTGGCAGCACCGCTCCAGCATCTTTTCAACCTCTCCCTGAGGCTGGAGAGGGTGCCCCAGCTCTGGAAGACCTCCTGCATTGTCCCGGTGCCCAAGAAGGGACGTCCCAGCACCCCCAACGACTACAGGCCAGTCGCTCTGACGTCACACGTCATGAAGACGTTTGAGAGACTGGTCCTGCAACACCTCAAGCCCCTGGTGCGTGACTCCCTCGACCCCCTGCAGTTTGCATACCAGGCAAACATCGGGGTGGAGGATGCCATCATCTACATGCTCCACAGAGCGTACACGCACCTGGAGAAGCCGCGCAGCTCAGTGAGGATTATGTTCTTTGATTTCTCCAGCGCCTTCAACACCATCCAGCCGTCACTGCTAGCGGAGAAGCTCTCTGCGATGCAGCTGGAGCACGGCTTGGTGGCCTGGATCAAGGACTACCTCACTGAGAGGCCACAGTACGTCAGACTAAAGGACAGTCAGTCTGACGTACTGGTGAGCAACACCGGCGCCCCCCAGGGAACTGTGCTGTCACCCTTCCTCTTCACCCTCTACACCTCAGACTTCTGCCGCAACTCCAGCGGGTGCCACCTGCAGAAGTTCTCAGACGACTCCTCCATCGTAAGCTACATCACCGACGATGATGAGGAGGAGTACAGAGCCCTGGTGGAGAGCTTCGTGGGGTGGAGCGACAGCAACCACCTCCAACTCAACACCAGTAAGACCAAGGAGCTGGTGGTGGACTTCCGGAGGGGCAAGAAGAGGCCCCCCCCGATTCCCATCTCCATCCGAGGGGTGGATGTGGAGATGGTGGACTCATACAAGTTCCTTGGGGTACACCTGAACAATAAACTGGACTGGTCGGACAACACAGAGGCCCTCTACAGGAAGGGACAGAGCAGGCTGTTCTTCCTGAGGAGACTCAGGTCCTTCAATGTGTGCAACAAACTGCTGCAGTCCTTTTACCAGTCTGTTGTGGCCAGCATCCTCTTCTATGCTGTGGCATGCTGGGGAGGCTACATCAACTCAAGGGACACCAACAAGCTCAACAAGCTGGTGAGGAAGGCTAGCTCCGTGGTGGGAGTCGAGCTACCTAGACTTGAGGTGATGGTAGAGAGGGGGATGATAAGGAAGCTGGATGCCATCATGGAGAACCCCTACCACCCCCTCTACGACGAGCTAGTCAAGATGAGAAGCTCGTTCAGCCACAGACTCATCCCCCCCCGACACTCAACTAACCGCCTCGGACAGTCCTTCATACCAGCGGCCATCAGGCTCCACAACAGTGGGCAGCGACTAGCAGCCTCCAGGCCCCACAA
Organism: Notolepis coatsorum; assembly: GCF_963971535.1. Taxonomy (NCBI): domain Eukaryota; kingdom Metazoa; phylum Chordata; class Actinopteri; order Aulopiformes; family Paralepididae; genus Notolepis; species Notolepis coatsorum. The sequence continues at coordinate 34,458,927 of NC_140180.1, read as the reverse complement.
CAGGGGGCAGCGACAGCGACTGCTACCAGACATTGACCTGGGACTTATAGGAACCCAAGGGGGACAAAGTAGACTACCCTGGTACTTTGATTAATGTATACTCAGTAGATAGTAAATTATAACACTACCTCTTGCATACTGCACCTCATGTGACACTGTGAATAATGTGAATATTCCTCAGCTAGTCAGATAGTAAATTATATTGACCATATTGATCAAATTGTTTACACTGCCTGTGTTGTCTTTTACTACCTGTATACTGTGTTGTTTTACTACCTGTACCCCTCCCCCCCTCCCCCCATGCTGCTATGATGCCTGAATTTCCCCAAGGGGATCAATAAAGGAATATCTTATCTTATCTTATCTTATCTTAACAGGTCGGTGATTCTTGCGTGCCGAGTCGACGTCCTCTCTGCATAATATGTGGCGACAACAACAACAACGAGGAAATGATGACAACTGTGTTCAAGTTGGCAGATAAAGTAGAGCATTCAACGCCAATCTGGAATTGGAGGGCGGCGAGTGGATATGTGACATGTTTCAAACATTAGCAGGGATTTTGGAGGACTTAACAACAAACAAGGTATGGTGAGTCGTGTTTTCATGCATTCTGTCTTCTGATCTGTTCATCACGCGCCGCGGTGATCTGCAACAGCTGATCTGCTGTTCATGAATGAATGAATGAATGAAAACTTTATTTAACAGATTGCAGAATGGGTACAATACAGTACGGCGCAATACACACAATTGTTAAGGGGATGCAGACCAGAGAAAAACGTTTGTCTTTTTTCACTATATTAAATTAGCCATTGTTTTTGATCCTGGCCCGCCAAGCAATGGCTTGGGGAAAATCTGGCCCCTGGTCTAAAGTATAAATATGTTTTTATCGTTTTCTGCAGCATTCCATAGAACGTGAGTTATAGCCATGAATACATATATTATATCATCAAATGTAGTTTGATACTGATTGACGTCAGATTAAAAATTTCAATTGTACAAGGTCCTAAACGTCATGCCTCATCATCTGCTGGTGACCGGAGGGGGGGGGGTTTATAAATCCGTGGCCGACGTTAAATCATTTATGTAGTATGGGTGATATGTTGATCGGAGCAGTTTGTATGTATAATAATAATCAAACACGCTGAAACTCACCGCAGCTTCCTCGTAGCGTTGGGCGATCAGCGTGGAGCAGAAAGTTCGCTATTATGGGATGTCGATCTAGTTGGTCCAGTTCCAGGTTGTATAATACTATATACGTCCAAATCATGTTGTTTATCGAGTTATTGGCAACGGATCGCTATCCAGTGTATCAAGCTGGAGTCCCGCGAGCAATAGCGAGTGGCCGGACGAAATATGGGTGAGCACCACTTCCGGCCGCTCACTTCCGGTTTTGGCACCTCGCCGATCGGCCACCAGTTGCACCGTTGGAGAGTTGAGAGGAGCTCTACAGCACCCGTCAAGTCTCCGTGGGTAAAATATGATTGCCATGACAGATTTTTGAAATATTGATCTCAAAGACGGCGTACGACGTCATTGGCAGATTACGCATGGCAAGGAATGACGTCTAAACACGTCATTGGCGATTAAAGGGTTAAAGTGACTGCTAGTGTCTGTGCGTATACAGTGTGTGTGTTGTGTGTGTGCTCATATGTGCTTGTGTGTGGAGAGTTCAGTGTTCAAGACTCTGATGGCCTGGGGGAAGAAGCTGAGCCGAAGTCTCTCTGTCCTAGTTGCTGGTGTTCGCAGGCGTTTGCCTGACCACAGCAGCTTGAACAGGCTGTTGTTGGGGTGGTGAGGGTCTTTCATTATTCTGCAGGCTCTGGATTTGCACCTCGTTATATAGGACCTGCAGGGGTGGTAGTGCAATACCCGTAGTACGCTCGGCTGAGCGCACCACTCTCTGTAGGGCCTTCTTGTCCTGTGCCGTGCTGTTTCCATACCAGGCAGTGATGTTTCCAGTCAAGATGCTCTCTACAGCTCCGGAGTAGAAGGACTGGAGTATCTTCCCTGATACTCTGAACTTCCTTAACTGTCTCAGGTGGTAGAGGCGCTGCTTCGCCTTTTTCACGACTGAGTCTATGTGTGTTGTCCATGTCAGGTCCTCTGAGATGTGGACCCCCAGGCACTTGAAGCTGCTCACCCTGTCCACGGTAGCCCCGTTTATCCTCAGTGGTGTGTGTGTCCCCTGCTGTATTCTCCTAAAATCCACGATCAGCTCCTTGGTTTTACCAATGTTCAGGAGCAGGCTGTTGTCCTGGCACCAGCGGTCCAGTACCTCAACCTCCTCCCGGTAGGCCTTCTCGTCGTTGTCAGAGATCAGCCCCACCACCACTGTGTTGTCCGCAAACTTCACTATGGATATCATTTGCATATCTTGTATGTCACAAATGTAAAAGTACTGTATATCTGTATGTCATAAATGTCATGATTAGATTAGATTATTATATCTGTATGTTGTGTATGTCATAAATGTCATTATGAATTGAAAATGGGGGACCCTGATGTAAACAAGATGAAAGTCTTTCTCTGGTCTGCATCCCCTTAACAATTGTGTATTGAGCTGTACTGTACTGTACACATTCTGCAATCTGTTAATTAAAGTTTTCAATCAATCAATCCATCTTCTCCCAAGCCGGTTGACAATCTATTTTTCCACCTAAACGGTTTGCCAAAAATGCGTTTCATCTAAACACTACACTTTATAGCTTACACGATCTTGTTATAACTAAGAAATCTGCTGATTGTGTAGGAATTGTTTTCCTACATAGATCACTAGATGTATCAACTTATAATAAGAGTTGCCCGCTAGCAGTTAGCATTTCCTGGATGACCAGTGTGGCCTGCTGGGAAATAGCAAACATGATAGGTTCCCAGGATTATTTGCATCACACAGCCGGCAGAGAAGTCCCTCATTCAGTGGAAGAATGTGAAAAGGGTGCTCTGGCAAAGTTCTGTATAGTCAAAGTCATGCCTCCAAGAGGAGTGGAGGGGACCACCAAGAATACAACACTTTTAAAATATGTGTAGTGTCCTAAATAGGAGGGAAGATTGGGAACCTATTTCTTATGAAGAAAATCCAGATACTGTGATTACAATTGCTAATGCAACAACCAATACTGGATACAATAGGTCTGAGGGGCGGATTGATCTGTGATTTTAGGATTTTAGGAAACCCATAAAACACGGGACAATTTGGATGTTGTGCAGTAAAAAAATATTTTTCTTCTATCCTCAAGAGAGCCATGACTCCCAATACCCCATCTAGATCATCGCCATGCTCCTCCATAGGATTCTGAGTTAGCAATCTTTGTCTCTGAGCTGAGACATAATACTGTTCATCATGTTGTTAAAAACTCATTACTACAATAGACCCCCCCCCTGTCCATAGAGTGAATAATAATGTCCTTTCTCTTTTATATATTATTTAGTTAATTTAGACATTTGACTTCAGCATTTGATAGATATATTTTCTTATAATTTACCTTTTTGCGGATCTTTGACAAATCCTTTTCTACCAAGTGACTCTCAAGTAATGATGAAGGGATTGCGATCAGAGTAGGGAATGAAACAGGATTTATTTTTGAATGGCGTGACCTCTCTCGATCGGTATGTCTTCGTCGTCATTTCTAGAGTTTCTCATTATGACTCCACCATTGGTCATGACAGAAAGACTTCAGATGAAGAGACGTCTGTCAAATTTTCATTTGAATGGCTCCACATTATTAGTGGGACAAAAAGACAACCATTTCCCAGGACCTGGGCCCTCATTCATCAACGTGACGTAGAAAATGTTCTATTTCCATACTTAAGCACAGAATTTAGAATGTGTGCACGCACAAAAAAAACGGGATTCATCACACGTGCGTACACAGGTCCTACGCACACCTGTCATGATAAATATCACCTTGGTCCTACGCCGAGGCTCGTGCACACTCTCACGTATTTGCATACCAGAACCGCCCCGATTAACCATATACGGTAATAGAACACCCCCATGAAATGTGGAAAAGTGGACTAACCCAAGCGAACTCTGAGAGACTTCACTGAGAGCGAGATTGATCACCAACAACTTGAACGTATAATCTTCGGTGCGCCGGGAGCCAAGGATGTTGACTGACCCAGTCCTGCTACAGAACCAGCACATTGACAGAAATAAATGACAAGAGATGACCCGACATTAAGCACTGTAATGACTGAAATTAAATCAATTTCAGCACGCCAACTCTGCGCTCTACAATGCCTATTGTGTGCGCTCGTCATGAGCCCGTGGTTCTGATCACAGTCATTATGGCTTCAGTGGATAACCCTGATCTACATTGTGATGTTTTAGATACCCCAGTAATAACATTACAATTGAATTAAATACAATTAGGCCTGAATGAGACTCCGGCCACCGGCACATTATCAGCCAAAATGCGCGTTTATTGATGGAGCAAACTCTGAGAGATTGTTCACAGAGGCGCTGCCGAACCAAGATATAATATGATGTGTATAATATAATGTGTGTAGAGGCATATGACACAATCTATTTTGTTGTTGGTATTAGGTAGCCTATGAATTACATATAATAGCAGCCAGCCTACATTATGCAACAGTAACTTGCGCATATATAACACACAGCCCTGCGAAGCCTGCATACAGTAAACTAACTTGATCATTAATCTAGCTGTTGTATCTTTACGCGTATGAAAACATTAAATAATATGTATAGGCTATAGGCCGCCTATATTCTCAAATGGCTTAATGGCTATCCGAGTCCTCGATATCCTCGCGGACGGACCAGTATTTATATGATCATATCATATTCATATCATAGTTTACTCTATCAGCCTACCAGCATGTAATACGTTCTTTGTTAGAACTCAACTCGTTATTATTTTGCGCATAGATTGCAGAAATACGGGAACGTTTTGATTTAGGCTTTGACATTGTAAAACTAAATAAGTGAAATTCTGTAATATCACCCACACAATATATGCTCTGTGTCCAGAGCATGTATGCTTTTCATTCATAAGACTGTATTTATTGCAAGGGTTTTGTATACACATACACTCAACAAATAACCTCTGTCTGTTCTCGTTGCAATGCGTTTTTATATCGTGGGTGTTCATATGACTTGTATTCTGCTTACAGCTTCGGGGTTCCACTTATTACGTTTAACAATGGCAAAGCCTTTTAAATATAATCAAAACGTTCCCGTATTTCTGCAATATATGCGCAAAATAATAACGAGTTGAGTTACGCAGAGCACAGTCAGTTATCAGTGCTTATTTCCGCGTTGTGAAAATATTCTACCACCGGCGCCACCTACGCATGGTCCGACCTGTGCTTAAATATACGCACAAAGTCAAGCACAAGTTCAAATAGATAAATCCCACACTTTGCTTAGGAATGGTCGTACGCACGGCTTAAGCACATATCTGTGCGTACGTCAGGTTGATACATGAGGGCCCTGGTCTCTTCACTTAGATTTAAGCCAGAGATGTCCATTACTCTGCCTCCGTGGCGTTGGGAGTGACGCAGAAACTCAGGAGGGTCCCCTCCTCCGCCCCCCAGAGATAGGGGTGTTCACCGTTATCTTTCATCCATATTTCACACAGTCAGGCCTCGTGGGCCTCATCAATTCACACCATCTCCTCCTCCCTTCCTCAAACCTTTCCCTCTGTTGTCTCACTGCATAGTACATCAGCCTTTCCATCACATAGATCACCTCCATCCATCCTCCCTCCGTCGGCACCACCTGACTCATCCGCTTCACCTCCGGCGGGAACGGTGGTGTAGTGTCTAGTTCAAGTTTCAAGTTTCTTTAATATTTGTCATACAGAAGTACAGAATACTTTTATACAAAATGCTTCTTACTGTTACGCTCCAGAGACTGTGCAAGACAAGATAAGTATGAAATAAAATAACATAGTAAAATTAGAAGTAAAAAAATGAGGTCACAGTGTTCAGTTTAGACATATGTACAATGTTCGATGCAGAATAGACGTAGTTACCATACAATATACAATACTGTGCAGTGTACTAATATACAATACTATATAGTGCAAGGCAGAAATGGGACAAGGTGCAATTTAGGTACAATTCACAGTAGGTGTACGAGTTGTAGTGCAAATCCTTTATCAATAAATATAAAGTGTAAAGTGTGTTTGTGTGATCTAAAGTGTGGAGAGTGGGTGCTGCAGTGTGTTGTTTGTTTGAGTGAGTGTGTGCGTGTGGTTGTGTGTGCTGTGTGCATTTGATGGTTGTTGCATAGTGTTTATTGTTCGTTTAGCAGCCTGATGGCCTGGGGATAGAAGCTTCTTCTGAGTCTTTCTGTGCTCGCCTTAAGACTCCGGTATCGCTTGCCTGACCGCAGCAGTTCAAAGAGGCAGTTGTTCGGGTGGCTCGAGTCCTTAATAATTCTCTTAGCCTTCCCCTTGCACCGCTTGTTGTAAATGTTCTGGAGGGTGGGAAGCCCCCCTCCAATTGTGCGTTCGGCTGAACGTGTCACTCTTTGTAGTCTGCTACGGTCTTGTGCAGTGCTATTCCCAAACCAGGAGGTGATGTTGCCGGTCAGGATGCTCTCTATTGTACATGAGTAGAAGTTCCTAAGGATCTTCTGACTGACTTGGAACTTCCTTAGGCGCCTGAGGAAGTAGAGGCGTTGTCGTGCCTTCTTCACAACACTGTCAATGTGTGTGGTCCATGTCAAGTCCTCGGATATGTGGGCTCCGAGGTACTTGAAACTGTTCACTCTCTCAACCGGTGCCCCGTCGATGCTGAGGGGGCTGTAGTCCTTGACCCCCGACCTCCTGAAGTCCACAATCATCTCTTTTGTTTTGCTGCCGTTCAGGGAGAGGCAGTTCTCCTGACACCACTGTGACAGGTTCTCTACCTCTTCCAGGTAGGCCCTTTCGTCGTTGGCAGAGATCAGGCCCACCACTACTGTGTCATCAGCAAATTTGATGATGGTGTTGTTGTTCCGCTGTGCTACGCAGTCATGTGTGTACAGGGAGTAGAGGAGGGGGCTCAGAACACAGCCCTGGGGGGCCCCTATGTTGAGCGTGATGGATGAGGAGGTGCAGTTGCCGGCTCTTACCACCTGGGGTCTGCCCGTCAGGAAGTCCAAGACCCACTGGCAGAGGTCATAGTTCAAGCCCAGGTCCCTGAGCTTGGCTATGAGTTTGGAGGGGACTATGGTATTGAATGCTGAGCTGTAGTCGATGAACAGCATTCTCACATAGTTCCCCTGCCTCTTGTCCAGGTGTGATGCTGCTGTGTGCAGCACATGGGCTATGGCGTCCTCCGTGGACCTGTTGGGGCGATATGCAAATTGCAGAGGGTCCAGGTTGATGGGGAGGGAGGAACAGATGTAGCCCTTCACTAGCTTCTCAAAGCACTTCATGGCTATGGAGGTGAGGGCTACAGGGCGGTAGTCGTTGAGGCAAGCGGGCGTAGATTTTTTGGGTACAGGGATGATGGTGGACTTCTTCAGACAGGTGGGGATGACAGCCTGTTCCAAGGACAGGTTGAAGATGTCAGTGAATACCGGGGCCAGTTGGTCGGCACAGACTTTTAGGACGCGGCCGGGGATGCCGTCCGGTCCTGCTGCCTTCCTGATATTCACTTTTTTAAAGATCCGTCTCACCTCATGCTCTGTTACCCTGAACACTAAGTCTCCATCAGCAGACCCCCCCCCCCCCCCCATTGCCGTGGTTTGTAGGCTGGTGTTGTTATTCACAGCCTCAAACCTCGCATAGAAGGAATTGAGATCATTTGCTAAGGAGATGTCACTGTTCAGTTTGAGGGGGGTGCCTTTGTAGTCTGTCATTGTTCTGAGGCCCTGCCACATGCCTCTAGAGTCAGCCTGTTCAAACTGAAGTTCAACTTTATCCCTGTAACGCCGTTTTGCCTCTATTACTGCTCTCCTGACGTTGTATCTTGCCATCTTGTGTTCTTCCATGTTGCCTGTCACCAGCCCGGTGTTGTATGCTGATGTGCGCACTTTCAGAGCCTCACGGACGGATTTGTCTACCCAGGGCTTTTGATTTGGGTAGATTTTAATTTTGGTGGAGGGGATTGTTTCTTCTACCAGAGTACAGACATAGTCAATTACCGTTTCGGTGTATTCGTTAATATTGGCTGTGTTATCACGGAATACACTCCAGTCTGTGCATTCAAGTGCAGCTTGGAGTGACTCCTCTGACGTCACGGCCCAACGCTTAACCTCTCGCGAGACCACCGGCGTTCGCTTGAGACTTTGTTTGTACTTTGGCAAAAGAAAGATGGCGGCGTGATCGCTTTTACCGAATGGACTAAGAGCCTGTGACTTGTACCCATTCTTAAATTGCGAGTATACATGGTCTAATATGTTCTCGCCTCTGGTGGGACAGGTCACATGCTGATAGAAATTCGGCAACACCTTTTTAAGACGCGCGCTGTTGAAATCACCCAGAACCAAAATGGCAGCGTCAACATTAGCTGTCTGGAGTTTGTTTACCTCGTCGTGAAGTTTTGAAAGTGCGACCCCAGTGTTCGCGTGTGGTGGAATGTACACTCCGATGAGGATGATGGACGTTAACTCTCTTGGGAGGAAGAAGGGTCGACATTTTATCGTGATAAACTCCAGGTCTGGGGAGCAGTGGTTAGACAGTTCCTTTGCGTTGCCTACATCGCACCACTCCTTGTTTATCATGAAGGCAATGCCGCCTCCTTTCTCCTTTAGTGACTCTTCTGCCGTCCGGTCCTTGCGGAGGACGAAGAAGTGGTCTGCCGGTTCTATTGCGTGATTCGGGACATCTGGACTCAGCCAAGTTTCTGTGAAACAGAGGACGTTACAATCCCGAATGTCCCTCTGGAATTGGATCCGTGCTCTGATGTCGTCCAGTTTATTCCCTATCGATTGCACATTGGCCAACAATATGCTGGGCAATGTGGTTCTGTGTCGTTTGGACCTCAGTCTGTTCCGGACTCCGGCTCTCTTCCCTCTTCGTCGTGGCGTCTCCTGGCTTTGGCCATGGCCACAACAAAGGATCTCCGCTGGCCATTGTTGTTGTACGGCAATCCGATCCAGAGAGCAATCCAATCGGTAAGCTTTCTTTAATCCAATGTCAATGATTGACTGACGGTCATACACGTATAATGCACCAACAGTAGGTAGTAGTCTAACACTGTCGCCTCACAGCTAGAAGGTCCTGGGTTTGATTCCCGCTTGGGGACCAGGTTTCCGTGTTGCCAGTTACCCAGGTGGGGTATCTCCCGGGCCTTTCTGTGGAGTTTGCATGTTCTCCCCGTGCTCGCAAGTGTTTCCTCTCCCGATAAGACAAACCTGCACAACAGATTGTGTGGGCTAAAATCCATTTATTTATGTCCCTAGATACATCTATCCATGTCTTTCTATTATCATGTCTCAGCCTGTATTTATCTCAGCATGTCCTGTATCTACTGAAGTGTCAAAATCTATTTGTGACCGGAAGGGTCAGTGCAGCTGTTGCTAAAAGCCACAGCCCCACGAACTGATGAGGTGACGATTTTGGCAGACCAGGCAGCATTGTCAGGATCTACAATAATGTATAATATCTATGAATCAATCCATTTATCTATTGTAAGAATGTATAGACAAATATCTACAAATATGTGTACCATTAAAATGTGTTATTATTATATGGTATTAAAACAAGCAAAGGCCTATATGTCACCATGACCCCAGCTGTCCTTCTGAACTACCAGGAGACAAACGTAATTCTAGATCCTTGCCATTTCAACAGTTTTACCTTATATAGTCATTTGTTAAAGCCCTGAACCATGCTGCTAATTTGGAAGAGAGCCACCTCATTCGCTCAGAACACCAACCAGAAAAACTATAAAATGACAATGTGACGGAAGGGGCGGGACACACTTCTGCTGTGGCACCAAAAGCTAAGTAGAACCGTGTCCACTCTCAGCTGTTTGTGTAAATACTCTGTAATATTGAATATTCACTCTGTAATAAATATTTGATTGCTAACACCCTCTCCTCATCTTTCAAGGTCAATTAAAAGAACGCTTTAACAATCGCTAGCGCTGTGGCGAAGACGGACAGGAGCACTTGGATTGGTCCCCAGGCGCGCCGCACGCTGCAGCCCTTGTCTGCTCCCGGCTGCCCTTGGGTGGAAGGACGACGGGATGGGAAGTGGAGAGAACATTTCATCAGCGACTTAGTTCATCTGTGTGTGTTCCTGTGGGTCGCCCATCGCATGTGTGTGTTTCAAAAAAATCTGCATGACAAATAAAGACTTCTTTCACCCGTTGACCTGGAAAGAGTAGTAAACGCATTCATTACATCACGCCTTGACTACTGCAATGCCCTCTACACCGGCATTAGTCAGGCAGCCATGTCCCACCTTAAAATGGTAAAAAACTCTGCAGCTAGGTTCCTTACCGGCACAGAAAAGAGAGAACACATTTCACCAGTTCTAGCCTCCCTACACTGGCTGGCTCCCAGTCCCACTTAGAATATATTTCAAAATCCTCCTCCTAACCTTTAAGGTACTATCGGGTGCAGCACCCCTATACATCACAGAGCTCATCACCCCCTACTCAGCACCCAGGTCACTAAGGGCGCGTTCACACCTACCCTGTTTGGTCCACTTTAAGTGGACCATGGTCCCTTTAGATCAATAGTCCGTTTCGTTTTTACAGGTGTGAACACAAACATAACTATTTTGAGGACCAAACAACCGAACCATGGTCCTCTTGAAAAGGGACTCGGTTTGTTTCAACGTGGACCATGGTGCGTTTGCTGTTGGTGTGAACGCGATCAAACTTTATATATACCTAATCTAGACTCTATATATAAAGCGGCGCGCCAGCCGCCACTAGGCGTCTGTCACTCATTTGCTCTAGATTCTAGAGCAAATGAGTGACAGACACCTAGTGGCGGCTGGCGCGCGACCCAACTTGACAGCGCCAAGTGACAGCTTGCGTGCGACCCAACTCAAATGAATGACAGGCACGCGGACAGTCTCTCTCTCCTCTCTAGACTTGCGCGCACGGACAGTCTCTCTTCCTCTCTCTCTCTCTACTCTAGTCGACTTGCGCCGTGCTCGAGTCGTAATAGTATCTCTCTCATTACGCTGCCGGCAACTGCTTACGTTTGTGAGTGCTATAGTTCAATAGATGCGACTGTATGTCCTTTGTTTACAAATTAGATCCGCACCAAAAAGGGTAGTGTGAACGCAGACCAAAATCAAACAATGTATCATTTTCACATTTGGTCCACCAGAAAGTCCGGACTATCCGCGGATAGTGTGAACAGGCCCTAAGATCATCCAACCAGGCTCAGCTGGTCCCCCCCCCCCCCCGCACCAGACTCAAAAAGAGAGGCGATCGCTCTTTCAAGGCCGTGGCCCCCAAGCTGTGGAACCAGCTACCCCTGGAGATCCGATCTGCCCCCTTGCTGGAGACTAAAAACCCACTTTTACTCCCTAGCCTTCAATAAACCCTGATTTTCCAACACCCTAACTCACACACTCCCATGCAATTTTATCCTGCCCCCTCCCCCTTGTATCTCTTCTTGTGCTCCTCTGTCCCGTGTGTTATTGTACTTTGTGCTTCCATATCTGTGTGTTGGCCTACTGCCTTTTTTTGTATTTTGTATTATGACATTTTATGCTTTGATTGTACAGCACTTTGGTTGGCTCTTGAGTTCATAAAACGTGCTTTATAAAAAAAAAACGTCTTCTTCCTTGTGAGAGCTTTTTTGGTCGCCACCCACATGCGCCCAGAAAAGCAGCTTTTACTTGAGGACGGCATACTTTTTTGCAAAGCTTATCTTTATACTTATACCACATGCATAAGCCTGGTCTGTTTTGAAAGATAACATTATGAAGTTTCTTACACAATAAAGAAAAATCACTTTTAGTGCTAATGAAATAGAGTAACATAGGGCTGAACTTGAGTTGTACTTGTGTACTCACGATTATCTGTAGTAGTTGCAATATCCAAATAAATTGGTATAAGCTGGAGTAGTACAGGTCCCAATTTCATAAATATCTGTTCAGAAATGGGTAATTTACAGCGATTTTGGTAAACTGTGTACAAAAGAAAAAGCTCTCCAGTAATCCATTTCCTCATCTCCTCATTTTTTATCCACTTTTTTTTATTTTTCTCCCATCCCAATTTAGCCGTGCCAATTCTCCCCTCCCCTGTCTTGAACGTTGCTCGCATGTGCCCCCCACTGGCCGGTTGTAGGGAGGATAGAAGCCCATCGCATGTCCCCTCTGATACAAGTGTAGGCAGCCAGTCGCACCTGCCAGTTAACCAGGGCGCTCCAGTAGCACACCACATAGCGTGCTGAGTCGCGAAGCGGTCGTCCTGGTTTCGTTTTCCCAGTCCCGGCGACCATTTGCCGCATGTCTTCCCTACCTCTCCTCCCGTTCTCCCTCTCTCCCTCTATCGGTCCTGCGTGGCCAGAAAAAGCTGAAAATGCTATAAATAAAAAAGTTTTATAACACTTTAACCTATTGGTAAACTAACGTATTGATGATAATATACATTATAAATGCTGTTGTGACATGGTTATGATGTTTATACTTGAATGTGTATTAATTATATTATTAATATAATATTAGTATATTATATTATTAATTATCGTAATATTATTATCTTATAGTATTTTTCCTGATTGAATTTATAATTCATATAAAATATTTCAAATCGTGGTTATGTTGTTCTGATTGTTGTTGTTTTTGTTTATAGTATAAGCTAAACATCTATCTTCCCACCAACTTCATAGTATATTTCCCTGACCACCAAAACATCCCGCTTTAAAAACAGCTTCTTCCCCACTGCCATACGGACACTGAACTCCCTGTAGCAACCCCCCCCCCCTACGTCTGTTGCTATGGACATGGACATAAACTTTGATATTGTGGTCTTTGTAATTATGTATTTATGTATTTAACTGCATGTAGTATGTACGTATTGTTTTTTTTTTTGATCCACTTTTTCTCCCATTTTCTATATTTTCTCCCATCCCAATTTCGTATCATCCAATTCAACCCTCCCCTGTCACGAACGCTGTTTCTTGCCTCCCACAAGCCGGCTGCAGTGAGGACTAAGTCATACATAGCACAAGTCCCCTCCGGTACTTGAGGTAACAGCAGTCGCATCTTTTCACCTGCGCAGCTCGATCTATCAGTGTCGAGGAGTAACGCGTGGGAGGCTCACGCTGCCCCCGACACTTCCTGATTCTACTGCGCAGGCGCACCAACCGACTTGTAGGAGTCGCTTGTTCACAACGTTCGATCCCCACCCTTCAGTTTTTCCCTCCCCGTAATACGGCCAATGTGTATTACTGCGGACGACCAGCCAAACTGAAAAACAATGTGGAGAGCTGGATTCGAACACGCGAATCCTAGCGTCTCCACACTGGTGGCGAGTGCCTTAGACCACTACACCACCTAGCCGCCTGTATGTACGTATTGTAAGTGATGTTATATGTTCTATGTTCTATGTTGGAACAATGCTGTAATAATGCTGCACTGAAAACAAATTCAACCAGCCTGGCTGGGTGGTCATTAAATAATCTAATCTAATCTAATATTTGTTTAAGGAATTACATTTAATTATTGTATTTCCTGTATGTATATTTGTTTTATTTTGTTCTTGTTATATCTTGTGGTCTCCTGATTCATTGTGTTTTGATTCTAGTTGTTTATATTCACTTTCCAGATTATTGAATTTCTCCTGTTTTGCCCCATTTTCTATTTTTCCCTCATCCCAATTTCGTATATCCAATTCTTCCCTCCCCTGTCTTGAATGTTGCTAGACTATGCCTCCCACTGGTCGGTTGTAGTGAGGACAGAAGCCTTGCATCACGTGTCCCCTCCGGTACACGAGGAGGCAGCCTGTTGTATCTTTTCACAGCAGCAGCTCGAACTCTCAGTGGCGAGGAGTAATGCGTGGGAGGCTCACGCTGCCCCTGCTACTTCCTGCTTCCGTCGCACCGGCACCACCAAACCGACCTGTAGGAGTCGCTGTCCACAACGTCAAATCCCCACCCACCGGCTTTCCCACCCTCTAACACTTGCCAATTGTGTTAGTATGAATGACCGGCCAGCCGGTAGCAACGCCGAGAGCTGGGCTCGAACCCAGCGTCTCCTGCGTTAGAGGCGAGCGCCTTGCCCACTGCGCCAATCAGCCGCCCACCCTGTTTTGCCTTCAGTCTCCAGAGTGTGTTTTTCTTTCCATTATTCAGATTCAAGGTCAGGACTATGGTCTGAAAGATCCATTATACCAATGTCACAATTCCTACTTCTGTGTCTATCTTTGTTATACAAAGATACATACATCATGAAGTAGACTAAGGATGTGGTGATGCATAATGCTCCCTCCATACATCCATCATTCCCATTTCTGACATTAAGGCCGTTATTTTCCTAATTAAAGATGTGTTGTGGTTTGGATTTGTTCCCGCTGTGTCTAATTTTGGGTACTTCACATTTAGACCCCTCCCCCCTCCCCGCCAATCACAATTCCCTGTGTCTCCGTGGCCATCAGATCAAACATCTGTTTATAGAACTGCCACTGTACTCCCGGAGGAGCATAACTATTTAGTATTGTGACAATCACCCCGTGTAATGTCCCTCTAAGCAAACTGTATATTCCTTCTTTATCCTTCATTCCTGCTATGTGATCATAATTGACCCTGCTTGAGATTAATGTCGCCACCCCCTCCTGTCTTGTAAGAAGATGAAAATACATGTCTATGTCCCATTTTATACAGCTTTGCATGTTCCGATTCTGTGAGATATGTCTCTTATAGCAGGGTCTTATACACTGCCTTAGCTGATGGGGAATTGATTGATTGATTGAACATTTTATTAACAGATTGCCGAATGGGTACAATACAGTACAGCTCAATACACACAATTGTTAAGGGGATGCATACCAGAGAAAGACGTTTGTCTTGTTTACATCAGGGTCCCCCATTTTCAATTCATCATAACATATATGACATACAGATAGACAATACTGCTACATCTATACATTTATGACATACCAGATTTACAAATACAGTATTGTTTGTGATACAAAAAGAGTAAAAAAGAAAAGAGAGTATATACATTTGACGAAGACATGCAGGAACACAGGGAGTAATCGGAGGTGATGGGGCCCCATGTCAGAATTTGGTCATTCAACTTGGGGTAGTGGTTGTGGCACTCATGAGAATGTGGGAGACGTGATTAGGTCTTGGCCTACACTCGGGTGAAAAAGGGTGGACATTGGACAGCGCCAAACAAATGTTGCCACTTCTACCCAGGGCCGGACTGGGAAAATCATTCGGGAAAATCATTCAGGCCGGCAACATAATAATTTTTAAGGCCATTTAGCAGGCCAGGCCACCAGCCCAATAGCCAGTCTGAGCCTGCTGAGATGTCCGCCAACTCATCTTTGCTATTACGCTGTCGCAACTAGAAACACTGGCCTGACTGAATAATATTTTCTTTTTTTGGGGCATGCAGGCCACTGGGAAAACTCCCGGTGCTCCTGATGGCCAGTCCGGGCCTGCTCCTACCAAACACACGAGGAGTGGAGGCGTGATCATTCTGGTAACTCTGTTACCTGGTGAGAGAGTGGGAAGCTGATTGAACAAGATTATTGAGGACAATTCATATTACCTGTACCTGTCATTATGATGTCTGGCTTTACCAAATGATCGCCATCACCATCAGTGGCTGATGTTTCTAAGCAGAGATTGCTTTGGCCAGCCACATATATAGAGAATGAATCAGTTATGCCTCTGTCTGGTAAATTACTTTGCAGTAGAATTTCCCGTTAAATAAAAAATTTTCTGATTGCTGTGGTTGGCAGTAACTGTAATGGATTACATCAACTTAAATTTGTTTTCCCATATTAATGTGATTCATTACTCTCTAACCCTGACAAACTGAAAGGTTTCAAATACCATAATCATACCTGGCATAGACCTCAGAGTCATAGAGTAGTGGCAGCCCAATTGTAGCAGCCTAGAGGCAGATGCCTACACCTGTCAAGTAGCCTATGCATTCTATTGTGTCAGACCAGATTCAGATTTCTTTATTCACCATATTGTACAGGTACACATGGAACGTGATTTGACATTTCAGTGCATGATTGATTTTTTCACAAATAGGAACAAGATAATAATAATAATAATGATAAATAAATAAGTGCAAAACAGGACAGAACAGTGAGACAACAATAAGACAGTAAAGTAAAGTGCAGTGGTGGGGGACATGGAGACAGACAGTGCAGCACAGTTCAAGTCCAGAGGTCCAGCCCTAGCAGCTCGCCATAGAGGGCGATCGATGTAACATTTGAGCATCCATCCTTAATACAGGTTTAATACCCTTAACTCATTCACGGCCAACCACGTATATATACGTGTTTGCTCGCCAACCATTCAGCGCCATAAACGTATACGTTTTTGTATCGTTATTTCTTTTATTCGATTTTGTTATTCATTTCAGGCACACGGACCTCTGGCTTACAATAGGAAATCATTCTGAGATCGCTAGAGTGCAATACCGGCCGCATCCTGCTAGGTGGCAGTATCGCCCACCTTTGAAACCTTTTTTTCACACCAGGTGTTACATTTAATTCCCTCCGGGCGCAGTATTTTGAGTCTGGCAAGTCTAGCGGTTCATCCGATCACATTGAAACGCGTCCAATGCACTCGATGCATGTGTTGTGCCGGATTATGTCCAGGACCAATACTCGATATCGCGATCAGACAATTGGAATATTCTTTTTGGAATACCCCCAATCAAAGGTAAGGACTTCTGACATCAATTCCACCTTGATCCTACAATGATTTCATATCGATCAAGCTGATCAGCGTGTGTGGTGTTCAAAACGAATGCCGTTACTTGCGATCAAAGAATCAAAAAACGACCCCCCCCCCTTTCATGCATTCATGATGAAACATAATACCTATTATATACATTTGATTTGGAAATAGTAGTGTGTCCAGGCGAGAAACACCAACGTGTATTAGGGATGGGTACCGAATTCGGTACTTTTAAAGGTACTTACCGAAACACGTCGGTACTACCGAGTATCGATTCACGTGAGATACTGTTGTCGGTACTGTAATTTAAAAAAAATATATATTCTTTTTTTCCCCCATTTTTTTCTTTTCATGTCAACATGCACAATATACGCTTACCTAGGATTTGACTTGATTCAACAACAAAGCAGTCGGGGCAATGGCAAGCCGAAAATGGTTGAAAGTGTGGTTATTTGAAGTTTGGATTTTTTTTTTTTTTTTTACAACTGAGGTAGGTAGATTACATTTTTAGAGACTAAAGTACCGAAGAAAGTGTGAACGGTACCCATCCCTAACGTGTATAGCAGAATTCACATAGCTTTTCAGGAATTAGCCCGGATGACTCCTAAACTATACAATATTCACCACGGGATAACGCGCGAACGTATACATGAAACTATTTTCTCTTTTTTGCATGTTCGACAGGAGAAAGTCACTGTCTAATGACCATAGTATTGTCTCCATAGCTATAATATAGAATATAGATATAGCTCTCCAAACATAGTGACGCACAGCGAAAATAGGCTATGGAAACCTGGCGCATTAGCTACAAGGATAAGGGTAATGGCTGGTGCTGAAAGTGTTGAGGTATGTGGCTCTGTAATTAAAAGGATGTGATTAAAAAAGACAGGACAGCCTCAGAAATCTCCCATTGCTTGGTAGTTCTGTTTTGGAGGGAGGGGGGTCTCTGTGGGTGCTGTGTGTTATGACAGTCCAAGGTTTGTCATATCTTGACAAATGGATTTGTTTACATCATGCACGGCAGACATGGTTAGTTTGATCAAGACAGATGGCCTTCATTTTGCCCGCTCCTTCCCTCTCATCCTCCTAATAGAACTGACACAGGTTGTCAAGAATGATCTCGAGAAAGGCTTTCATTTACATGCTGGATAAGGATCAATAACGTCTCTATTAATGAGACTTTTGAGATTTTAATCTATGAAAAAAAAGGCCTTCTGCTCAGCCAGTGGACGTCTGAGTAATAATGTCAAAGTTATAGCACAGCCAAAGAGCACACGTGACACACACACACACCTTCCAAACAAACATGTCTCTCAGGTCATGAGACAGGGAGAGATGAAAGGATTTGGCTGAGACAGGTGTGAGTGAGTGCCTGCGCTCGTCTCGACAATTGTCCATGTTATCAAGCCCTCATACTGTTATTCTCAGTCAAGTAATACAGAACAAATGGCGATCGTGTTGACTCATAAAGGAAACAACATTTTCCCTGAGCGCACTGACAGCCTCCTCTGTAGTTTGTGCTCAAATAGAACGTCCATCACCTCCTTCATGTTCCCAACCTTATTGAACAAAAAATAATCCTCTGTACGTCATAGGTCGCTGTCTCTTGGCAAGGGTCAAAGTCGCCAAGTAATTCATCAGAATAAAATGCATCACCTCTGAACTATTTAACAATTGGCATGGAGTGGCAAACGTGGTCCATGGACGGAGGGGCGGGAACCTTGTGTTTTACATTTGATCTTGGTCACTATGGATAAAGGTTGAAGGTTCCCTGAGATAAAGACGTCACTAAAGTATATCAGACTGTCTCCCATCACCGCATCTGTCGGGGCAAACTGTCCCGGAGATTGTAAGCCGCTGACATCTCCTCAAATCACTCACTCCAGACTAGCTGTCAGAGCTGTAGATATGTCCGTTTCAGAGCAGCCAAGTGAGGTATAGGATGTGTGCTGAAGAGCAGTGGGGCTGCATGCTCCGTGGTTGGGAAGCGAGAAGAGGTGGATGCTCGATATACCGGGCTAAGGTCACCATCAATCTCTTGTCCAAGGGGAGGGGTACTTACGAGTCCTGTGGCTGAGGATGATGGATGACGTCCAGAGGAGGAGAGGAAGCTGGTATCATATTTGGCATCATCTGGGGCAGAGTGTTTTAACAAGCTTGTAATGCAACATGAAGACATTTGAATGTTGCTGTGTCTGTCCTCTATTAGCTGGAGAATAAATAGCTCATAGGTTATATCCCCTTGGAATTAATGTATGTTTATCTATCTATCTATCTATCTATCTATCTATCTATCTATCTATCTATCTATCTATCTATCTATCTATCTATCTATCTATCTATCTATCTATCTATCTATCTATCTATCTATCTATCTATGTATCTATCTATCTATCTATCTATCTATCTATCTACAGTATCTATCTGTCTGTCTGTCTATCTATCTATCTATTCAGTTCAGTTATTTTTTTATTCAGGTTTTGGACACATAACAATGGTCATTCCATGAATCGCCAAAGTTTTACCAGCTGCTATTGCAGCATTGTCCAATTTTCCGAAAAGGGCTAGGGAGAAGCACTAGGCTTGTCGGGCCCTACCCCTGAAGACTTAGGTTTCGTTTATTTTTATTTTATTTATATACATACATAGTACATACATATAGTACACATTACAGTACACACATATGGTACACATTACAGTACACATTACAGTATAGTATACCTGCAGTATATAATAGTTTATATACAGTAATAGTATATAGTACATAATAGTGTATACAACACATATATAATGTGATATGAGATATATAGTACATGATATTATACAATATAATATAGTACCATAATATAATAGTATATAGTGTAAATATAGTTTAATATAATATACAAATGAATTATAATATGATTATATAATGTAATATGATGTAACGTACAATACAGTATCATATGTATTTTGTATTAATATGCAATTAAAGTAAAGCTCTTCTTCCCTTCTGTACCTATCGAAAATAGATTTTTTTAGTCTAGATTTGAATTGATTTATGTTTTCACAATATTTTAGTTCATCCTCTACACTGTCACATTTTTTATGTTTTTTCACGGAAATTCACTGTATTAATTTACAGATTACTTTAGTTTTTCTACTTTAACACTTTGAGTGCCACGGACGCGATAGCTCGTTAATTCATGCCAACCGCTGAGTGCCAGCCGACGAGATATCTAGTTTTTAATCGTTATTTTTATTAGCGATTTCCATTCATATTTCATCAATATCCTCACGTTACCAGTGGGGATCTGTCTGAACTCGAATAGGGAAAATACCGCCCCCTATCGTCTCCCGGATGGTAATGCACGCATTGGAATGGACTCAATGAAAATGGATGAGAAAAGAAAAATCCGGAATCCACATTTTACTTCTCAGGCAAGTAACCCGAGCCGATCGGACTCATTGTGGACAGTCTGAACAGCGTGGAATATATATTTCCAGTGCCCAGCGTTGGACCAATAAATGCGATGGATATTTGGAATGGCGATCAGGAATTGGAATAATCTTTTTGGAGAACATCTGATCTGAGGTAAGGAATCTATTTTACCAGTATTGGGATAATCAGAGCTATTTTCACCTATATATCAGCGTGTGCCATATGTGTGTATGTGTGTGTGTGTGCGATCAGGAAATAAGAGAATCGATTCTTCAGCCCGCTTCTATAGCGTGCATAAGTACACATAATACTATCGATAATCTAGCGTTTATTTGAAAACGATTCATAAATAGGCCGAAAGATGACAACGTGTTTTGTGTATTACAGTAAAGGGCGTTTATCACAGAATCTTCTGAAATCTTCTGGAAGTTTCAAGAAACTAGCGTTTTTCAAAATGGTATAAAATGGAAATGAACCGATTAAAAAACAATCCGTTTCGACAATGTTGACTGCAAACAAGTCATTGATAAGCGACGGCCAGATTAGACACATAATCTAAGATATAGTTTATGCGTTCGCAAATATGAGAGCTCTATCATTGAAGTGGGTGGCGGCATTCAAGGGGGTAAATAGGAAACGGAGGCCGGCACTGAAAGTGTTAAGTGTAAATGCCATAAAAATACAGTAAATTACCTATCAAAATATTAACCATTAAATAAAGGTTGTAATCTGTAAATGTATTTGATTTTACTGTAATTTGACAGTAAGTATTTGGCAACCATTGATTTTTTTTTTTTTTTTTTATACAATATTTTTATTGGGTTTTTACAGTACACATTTCAGGTTTTCATTGTCGTCAGTTATTCTTAATTCCTTTTCTCCACAAGTTTATACAAGTATACCCACATACCCCCTCCCCCCTCTCCTTTTCTCTCTCTTAGCATCTTTGAGTTTGTTTTTACTGTTGTCATACAGAAATAATACGCACATTCATTGGTACCTCCAGTAGAATAGCTCGTACATAAATAAAAATTATTGAAAAGAAGAAAATAAAATTTAAATAAAAATAAAAATAAATATAAATAAATTACATCTTTATAACACCTTCAATGACGTGCCTCCGCTCTTCCCCGGGGTCTGGGTCACGACTGACGGCGGGAGAGAGCGGGGGGACTCATCCTATAGCAGCCCTCCTATATCTTCCCTTCTCAGATATTCATTAAATGGTTTCCATATATCCTTGTAAACCTATATATTGTTCCTGAGGATATAATGTTTTTTTTTATCCACTTTTTCTCCCATTTTCTATATTTTTCTCCCATCCCAATTTCGTATCATCCAATTCAACCCTCCCCTGTCACGAACGCTGTTTCTTGCCTCCCACAAGCCGGCTGCAATGTGGACTAAGTCATACATAGCACAAGTCCCCTCCGGTACTTGAGGTAACAGCAGTCGCATCTTTTCACCTGCGCAGCTCGATCTCTCAGTGGCGAGGAGTAACGCGTGGGAGGCTCACGCTGCCCCCGACACTTCCTGATTCTACTGCGCAGGCGCACCAACCGACCTGTAGGAGTCGCTGTCCACAACGCCCGATCCCCACCCATCAGTTTCCCACCCCCTAATACAGCCAATGTGTATTAGCACGGACGACCAGCTAAACTGAAAGCAAATGTGGAGCGCTGGGCTCGAACAGGCAAGCCCAGCGTCTCCAGATTTTGTGGCGAGCGCCTTGCCCACTACGCCACGTAGCCGCCCCCTGAGGACATAATGTTATTCTCTCCATAGACATGCATTGTGCCATGTTCTTAATCCAAGCACCGATTGTGGGTGCGTCTATTTTCTTCCAATTGAAAGCTATTGTTATTTTTGCCTGCAGTATAGCAAAATCAATAAATTTAAATTGTTTGGTTCTCAGGTTCAGATTTATTGGATATAAATGTAGCAATATCATTTTGCAGTCTAATGGGATATTCACTGACAGGATATCTTTGATTTTATTCACCACCTCACCCCAGAACTTCTTGATTTTGTCACATTCCCAAATACAATGTATAAAAGTTCCCCGAGCCTCGGTACATTTAAAGCAACTGTCTGGTGTGTTGCTGTTGTATTTATTCAGTTTGACAGGGGTTATATAAGTCCGCATCAGCCATTTGTATTGAAGTAGTTTTAAGCTAGTGATGCCAGACATTTACCGTTTTCTTGCAGCTTTTTTTCTTACAGTGTAGCCCATTCCACAGGGTGGCTCCGTAAGAGGAGATACACATTATTTTCAGGTTGGTTTTCATCACAGGTTTTTTGAAGTTCAATGGTCCTCTGAGGTTGTATTCCCCCTCTTTATCCAGAAATGTTCTTCTTACATTTTCCGGTAATTGATTATTTCTTGCTTTGTACATAACTTGCAGAGTTTTAAAGTTTACCATATCAATGAACTTCAAAATGTGTGATTGTAGAAACAGTGTGTGTGTGTGGTCCCGATATCCTGCATTGTTTATTACTCTTATTGCTCTTTTTTGTAGGATAGTCAATGTATTTATGGTTGTTTTGTATGTGTTACCGCATACCTGTGCAGTAATGCAGGTAAGGTATCTATCTATCTATCTATCTATCTATCTATCTATCTATCTATCTATCTATCTATCTATCTATCTATCTATCTATCTATCTATCTATCTATCTATCTAGCATTCAAATAGGACTCCAGGATCATTGAGGACACCAATATAAATGTTAGGGTTTGTAACCGACCTCAAACGCAACGGCACAGAGAGGAAGTTCAGAGTTAGCCAAAGCAAGGGCGTATTTATTTACAGAGTCACAAGATGGAATGAAGTAGAGCAATCGAACAAACGGGGAATCTGGCATGTGAAGATTGTTGCGGCTCTGCAGATACTCCCAGGTAGGTGGTGGTGAGGAATTGGCTAGAGACGTTTGAAGCGGCTCTGCAGATCCTCCCAGCTTTCACTCCCGGTGGAAACGGAGAGAGAGAGAGAAATCAGAGTTAGCCCAGCGCACACACAGAGGCAGAGAGGTGACTGATCCAGTATATATCCAAGTGACTTGATCTTCGGTGTACCACACACAAGTTAGCAGAGTCCAGAGAAAAAACAATACGGTATCTTCAGTGTTAATCTAACACAAAAATTAGGTGAGTCCAGTACAAACAAAAACGGGATCTCTTCGGTGTTCACCAAACACACAAAAAACTGATGATCCAAAAGATAGTTTCCAAAATCTCACCAGAGCGCAACGCGAGAAGCGGGCAGATTACGAGGCGTAGCTCCGAACGGGGAATCAGGTTCTCCACAGCAGTTCTCCACAAAAGATCCTGGAGAGCAAAAAGACAGCAACAGCGACGGGAAGGCAGGTATATGCAGGTGTAATTCAAAACGACCCAACATCGATAGTAAGGGGGTCTGAGCATATAAAGCCTACAGGGGCGCTGATTACAAGCTGTGACAGCTGCGGGATGAGATTGATACTTGCTTCAAAAGCGTGTGGCGGGGAAAGCACCAATCAACACGGCACGCATTAATCACATAGTACCTTAAAGGAACGGAGCGTGTGACAGGGAGCGGACCAAAACCCCACAGTACCCCCCCCTCCACGGGAGCCACCCGGCGACCAGCCCGACCCGGCTCACCCGGATGGGCACGATGGAAGTCGGTGATCAGGCCGGGATCCACGATGAGCTGGCGGGAGACCCAGCTCCGTTCCTCCGGACCGTACCCCTCCCAGTCCACCAGGTACTTGAACCCCCGACCCCGCCGTCGAACGCCCATCAACCGGCGGACCTGCCACTGGGGGTGACCGTCCACCATCTCGGGAGGAGGTGGTTCCGGAGCAGGAGGCATCAGGGGACTGAGAGAGACAGGCTTAACCCGGGACACATGGAAAACGGGGTGAATGTGCATGGACGCAGGAAGCTTAAGACTCACCGCCGCCGGACTGAGTACCTTCAGAACCTCAAAAGGACCGACGAAACGGGGGTTAAGCTTCTTGGCCGAGGACCGAAGTGGAAGGTCCCTTGCGGAAAGCCACACCCTCTGCCCAGGGTGGTAAGTCGGCGCAGGAACCCGGCGTCGGTCAGCCCCACGACTGGCGCGCTCCGATGACCGGAGCAGCGCGGTCCTGGTGATCTCCCAGACCCGACGGCACCGGTCGAGGTGGTCCTGTACGGAGGGAACTGCCACCTCCGACTCCTGTGCAGGGAAAAGAGGGGGTTGGTAGCCCAGGGATACCTCAAAGGGCGAGAGGCCGGTGGCGGAACTGACCATGGAGTTGATGGAGTACTCGACCCAGGGAAGGAAACGGCTCCAAGAAGCTGGTCTCTCGGCAGCCACACACCGAAGAGCAGACTCCACACTCTGGTTTATCCTCTCCGTTTGTCCGTTAGTCTGGGGATGATAACCAGAGGAAAGACTGACCGTTGCCCCCAATCCCTTGCAAAAAGCCCGCCATACCTGGGAAGTGAACTGGGGCCCCCGGTCCGAGACGACGTCCTGGGGAAAACCATGGAGGCGAAACACGTGGCGTGTCAGGAGGTCCGCCGTCTCGGCCGCCGAGGGAAGCTTGGGAAGGGCCACGAGGTGAACCCCCTTGCTGAACCGATCCACCACGGTCAGTAGGCACGTGTTCCCCTGGGAAGAAGGAAGACCCGTGACGAAGTCCAGCGCCACATGTGACCAAGGATGGCTCGGAATGGGAAGCGGCTGCAATAGCCCGGAGGGTGCCTGGTGGGAGGCCTTGCTGCGGGCGCAGACTGCGCAGGCCAGTACGAACTCCTTGACGTCGTTCCTCATGGTGGGCCACCAGAACCGACGAGCCAGGAAGGAGAACGTGCGATGAACGCCCGGGTGGCAGGAGAACTGGCTGGTATGGCCCCACTGGAGGACCCGGGACCGGACCGAGTCGGGGACGAAGAGACGATGAACCGGTACATTGCCTGGAGCGCGATGGAAGCGTAGGGCACGCCTTACCACCCCCTCGATGCCCAAGGTGACTACTCCTACCACCCTGGCCTCAGGGAGGATGGGAGTCGGGTCCTCAGTGGTTGGAGCCCCCTCGGAAGGAGTCGGCCTTCGTGTTGCGGGAACCAGGGCGAAACGTCAGCGAGAAGTCGAACCGACTGAGGAAGCTGGCCCATCTTGCCTGCCGGCCATTGAGGCGCTTGGAAGCACGGATGTACGTCAGGTTCTTGTGGTCCGTCCAAATGGTAAATGGCTCCTCGGCCCCCTCTAGCCAATGACGCCACTCCTCCAAGGCAGCCACAACCGCCAGCAGCTCCCGATTGCCGATGTCATAGTTCCTCTCGGCAGGGAGGAAACGACGCGAGTAGAAGGCGCACAGATGTACCTTCTGGTCTGTTGCCGACCGCTGGGATAAGATAGCTCCCAGTCCAGTATCCGAGGCGTCCACCTCTACGATGAACTGTCTCTTGGGGTCTGGATGGAGCAAGATCGGGGCGGAAGTGAACCTCTTCTTGAGGGAGCGGAACGCAGCACACGCCGCTGGGGATCAGTCGAACGGCAGGGCGGGAGAGGTCAGCCTGGTAAGCGGTTCCGCCACTTGACTGTAGTTCCGGATGAACCTTCGGTAGAAGTTGGCGAACCCGAGGAAGCTCTGTAACTCCTTCCGAGAGGTGGGTTCCGGCCACTCCTCCACGGCCCGGATCTTGCGAGGATCAGCTCGGGTCAAGCCTCTCTCCACGATGAAGCCCAGGTAATCGACGGAGTCGGAGTGGAATCGGCACTTCTCCGCCTTGACGAAGAGCCGATTGTGGAGGAGGCGCTCCAGCACACGGCGGACATGCTGGATGTGTTCCTCGAGGGTCTTGGAGAAGATGAGGATGTCGTCTAGGTATACTACCACAAACACCTCCGGCATGTCACGAAGGACATCGTTCATGAGCGCCTGGAATACCGCCGGAGCGTTGGTGAGGCCGAACGGCATAACCAGGTACTCGTAGTGGCCCCTGGGAGTCTTGAAGGCTGTCTTCCACTCATCGCCCTCTCGGATACGGACTAGATGGTAGGCACTCCGGAGGTCCAGCTTGGTAAAGACGGTAGCCTGGGTGAGAGGCTCGAAGGTGGAGTTCATGAGAGGAGGAGGGTACTTGTTCTTAATGGTGATCTCGTTGAGCTGGCGATAGTCGATGCAGGGTCGAAGGTCTCCGTCCTTCTTCCCAACAAAGAAGAAGCCGGCCGCCACAGGAGAGGAGGAAGGCCGAATGAGTCCTGCTTCCAAGGACTCAGAGATGTATTGATCCATCGCTGCCTTCTCAGGGACGGTCAGACTGTAGAAGCGGCTGCCGGGAAGGGGAGCCCCTGAGCGGAGGTCGATGGCACAGTCGTAAGGCCGGTGAGGCGGAAGGGCCTGAGCCCTGGACTTACTGAAAACCTCCATGAGGTCATGGTACTCGGGAGGTATGGTCGAGAGGTCCGGAGGCGGCTCACAAACGGCTCTCCGGGGCGAGGGACAGGACGCCGCCTGAAGACACTGGGCATGACAGGAGGAGCTCCACCCCCTGATGGTACCGGAGGACCAGGCGATGTGGGGCTCGTGCAGCGCGAGCCAGGGCCGGCCCAGGACTACTGGGACAAGAGGGGATCTGGTGATAAAAAACTGGAGTCTCTCAACGTGGTTACCAGCAATGGTGAGCAGGACAGGGCAGGTGCGTTGAGTGATGTCCGCCAGGCGGTGTTGGTCCAATGCGAATACCTCCAATGGCCTCACTAGGTCCTCAAGTGGAATGTTGGCCCGGGTAGCAAACTCGAAGTCTAGGAAACTCTCGTCAGCCCCCGAGTCAATGAGTGCCTCCACCGTGGCCCGTTGGTCCGCCCAGGCCAGGGTGACGCTCATCAGACGGCTAGGTGGTGCACGGCTCTGGGAACGAGAAAAACGGCTCACCAGGATCTCCCGGGGTCCCGGCGAGCCTGGTCTTTTGGCCGGGTGGGGCAGTTGGCGATACGGTGTCCATCCCGACCGCAGTAGAGGCAAAGGCCGGACCTGAACCTCGCCTCCCGTTCAGCTTGGCTAAGATGAGAACGTCCCAGCTGCATGGGTTCCTCCCCGGGCACCGAACGGGAGGGAAAAGAGCCACCAGTCGTGTTGGGAGCAGGGCGACCCGCAGTACCGTCACGAGTACGGGGGGTCTGGAGTACCTCTGGAGGTCCCTGTCGGGTTCTCTCACGTCTTCTCTCCTGGAGGCGTCCGTCGATGCGAATGGCGAGGCTGAACAGGTCCTCGAGGGACTCAGGTTCCTCACGGGTCGCGAGCTGGTCCCTGACAGCGTCGTTGAGCCCCCTCATGAAGGTGAGACGAAGTGCTTGATCGTTCCAACCGCTCTCCATTGCCGCCAGTCTGAACTCCAGCACGTAGTCGGTGACCCCGCCACTGCCCTGCCGGAAGGTACCCAACCGGGCTCCAGGGTCCTGGCCACCGGCTGGGTGGTGGAAAACCCTGCGGAGCTCAGCCACGAAGTCTGGGTAGGAAAAACAGAAATCTGCCCCCATTGCCCAGGAGGCAGTGACCCACTGGGCTGCCCGGCCTGAGAGCAAGTTAGTCATGTAAGCCACTTGGGCTCCCCTTGAAGTGAATCGACTGGGTTGATGACGAAAAACCAACTCACATTGCATGATGAATGTGGCACAATCCTCGAAGTTACCGTCGAACAACCGTGGTTCGGAGAGACGGGGCTCCCGAGGTGCGGGATCGGGAGGCGCGGGGCCTGCCAGGGCTGCGGGTGATGCTCCGGCCGAGGCTCCTGAAGTAAGTGGGGTTACAAGCAAGGTGTTAACGGTTTCACCCAGCGCTTGTAAGTGGAGGAGAATATTAGACTGCTGGCTAGCCAGAGAGCCAAGGGACCCCTGAATAGGCAGGACCTGCTCTCGGAGCTCCTGTACAGCAGCCGCATCTAGCTGTAGGCTGTGGTCGTTGGTTAACTCTATCTGGACTGCCAACGCTGTTCTGACCCTCTCTGTGTCGGCTGAGGTCGTCATGGTTGGGTCGTAATGTTAGGGTTTGTAACCGACCTCAAACGCAACGGCACAGATAGGAAGTTCAGAGTTAGAGTTGATAGCGTCATAACGACATACCGATTCTGTCACATGGAATGTGTTAGTTGCTTACACAATGTTGGATTATGTAATTGGTTGGTCATGACTCATTGTTAAACTAAATATAAATTGCGCAAAGTGTGTTGTTAGATGCCATTCGTCAAAAGGACACTCATTTCACTGTTAATAAAAATGTCAATCAATCAATCCAATGACACACTTCACTGTTAGATGCCATGCTTTGAAGCCTTGTTGTTTCGAACTGGTTATGCTTTGGCCCTCTTTCGAAGTCGGTTATGCTTAGAGTTTATCTTTAGAGCAGGGCGATAGACCACCAGCCCTGATTCCAAACTCTAAGCATAACCGACTTCAAAAGAGGGCCAAAGCATAACCAGTTCGAAACAAGGCGGACATTAATACAATTTCCAATCAATCATTCCAATAACACACGCTCACTTCACTGTTAGACGGCATGCTTTGAAGCCTTGTTGTTTCGAACTGGTTATGCTTTGGCCCTCTTTCGAAGTCGGTTATGCTTAGAGTTTATCTTTAGAGCAGGGTGATAGACCACCAGCCCTGATTCCAAACTCTAAGCATAACCGACTTCGAAAGAGGGCCAAAGCATAACCAGTTCGAAACAAGGCGGACATTAATACAATTTCCAATCAATCATTCCAATAACACACGCTCACTTCATTGTTAGACGGCATGCTTTGAAGCCTTGTTGTTTCGAACTGGTTATGCTTTGGCCCTCTTTCGAAGTCGGTTATGCTTAGAGTTTATCTTTAGAGCAGGGTGATAGACCACCACAGCCCTGATTCCAAACTCTAAGCATAACCGACTTCGAAAAGAGGGCCAAAGCATAACCAGTTCGAAACAAGGCGGACATTAATAACATTTTCAATCAATAAATCAATCATTCCAATAACACACGCTCACTTCATTCTTAGACGGCATGCTTTGAAACAGCGCACCTCCGAGCTGCTTCTATAGAAAGTAGGTTAAAAAAAAGAGGGAGGCAAATTCTCTTTTTTTTTTTACCTACTTTTTCCTGCGGATGGTTTTGTGAATAAATCTCCATTATGCTTCAATTAATGTGTGTTTATTGTATAGCAATCAGGTTGGATGAATTCGGCAATTGTATAAAGATGTAAGCACTGTCTATCTTTTTTTTTGTTATCTACTTTTTCTCCCCATTTTCTCCCTTCCCCAATTTCGTATTGTCCAATTCTATCCTCCCGTCTCGAACGTTGGTAGGCCATGCCTCCCACAAGCCGGCTGCAATGTGGACGAAGCCTTGCATCACGAGTCCCCTCCGGTACTCGAGGAGGCAGCCGTCGCATCTTTTCACCTGCACAGCACGATCTCTCAGCGGCGAGGGTCTGCGTGCCGTGGGAGGGACACGCCGCCCTCGTTGCTTCCTGATTCTACTGCGCAGACGCACCAACCGACCTGTAGGAGTCACTGTCCACAACGTCCAATCCCCACCCACCAGCTTCTCACCCCCTAATACTGCCAATTGTATTAGTATGAACGACCAGCCAAGCTGGTAGCAACGCCGAGAGCTGGGCTCGAACCCAGCATCTCCTGCGTTGGTGGCGAGCGCCTTGCCCACTGCGCCACCTAGCCGCCCTAAGCACTGTCTATCTGTAATAAAATTTTCAATCAATCAATCAATCCAATAACACACGATCACTTCATTCTTAGATGGAATGCGTTGAAACAGCGCACCTCCGAGCTGCTTCTACACACAAAGGCAACTTCTCTTTATTTTTTTGGGAAAAAAATGCTGCCATTTTGTAATAGACATCGCTAGCCGGGCCTGGACTGGCCATCGGGAGCACCGGGAGTTTTCCCGGTGGCCTGGCCTGCACAGATACAAATAAAAAAAAAAATTATAATATTTCTATAATTATTTTTGCCAGGCCAGTGTTTCTAGTTGCGGCGGCGCGATAGTTAGATAACCTAGGGGGGTGGGGAACAACCAGGATTTCACTGTCTGCGACAGAGTTGGAGAACTATCTCTCTGACTCTCTCCCTCTCGCGGATCACACACACACAATGGAGCCGTGCTGCCGCATGTGATTGGTGGAGGCGGGACCAGGCGATACAACTGATTGACAGCGGAGACGGCGAATCGAATGGCAGATGGCACTCTGCAGAATAATAGCCAGTGAGCCAGGTAGTGAGGGACTCGGGAGAGATCAGAGAGGGAAAGTCAATTAACGTTGATGTCAAGATGGACAATAAAAAAGTACAGTCGATTTCATTATCTGTTCTTATGCACGCCTGGTGATACTAAATCCAAATTGAACTCAGGCATTTGAAAGATAATATATGTATATATATATAAATGTGTGAATTGGCTATAATAAGGTAATTTATAAGCCTCCTATTCTATATTCTATAATATTTCAAATTGCATTGGTCCGGATGGGAGAATTCAGTACTGTATCTACAGAACCTTCTGTGTAATCATCTTCCCTTTATTAATTTCCTTAGATTTTTTGTACACATGATCTCAAGAAGGTACTGAATGGGATCAGTGGCAGTTTTTTATGTTTGGTCATTATTAGCATGGTGGTATTCACTGTCAAAGATGCAAAGAAAAATCATAATTCATATTCTCCTTTGTTTCATCACAATTTAAGCAAGCCTAGTAAACAGTTCTGACACTGTGAATACATTCCCTGGATACCAAGAATATGCAAATGGACCTTGTAGAAGTGGAGAAATATTCCATTTACCTAGGTATATATTTTAGGCAGATTTTCAGAAAATATTCCACGGGCTGGCGGCTGGGTGGTGCAGCGGAGATTGCGCTCGTCACCAATGCAAGAGACTCCGGTATCGAATCCGGGTGTCAGCATTGCCTCCGGCTTGGGCCGGCCGTCATACTGGCTCAATTGGCAGAGTCAGCGGGTGGAAGTCAATGGGTGGTAATCTGGACGTTGTGGACAGCGACTCCTACAGGTCGGTTGGGTGACGCCTGCACAGCAGAGACAGGAAATAGCGGGGGTAGTGTCAGCCTCCCACACGTTACACCTCGCCAATGAGAGTCCACGCTGGCAGGTGAAAAGATGTGACAGGCTGCCTCCTCGTGTACCGGAGGGGACACATGATACAGGCTTCTATCCTACCTACAACCGACCAGTGGGGGGCATATGCGAGCAACGTTCAAGACAGGGGAGGGGAGAATTGGAAACACGAAATTGGGATGAAATTGAAATTACGTGACTCTGGTCACCAAAAAGAATCCTAAATAAAATGGGGTCATGGTATAAAAAAGTTTGAGAACCCCTGGATTAAGGTATCAAAACGGTGCACCAAAATAATCAGGGTTGGATTCCTCTTTTCAACTCGTGTTATTCTGGATCTTCATGTGATAAATTATTTTCAATACCTTCAAATTCAATAGTCCTTTTTACAGACCACGATCGACCAAAACATAAACAGTGGCTTCGCTGTCATTCAAGACTGAGCCATCTATTACGAGCCGGTGGAGCACCTCACCTCCCCTCCTCTCCGCATGTCTGAGGCAGAGAGAAGCCATGACGAGACGGAGGAAAAATGACCCTTCACGTCTGATGGCTGTGAGGGAGAAGGAGAGCTGACAGTTATCCAAACAGCTTTCCCTTCAGATTCCAGGCTCAGCGTCAGTCACACAGGCAGGGAGTCCAGTGAACT
This sequence comes from Notolepis coatsorum, assembly GCF_963971535.1. NCBI lineage: Eukaryota > Metazoa > Chordata > Actinopteri > Aulopiformes > Paralepididae > Notolepis > Notolepis coatsorum. The sequence continues at coordinate 34,426,967 of NC_140180.1, read as the reverse complement.
TGGAGGGCAGCGACCCCAGTCAGCACGGCCACGTAGAGAGAGAGAGAGAGAGAGAGAGAGAGAGAGAGAGAGAGAGAGAGAGAGAGAGAGAGAGTGGCTGTCTGAGAAAGAGACATGTGTCTCCTATTTGAGATGTCCCACTGCTTTTCAGAAAACGTTCAAACGTTCTCGGCATGCCAGTGTGCAATCTCATCTCGGTCCAATATCTACACAGACATGGCTGCTACATTTAAGATCTAGCTACCACCATCAATCATTGGTGCCAAGGATTTTGTTTACCTTAGATTTGAGTATATTCAGGGTGGCTAGGTGGCGCAGTGGGCAAGGCGCTCGCCACCAACGCAGGAGATGCTGGGTTCTAGCCCAGCTCTCTGTGTTGCTACCAGCTTGGCTGGTCGTTCATACTAATACAATTGGCAGTATTAGGGGGTGGGAAGCTGGTGGGTGGGGATCGGACGTTGTGGACAGCGACTCCTACAGGTTGGTTGGTGCGCCTTCACAGTAGAATCAGGAAGCAACGAGGGCAGCGTGTCCCTCCCACGCAGACCCTCGCCGCTGAGAGATCGTGCTGTTCAGGTGAAAAGATGCAACGGCTGCCTCCTCGAGTACCGGAGGGGACACGTGATGCAAGGCTTCGTCCACATTGCAGCCGGCTTGTGGGAGGCATGGCCAACAGCGTTCGAGAGAGGAGAGGGTAGAATTGGACAATACAAAATTGGGGAAGGGAGGAAAATAGAAAATTGGGGAGAAAAAGTAGATAACAAAAAAAAAGTTAGACAATGCTTACATCTTTATACAATTGCCGAATTCATCCAATATTATTCAATTCATAAATTCATACTATATTATTTGAGTGTTTCATTGGTACATTTTGGTGGGAGTTGCCAGTGCCGTCTGGGAGAAATGCGAGGCCCTGTGCGTAGCTGGGGGGGGGGGGGGGGGGGGGTAGCTTAGGATGATTCCAAGGGCCCAGCACTGGAATCATCATCACTCAGGTGTATTATTGATGCTCTCATTGATACTATGTTTGCTTCTGAAGTGTGTGTGTGTATGTGTGTGAGATATATAGAGAGAGAGGGGGGCTTTGGTAGACTATTGCATTGGTCCATTCATTGAAGATGAACGCAATGCGACATCCTTTACTAGGCTCACCCACCAACAGTGCAGGTGCTGAATTGCTGATCCGAATGTATAGGTAAAAACCATATTATGCGCATTCACTGGGGGCCTACAAATACATTCTTTCATGGGGCCCAGAATCTGGAGCTACACCCCTGCCTGTGCGAGATTTAAATGCGAGCCCCCCCCCCCCCCCCCCTAAAGATAAAAAAAAATTAAAAACTATATATATATTTTTTTATTAATACTTTTTTATTAATTTAACAGTCAACATATTCTTAAATAATAGCGCTGCCCAGGGGGTGTGCGAGCAGTGCGGTCGCACAGGGCCTCGCGGGAAGGGGGGCCTTGCAAAAAAAAAAAAAAAAAAAATAATAATAAAAAAAAAAAAAAAAAAAAAAAATTTGCGAGGCCCCCCTTCCCGCGAGGCCCTTTTTCATCACAGACCTAAAATCTAGTTTTGCTTATATGCTTATATATTTCACATTAGACACGTTTGTAGAATGTGTCTGACTTGTTCCTGCCTCTGCGGCTCTGCAGACTGCAGTGTTCCGGTTTCTGCGGCTTTGCTGCTCTACAGATTTTAGGATAGTGTTTCCGGGCTCTTCTCGGACACACGAGGTACAGGGATGATCTAATTCAGCGCTATTCAGAGGAGCGAGTGGATGTCTTTTCAAAAGCAGCATGGATCAGAAGAAATTACACCGTGGGCCAAGAAAGTCTCCTTCCAACTTTACCATTGATACTGCGTTATGGTGAGTTCATGCAACCTATTATATTCCCGCCGTGGATCTCTCTCTCTCTCTCTCTCTCTGGAGCCAAACTGGTCGACTAGCTGTAGCCTGTTGTAGTATGGAGCTAGTAGCTAACGGTGTGTGGCCTGGTGTCAGCGCCTGTATTGCTTTTCTCATGTTGTAGTTTCAGTGGTAGTGCGTTAGCTAATGGTTAGCGATAGCCGGGTTGAGCTAACTGGCTAACTGATAGCATAAAAGTAACGTGCGCAGCCGGCAGCTAACGTCGTAGCTAGAGTTAGCTGTTAGCTTGTGCTACGACCATTGACATTAGCCGTGAGAATAGCAGGGGGTTCTGGCTTATTTTTGTCCCGCCAGCGAGAGGCCTTTCGTCAACGTGGAGACCTGTGTTGCGGCCTTTCGCCCTGCGTTCCTTGGTGCAGGTAAGATTAATGAAAATGTCATGACATTACCCCACTCTTCCTTCCTTCCCCTCCCGAATGTTTTGTTAATAACGATGTTTTTTTCCAGGCAAAACATATGCTACTTCACAACATTTGGAGATACGACATGTGCTGTGTGTGAATGTCTTGGTCGTTTGTGTAGCTTGGGTAGCGTTGGGCCGTTGGCCAAAGCTGTGTGTGGCCTGGTGTCACAGTACCTGGCTAGCCTATTTAGCTGATGTCGGCCATTGGCTCCTTGCTGCTTTGGTTTCTCTGGTATAGACCCTCTTCTCTTTGGATTTAAGTGTTGATCTTTGTCCTTTTGGATCTCTCATACATGCTCTCTCTCTAACACACACACACATGACAAACACACATGCTCTCTCTCTCTCTTTCTAACACACACAGTCTGCCTATGGCGGCCTTTCTCGATGGCTAGGCTGTGCTCGCTGAGTCTGTACATAGTCAAGGATCTTCAGTCACAGTGCTCAGGTATTCTGCCACTGTGTACTCTCTGTTTAGGGCCAAATAGCATTTCAATTTCTTTCCAATGCAGGGCTGTACGCTAAGCTTTTTCACTAGGGGCACACTTGCCCCTAAATGAGAAATTTAGGGGCAAAAAATATTTTTTAGGGGCAAATTTTTAAATAAAAATTTTACCATAATTTATATCGATTGTTTTTATATAATTTTTTTTTAATAAAATATATATATTATATAATCATACTTGTAGTTGTATTATCTGCGAGACATCGCCACCACGCAACAAGTCTAAATGCTCGCTATATGCAACCAGCTCCACTGTCTGTGTGTACTGAGTAGCCTCCAGCTACGGCCAGGATTCTCCGGAGCTGCAGCTGGGCCCTATACTGTAGCCTCCAGCTACGGCCAGGATTCTCCGGCGCTGCAGCTGCTCCCTATTGACTATATTCAGCATGCCCTCAGCTCGAATACGCATCGACTCAGTGTTATAAGACATTGATATCAGGACGGAGCTATCTGAACTATTTAGTTTAAAACCTGTTCCACCCCAGGTGAAATCTGCATAAAATGTATACCTATGGTAAATGGAATATTGCTCCACTTCTACAAGGGCTATTTGCATATTCTTGGTATCTAGGAACATCTATGGACCTCAATGAATGTATTCTCAGTGTCAGAAATATTGTGTCTATTACTAGGCTTGCTTAAATTCTGATGAAACAAAGGAAAATATGAATTATGATTTTTCTTTTCATCTTTGACAGTGAATAAAACCATGATAATAATGACCAAACTTAAAAAACTGCCACTGAGCTAATTCAGTACCCTCTTGAGATCATGTGTACAAAAGATCTAAGGAAATTAATAAAGGGAAGATGATAAAATTGAAGGTTTTGTATATACAGTACTGAATTCTCCCATCCGGACCAATGCAATTTGAAATATTATTATAGAATATAGAATATATGCTTATACATTACCTTATTATAGCCAATTCGCACATTTATATATATATACATATAGTATCTTTCAAATGGCCGAGTTCAATTTGGATATAGTATCACCAGGCATGTATAATAACATATACAGATATTTAATGTAATCGACTGTACTTTTTTATTTCTCCCACAGTGTAATCATTTTGTAACTAATTTCAGATCTAATTATTCCTACATGATTACAATAGTGTGGAGAAACTGACTGCGTTTCAATATTTGTCAAAAACGTTACCTTTTGTAGCTTATTATCGCGAATCATAACAATTATTGATATGATTCATTCAGAATGCCTAACTTTGAACGACCATAGCGGACCATGGGAAGTGTAGTTTTGAGAAATTCCGACGCTGGCAGATAGCTGGCGATGCGCTCTTCAAAATGGCCGCAAAAAAACTACAATTCCCATGGTTCAACATTTCCATTTACGCTTCAGCGTCAAAAACGCGAGTGAAAAATAAAAACTTAAAATGATATAAACTCACTTTTAACCTATTGCTAAACTATTGCCAACCTAACGTTTTACATTCTACATGTATTTGTGACATAGTAGTGATAATAATACTTGAAAACGTTTGATTTTAAAAACGTTAAATTATTGCAGCACTCATAAAAATACTAATATATGATAATAATGTAAAAAAGGGGTCGGTACCGTGGCCGTGGGGTGGAACAGGTTAATGGGACGTTTCGTTTTGAACAGTAAGCTAACGCAAGCTATCATGCACTACTAGACTTACTGGAGCATTTGTTGATAGCTATCAGTAGCTAGCCGGCTGGCAGGCTCACCGAGGTCCCAGTGTTTACAACAGCCACGGGTGCGAGAGGGCTGGAGGAGAAGCAGATGCCACATCTCTCTCCGTGTGTCTGAGTTCAGTTCAGTTCGGCTCACTATAGGAGGTCGAACAACGCGTCGAAAATATGAAGCAATACTAACTTTACTTTTCTTCATAGCTAAATCAGACAGTCAGCCAGTCTATCAGAGTGAGTGCTCAGTCGATTGTTCCCGCTGATCATACCTGCTGAGTGCTCACTGCTCAGCTCGCGTGAGTGACGTCATCGCGTCATCACACGCCTTGGATAATTTAGGAGTGAAATGCGAATCCAAGGCTTGAAAGCACTACTCGCAAGCCCGCCCCCAGATAATATTTACCAATCGCAACGGCCAATTAAAGGGGCAATTCGCGACGATATCATCGCAGCGTACAGCCCTGCAATGTGTCTCTCTCTCTCTCTCTCTTTGGATTTAAGTGTTGATCTTTGTCCTTTTGGATCTCTCATACATGCTCTCTCTCTAACACACACACACATGACAAACACACATGCTCTCTCTCTCTCTCTCTCTTTCTAACACACACAGTCTGCCTATGGCGGCCTTTCTCGATGGCTAGGCTGTGCTCGCTGAGTCTGTACATAGTCAAGGATCTTCAGTCACAGTGCTCAGGTATTCTGCCACTGTGTACTCTCTGTTTAGGGCCAAATAGCATTTCAATTTCTTTCCAATGTGTCTCTCTCTCTCTCTCTCTGTACACTGTATATTGACTGTAGAACGGGAGCTCTCTCTCGCTCTCTCTCTTGCTATATGTTGACTGTATCATGCCCCGCCTCGGGCAGCGCTATTATTTAAGAATATGTTGACTGTATGAAAAAAAAATATATATATATATATTAGAGCTGGGCCGCTAACGGCGTTAACGTGCTGCGTTATCGCGAGACTAGTATCGCGCGATAATATAATTGACGCCGTTAATCTTTTTCTCAACGTTGGGTCTGTATTGTCCTTAAATACTTGCCGTAGTTCCCAGCTGTGGTACCAGGAAGTGATTGCACTACCGGAGCTGTAGTCAGAATAATGTGTTAAACTAAAGTAGTGGTCCGGTAATCATTGTTATACAGGTGAGGTTAAGAAGTCCTCAGGATATAACACAATTCGGCGATGAGGACGTCTGAATCTGCGCAATGCAAGAAAAACGAAGTCCGTTGCAAGCTTTGTTTACATTATTAACGCGAGTTAGCATGTTAGCTCACGTTGATACAGGCGGCACTGGGAAACATCTACAAGAGGAGGAAATCCACTTTACACACTAAAGGAAGGATCGACTGGACTATCGTGAGTGTTTACAACAGAAATGGCTTGGGTTATTGGAAATATTGGACCGTTTGATGACAATGTAGCCCCTTTCGTGACTGTGATGCACGGAGTGAATCCACAGTCACTTGCTCCTCAATAGGAAACTAACCTAGATTTACCATGAAGGACTGGTTCTGGCTGAACCGTTCGTTATACAAGAATCACAGAGACGTTTCAAAGGTGCTCACAGTTGCACGAGGGTTTTGGACAGAGATACGGGATGGTTTGAAAGCTCTGCGTTGCTAATAAACATTTTAAATAATTTTTATAAACTGCTCAAAACGGCATTATTTCCGCCGTTGGGTGATCACAGCGCATGCGCACCATCCCTTATCTCTGTCCGAAAGCCTTGTGCAACTGTGAGTACCTTTGTAATTTCTCTGTGATTCTTGTATAACGAACGGTTCGGCCAGAACCAGTCCTTCATGGTAAATCTAGGTTGGTTTCCTATTGAGGAGCAAGTGACTGTGGATTCACTCAGTGCATCACAGTCACGAAAGGGGCTAATGACAATGTGGAGCAAATAAATGAAAATGGGGGACCCTGATGTAAACAAGACAAACGTCTTTCTCTGGTCTGCATCCCCTTAACAATTGTATGTATTGAGCCGTACTGTATTGTACCCATTCTGCAATCTGTTAAATAACGTTTTCATTCATTCATTCATTCATTCATTCATTCATGGAACTGTTACACTGAGCTTGCACTGAATTTGTTGAGAAACCTGCTTCTGCAGCAGTCTGTGTGTGAGCAACCAGTCAGCAGCATTGTGAATTTAGAGATTCACTAAAAGACACATTGAGAGACAGGTTTGTCTGTGGATTAAGAAATGAAGGTTCACAGAAGAAACTACTGACAGAGAGTGATTTGACACTGGAGAGAGCTGTCAATATCAGTGTAACAATGTTAATGGCATCAAGGGAAGGGCACAGAAAATTACGATAAATCTGGTTTTAAAAGAAACACTGGAAATTACAAAAAGAAGAGACATGTTCATGCTGTTGAACAAGGAGATAGAACAGCTAGTGACTCCTCAGATGAAGAGGAGAGGATAAATCTCCTCCTCTGGTCATTATTTGGGTAGAACACACCTATTTTTTTTTTTTTAGCCATTTTAATCTAGATTAATCTAGATTAATTCCAGGATTGCAGGTAGATTAATCTAGATTAAAAAAATTAATCTATGCCCAGCTCTAATATATATATATATATTTTTTTTACCTTTTGGGGGGGGGGGGGCCTCGCGTTTAAATCTTGCACAGGGCCTCGCATTTCTCCCAGGCGGCCCTGGATACAGTCAACGTATTCTTAAATAATAGCGCTGCCCGAGGCTTAGTGGCAATGCACCTGTACAGTTGTACACCTGGCAGTAACAGGGAAAATGCATAAAACACCCCTGGAACCTGATAAACAAGCTTAAAGCCAGGTACATTTTTCAAGCACGACATGCAGATTTGCAGTTTTGCCTTATTTGAATCGAACTCTATAAGCTTAGTACACACGTCACAAACTGCACGAGCACAGTGTGAGCAGACCCTTGCATGATGCAACACACCGAGTGAGAGAGAGAGCGCGAGAGAGAGCAAGAATGAGAGAGAGCGAGAGAGAGAGAGAGCAAGAGAGAGAGAAAAAGAGAGAGAGATCCACGGCGGGAACAGAATAGATTGCATTAAAAACTCACCAAACGTCCAAGAGGAAGGAGACAACCGTGGAGATGATAAAGTTCACCAGTCCATATTGTCCCCCCCGTTGGGATGAACTTGGTCTGTTCCTAGTTTATCTGCCACACGTTAGCACTCGATAATGTAGATGACGCTAGTTAGCTGTCCCTGCCTTTAGCTAAGCCGACATGGCTAGCCTGACTGAACTTTCTAACACGCAACAACTTTCATCTTCAGTCCATCTGCCGAACGTCCTCTTCGTCTTGGCATAACCTAATCACTATTCTTGGTATTGATAAGCTTACGGCACGCAGCGTTATTTCTTCTGCTCCGACGCTGCACAGCGCTCCCGTGGATAGCGCCGAATAGTCAGACCCCGTACCTGTAAGTTATGTAACCCCTCCCCTTGTTGAAACCAATAGTATATCTGCAGAGCCGCAGAGCTCCAATAGTGTATCTGCAGAGCTCCAATAGTATATCTGCAGAGCCGCAGAGCCCGGAACAAGTCAGACACATTCTACAAACGTGTCTAATGTGAAATATATAAGCATGTAAGCAAAACTAGATTTTAGGTCTGTGATGGAAAGTGATTGTTAACATTCTATTTTTTTATAAAAAATTTAATTAAAATGTAAATTAAAATAAAAAAAAAATTCACAAGGCCCCCCTCCCTGCGAGGCCCTGTGCGACCGCACTACTCGCACACTAGTGATGTGACGATTCATCGATTTGCATCGGTGCGCCGGCATAAACGTTCACGATGCGAGTGCACCGGTGGAATAAGTCTGCATCGATGCATTCATATAATTTCCTCTCATCCACTTCTGTCAGCAGTGCACTGTGACTGCACACACAGCAGATACTATTGCTTCGCTACTACATAAGGCGAGAGCCGCATCACAGTTATCAACAAACAGTGAAAGTCGAGGAGGAGACATGAATAGAATTGATCAACATGGCTAACGCTAGTTAGCCGTTCAGCTAACACTAAACTACAGTGTCTAACTAACTAACTAACTAACGTGACTCTGCTACACCAGTTCCATTAGTGAGGAGGGGGGTATATTGAAGACGCTTGACAACGGGGGTTCAAAGATAACTTCACATTTATTGGCAATTCGTTTCTTAATTATATAGGAATGCGGAACAAACAGACTGCCAGACGGTTGTTTAGATGCAATACACGTAACGTGTCATGTTTACTTCCTACTTCCTTAATACAAACTAATACTTCATCACGTCAACCCGTGTGACTACATAACGTCAATGCCCTCTAACCACACCCTGTGCATAACAATGAACATGGAGGTGACAGAATATGAATGTGAATTCTATTGTCCATTATTGTCCCCCACATGCGCCCCCCCCAGAATTCACAAGAACTGGCAGCATGAGCCGTTGAGGACCCCGTAAAATCCTGCCGAAGCGGCTTCGGGTGTCTAGAGTCTGTGTAGCGACGGGACCAGTTACCACCAGAGGGTGGTCTGAGGACTTAACGGCCAGGGGGAAACCCTGCGTCATGGTGGAACCCGTAGACCCCGGAGGGCGGTCTGAGGTTTTGATGGCAGGAGGGCAGCCGCGTCGCGGCGGCTGAGCTACAGGAACCGGACGGTCCAGGACTGAAGATCTTCCTTAGGGGCTGATCGGAGGCCCAGCATGACCCACGGAAGTCTGTCAACCCACCCATTGTCCCGAAGACTGGCCCTGAATGCGGCCTTCATTGACCTATGAAACCTCTCGCACAGTCCATTGGCTTGAGGGTGATAAGCCGTTGTACGGTGCAGCTTTACCCCGAGACCCTGGGCCACAGCATTCCAGAGCTCCGATGTAAACTGAGGCCCCCGGTCGGAGGTTATATCCGATGGAGCACCAAAACGGGCAACCCAGGTGCAGATGAATGCTCGTGCAATGTCGGCAGATGTAGTTGAAGATAGTGGCACGGCCTCTGGCCAACGGGTTGTCCTGTCAATCATGGTAAGGAGGTGGGTGCAACCGTGTGATGGTGGCAGTGGCCCAACCAAGTCTATGTGCACATGATCAAACCGCCTTTCAGGCACATTGAAAGGGGTTAGTGGGGCCTTGGTGTGGCGGTGTACCTTGGCCCGTTGACACTCTAGACAAGAATTAGCCCAATCCCGAACATCCTTTTTAAGACCGTGCCAGACGAACTTGGCTGCCACCAACAGCTGAGATGGTTTCCTGCCCGGGTGAGAAAGGCAGTGAAGGGCGTCGAAAACACGCCTCCTCCAAGCGGCAGGGACAACAGGGCGAGGCTGCCCAAGTGAGATGTCACACAGGAGCGTAGAACCAGTGTCATTAAAAGAGATGTCCACCAACTGAAGACCTGTATCGGTGGTCCTACATGCCTGGACGTCCTTGTCGGAAAGCTGATCGGCTGCCATCTGTGCATAATCAATCCCGAGGTGGACCGTACTGATGATAGCACGAGAGAGGCAGTCGGCGACAGGGTTGTCCTTCCCGGCCACATGTTGGATGTCTGTTGTAAACTCCGAGATGGAGGACAACTGGCGTTGCTGGCGAGCGGACCATGGCTCTGAGACCTTGGCCATAGCAAAGGTCAACGGTTTGTGATCGACAAATGCTGTGAATGGTCGGCCCTCCAACAGGAAACGGAAATGCCGTACCGCCAGATAGAGGCTGAGGAGCTCCCGGTCAAAAGTGCTGTAATTGCGCTCACTGGCTCTGAGCTGCCGACTAAAAAAGGCAAGGGGTTGCCAGTGACCATCGACTAGCTGCTCATACACTGCCCCAACAGCATAATCCGATGCGTCGGTTGTGAGAGCGATCTGCGCCTCAGGTAATGGGTGCGCCAACATGGCCGCTGTAGCCAGGGCTTGCTTAGTGTTTTTAAAAGCTCCCTCCATCTCCTCCGTCCAGGTGAGAGTGAGCTTAGCAGGTTTGCCCTTGAGTGCCTCGTAGAGGGGCTGCATGAGCTGGGCTGCGCCAGGCACAAAGCGATGATAAAAATTCACCATACCCAAAAATTCCTGTAGTGCCCGGACGGTGGAGGGCTGCGGAAACTCGCTCACAGCCTGCACTTTCAATGGCAGAGGCACTGCCCCATCCTTTGTGATGCGGTGCCCGAGGAAATCAATTATTCACAGTCCAAACTGGCACTTGGCTGGGTTAAGAATCAAGCCATGCTGACTCAGGCGCTCAAAAAGTGTGCGGAGGTGAACCATGTGTTCAGCCCTGGAGGAGCTGGCGATGAGGATGTCATCTAAATAAATGAACAGGAAAGGCAGGTCCCTTAACACACTGTCCATGAGGCGCTGAAATGCTTGGGCAGCGTTCTTGAGCCCAAAAGGCATGCAGAGGAACTCAAAAAGCCCAAAAAGGGTGATTACCGCGGTCTTGGAAATGTCCTGTGACTGCACCGGCACCTGGTGATAACCATGAACCAGGTCCACTTTAGAAAATATGACCTTCCCCGCAAGGCGAGATGAAAAGTCCTGAATGTGTGGTATAGGATAGCGGTCAGGGGTCGTAGCATCATTCAGGCGGCGATAATCACCACACGGGCGCCAACCTCCGGCGGCCTTTGGCACCATATGGAGTGGCGAGGCCCAGGGGCTATTGGACCGGCGCACTATGCCGAGGCACTCCATCGCCTCAAACTCCGCTTTAGCAATAGCCAGTTTACCTGGATCCAGGCGCCGTGCACGGGCATGTACTGGCGGGCCTGCAGTCGGTATATAATGTTCCACACCGTGCTTAGCTGTAGCTGCTGAAAAAGTTGGCATGGTAAGAACTGGGAACTCCGCCAACATACTCGAGAACTTAGAGGCAGTAAGGGTACTGGACAGCCTTGAGGAGCTAGAACCACTGAGTTCACATGGTAATGAGCTAAAAGTCTCTGCACTGACCAAGCGCCGGTTTTTAATGTCCACCAGCAGCCCATGGGCACACAAAAAATCTGCACCTAACAATGGGTTAGACACCTCAGCGGTAACAAACGTCCATGAGAAATGTTGTCCCTCCAAACACAATGTCACATGCCGTTCACCATAGGTCCGTAGGGGACTGCCGTTGGCCGCCTCTAGTGGTGAACCCCGTACTCCGGCTTGTATATCCAAAACAGATGCGGGTAAAACGCTCACAGTGGCCCCAGTGTCGCACAAAAAACGCTGCCCAGAAAGTGTGTCTCTAATAAATAATAAACTGCCTTCATGGCCAACACTCATGGCAGCTAGCGGGTGCTGGCCCTCTCGTTTCCCCTTGGCATGGGGGTAGTTACATGGGGGTAGGCATTTTCTAGCCTTAGAGCCAAACTGTGCATGGTAGAAACACATACCTGTGGGCTTTTGTCTCTGGGCCGGGGCGGGGGCTCTGGACAGGGCAGCAGCAACAGCAGGGGGCGGAGAGTCATCCACCTGGTACACAATATTGTTAGCCACCTGACACTGTTGTGTAGCAGAGAAAAACCTATCAGCCTCTTTAGCCAATGCCCGATAGTCTATAATGGGAGAGTTAGCCAAAGCCGACCGCACTTGCCATGGTAGCTGCTGCAGAAATAGCTCCTTAAAGATAAAACAAGGCTTGTGGTTGCCTGGTAGTAAAGCCAATATTCGATCCATTAGCTCCGATGGCTTAGCATCGCCCAAGCCCGGCAAAGACAGTAGCTGACGTGCACGCTCAGACTCCGTTTGACCAAAAGTTTCCAGCAGTACGTCTTTCAGTGTGTCGTACTTACTATCCTCTGGAGGATTCCCGAGCAGATGTGCTACTCTGGATGCGGTAGCCCCGCAGAGCGCCGATACCACGTAATAATACTTTGTATCATCCGCTGTTATCCTCCGTATAGCGAACTGCGCCTCCGTTTGCGCGAACCAAACAGCAGCCTGCTGCTCCCAGAACTCCGGTAGCTTCACTGCTACAGCGTTCACAGACATGTTTGCTTGTTCAAAAAATGTAATCCAGTCTTTGGAAGCGTCCAAAAACGAACGTCAGGGTCACCACTGTAGGAATGCGGAACAAACAGACTGCCAGACGGTTGTTTAGATGCAATACACGTAACGTGTCATGTTTACTTCCTACTTCCTTAATACAAACTAATACGTCATCACGTCAACCCGTGTGACTACATAACGTCAATGCCCTCTAACCACACCCTGTGCATAACAATGAACATGGAGGTGACAGAATATGAATGTGAATTCTATTGTCCATTATTGTCCCCCACAGTTTCATACATCGGGCATATCCAGGCAGGCTCTGTGTGTTGTTGACGTGTGGACATCCTAGTCTAGTGTGTGTGACATCATCAACTGTCGACGGCAACTCAGACGGGGAGGGGCTCTCTCTCTCTCTGTTCAATGATTTAAAGTGGCCAAACGTTACAATATAAATAACGTTTATATAAATAAATCATTAAGTCTGCTATAAGCCATTATCCCTTTGTGTATGATTATTATTGTCTCACAGTAGTGTGTATATACATTGTGTGTGTGTTTTTAGCTAAAGTGGATAGAAAAGACAGTTTATGCAAAAGTCTTCTTAGGCACCCAAGAGTTTTTATATAAATTGTCTTACAGTAGATTCTTTTATTTTTAATAATAATATAAGCTGCATATAAGGAATACAACCAAATCCTCTGTCATACCATAACATTTTATCATTATTTTGCATCGTGTTGAATCGCATCGTATCGCCCCGAATCGCATTATGTTGAATCAAATCGTATCGAATCGTATCGTATCTCAAGAGGGGGTGAATCGTATCGCATCGCCCAGTGCTTCAAATGTATCGTTAATGTATCCTATCGTTGGCACCGTATCGAGATGCGCATCGCATCGGCCTCAGTGATGGAGATGCACATCCCTATCGCACACCCCTTGAGGCGGCCCTGGGAGTTGCAATTTAGTTTCTGTCTCTGTACAGTACGTATGACTCAATATTTGGCTTCATAGAAAAGGCAGAATGTTAGATAGATAGATCATGCGATAGTAGTGGTGGTGGTTTATATGGTTTCATTATATGCTGTGTCAATAAAAGGGTCCTGTGTCAAATTCTATCAAGGTGATACGGTCATAGAGAGTATTAACATGGTGAATAGCATGGATATGATGTAAAATGAAGTCTGTCCAGGGTAGTGGGCTGGGGGACAGGCTGCTGCTGTCTGTCAAACCTGTTGAAAAACAAGTTCAACCCATTTGCCCTCCACAGCCATGCCTTGCTGGAAAAAAGGAAAACAAATTCTTACTGTCTTCTATCATGCACTCTTCCTACTATACTAATATGCCTTTACAACTATGCACTCAACACTGCAGCACCCAAGTTTCAGCACTGTTTGATGAACATTCTTACTCAGCTGAGAGTTGTACCCTTCCTGCTGACTCATCGTACAGAACTTGTAAGTCGCTTTGGATAAAAGCGTCAGCTAAATTACAAAATGTAAATGTTATCTTCCTGACCCCCGCCCTCCCAGACACCCTCCAGTATGTCCTTATAGCCATCCTTGGTGATCAGAGTTCCTTTTTGAGCTCCTTTTAGACACCCTGCCATGAAGGTTTAGGTTTGAGGTTTAGGTCTGAAGAAGTCCACTATTATCCCTGTACCCAAAAAATCCAAGCCTGCTTGCCTCAACGACTACCGCCCTGTAGCTCTCACCTCCATAGCCATGAAGTGCTTTGAGAAGCTAGTAAAGGGCTACATCTGCTCCTCCCTCCCCATCAACATGGACCCCCTGCAATTTGCATACCGCCCCAACAGGTCCACGGAGGACGCCATAGCCCATGTGCTGCACACAGCAGCATCACACCTGGACAAGAGGCAGGGGAACTATGTGAGAATGCTATTCATCGACTACAGCTCGGCATTCAATACCATAGTCCCCTCCATACTCATAGCCAAGCTCAGGGACCTGGGCTTGGGCTATGACCTCTGCCAGTGGGTCTTGGACTTCCTGACTGGCAGACCCCAGGTGGTGAGAGCAGGCAACTGCACCTCCTCATCCATCACCCTCAACATAGGGGCCCCCCAGGGCTGTGTTCTGAGTCCCCTCCTCTACTCCCTGTACACACACGACTGTGTGGCTCAGCGGAGTAGCAATACAATCATCAAATTTGCTGACGACACAGTGGTGGTGGGCCTGATCTCTGCCAACGACGAGAGGGCCTACCTGGAAGAGGTCAAGGTCCTGGCGGGATGGTGCCAGGAAAACAGCCTCTCCCTGAACGTCAGCAAAACAAAGGAGATGATTGTGGACTTCAGGAGGTCGGGGGTCAAGGACTACAGCCCCCTCAGCATCGACGGGGCACCGGTTGAGAGAGTCAACAGCTTTAAGTACCTCGGAGCCTACATATCCGAGGACTTGACATGGACCACACACATTGACAGTGTTGTGAAGAAGGCACGACAACGCCTCTACTTCCTCAGGCGCCTAAGGAAGTTCCAAGTCAGCCAGAAGATCCTTAAGAACTTCTACTCATGTACAATAGAGAGCATCTTGACCGGCAACATCACCTCCTGGTTTGGGAATAGCACTGCACAAGACCGAAGCAGACTACAAAGAGTGACACGTTCAGCCGAACGCACAATTGGAGGGGCGCTCCCCACCCTCCAGAACATTTACAACAAGCGTTGCAAGGGCAAGGCTAAGAGAATCATTAAAGACTCCAGTCACCCGAACAACTGCCTCTTTGAACTGCTGCGGTCAGGCAAGCGATACCGGAGTCTCAAGGCGAGCACAGAAAGACTCAGAAGAAGCTTCTATCCCCAGGCCATCAGGCTGCTAAACGAACAATGAATGAACACTACACAACAACAACCACCAAACGCACATAGCACACACATCCACACGCACACACTCACTTTAAACAAACACACTGTAGCACCCACTCCACACACTTTATAGCACACACCCACTTTAAACAAACACACTGTAGCACCCACTCCCCACACTTTATATTTATGGATGAAGGATTGCACTACAACTCGTACACCTTACTGTAAATTGTACCTAAAATTGTACCTCATCCCATTTCTGCTTTGCACTAGATAGTACTGTACATTAGTACACTGCATAGTATTGTGTATTGTATATTATATGGTAACTCAGAACATTGTACATATGTCTATACCGAACACTGTGACCTCATTTTTCTTCTTCTAAATTCATGCTATATTATGTTATTATGTTATTTGATACTATCTTGTCTAGCACAGTCTCTGGAGCGTAACAGTAAGAAGCATTTTGTATGAAAGTATTCTGTACTTCTGTATGACAACTATTAAAGAACTTGAACTTGTATTAATCCAGGGTTTATTATTGGGGAAGCAGCATACCTTTTTGGTGGGTACAATGCTCTCCTCATAGACTCTGGTCAATAATGCAGTGGGAGAGTCCATCAATGTCATCTCCATGAATCCACCACATACCTGGTGGTGGCTGGCTGAGGTGAGAGCCAAGCGCCACTCATATGTCAAATAAAGTGGAAATGTCCCCCTGGGAAGGACACTCAAGCTTTTGTGTGACTTGCCTGTTCTTGCAAGTAAATACTAGCCTATTATTGTGTCACCTCTGTCTATTATTGTGTCACCTCTGTTCATGGCTAGTACAGATAACCCATGTGTAGAACAGAGACAGGCAGGCAGGCAGTGGTTAAACCCAAACAAGGGTGCATGTATTGTAATGAAGGTCTCCAGGCTGAGGGGTCTTGTGGGGCGATGAGAGCCTGGGAAATGACTGGGGTTGGAATAGGGGCTAGAGGGAAGCTGGCTGAGGCCAGGGTGAGAGGGGGTAGAGCAGGCTGGGGCAGGGGTCCAGGGTGAGAGGGGGTAGAGCAGGCTGTGGAAGGGTTCCAGGGTGAGAGGGGTAGTACAGGCTTGGGAAGGGCTCCAAGGTGAGAGGGGGTAGAGCAGGCTGGGGAAGGGTACCAGGGTGAGAGGGGGTAGAGCAGGCTGGGGAAGGGTTCCAGGGTGAGAGGGGGTATAGCAGGCTGGGGAAGGGCTACAGGGTAGAGGCAGGCAGGAGACAGACAGGATCTTCTGTGGCACAGGGGAAAACACGGGAGTCAGGCAAAAAAACAGAACACGCCGATGGGGCACAAAGCAGACAGAACAGCTATTAGGAAAGGACTTTAGACACAACACTAACTCTGTACAAACTGAGTCCACAATCTGGCAGCCAGCTGCAGACAGGACCAGGTTCTTGAGGCATGGCTGTTGACAGAGTCAACTGTGGAGCGACAATAATATGTTCAGGACGACAAGGTTTCTCTCTTTAGCCTTTGGCGTGGTTTATTATCACATTGCACCCAACAGTACACATGAGACCTTCTCCTTATGAGAGCGACGGAGGAAGAGAAAGAGGGGGGAGGGAACAATCTCTTATATACCCTCTCACCTGACGTCAGCCCCAATAGCTACGTCTCCTTGCGCCTATAGCGCCCTCTTGTGGAAACAGTTAAGACAGTTACATGCAATCATACATAACATCTAACTTCAACACTCCCACTTATGGTTGTCTTGTATACTGTACAACTTTTTCAAAAACATCTTTTAAAGAAAATAATACAGTTCAGAACATCAGAAAGAATATGGCAGTCAATATTACATAACAGGCAATATTTACACACCAAACATGGCCTCTGCAAATCTTCTCAATTTCAGTTTGGAGACAGGCTATGTCATAGCGTCTGCTACCATGTTGTCTTTGTCTTCATAAACAACCTTTCTTATATACATAGGTATCCATTCCTTCGAGCAGTTGTTCTAGATAAATACATTCCTGTATTGTCATAGCTAGAGCCATGTATTCGGCTTCACAAGTTGACAGTGCCACTGTGGGCTGTTTCTTTGTTTTCCACGAAACCAGTGAAACAAAGCTGTTTATCTGCTGTACCTTTGAGATAACAAAAAACATGTTTTGCTGTAATCCAGTGCTCCTCTGTGGGGTCAGCAAAATGCTGTGACAATTTACTCACTACAAAACATAGGTCAGGGCGAGTACATGTTGTCAAATAAATGAGGCTACCTACAGCTTCTCTGTAAATTTTTACATCTGTCAATTTCTGAGCATCCTCTTTTTTTGATCACATGGTGTTTCCCTTGTCCTACATTCTTGCATGTCAAAACGTTTCAGGATCTTTTCCACATATCTCTTCTGGGATATTTTTACACAACTGGCTGACTGTTCGAAGTCCATGCCTAGAAAATGCTTTAACCTGCCTAGAGTCCTTTTTCACATCTGGACTCAAGCTTTCTTCTGTCCTGCTGGTAAGCATAACACACTGATCCACTGAATTTGTGCATTCTAGCTAGATTACACTTCTTTCCTGTCAGTGCTGTATACGTGGGTGGTGCCTGTGTGCTTATTAAAACACCTGTTTCTCGATTGAGTAAACTTCCCCTTTATACACACTTCACATTCTTTGTCAGGTCTATGCTTTTCACCTTTAATGTGCATGTCTTCTGTCACTGCTTGCAGTTTCAGTAAATCCTCATAATTACAATGATCTCATGCCATGTCTGAATATCGTGACTGAGTCACATTACACATATCATTATTATTACACTTGTCGTTGTCATTACACTCTGTTTGTAGATAATACATTCTCTTGTACACCTCTATGTTAAATCGCGTACCGTCAGGCTCTACAAGAACATCTTTACCTTCATTGAAGAACGCTTTGGCACCGTTCGCAGTAGCAGATTTTACAGAGATTAGTTCTTGTGGGAACGAGGGTATGTAGAGAGCGTTCTTTAACGTCACTGTACACCGGCGCCCCTCACTGTCTATGAGGCATACCTGTGCGCCTCCTCTCCCCTGCGCCAACCCGAAAGTGCGCTTCCCGTCTGCCAGCTCCATGCTGTGTCTCTCCGGCTCGAAGGTGTTGTCAAAGTTCTTGAATAGATTCCTGTCGTTGATGATGTGGGACGACGCACCTGTGTCCACATTCAGTCCCTTCCTTTGGACCTGCTGCTGCTGCGTTGGCTGGGTGACGTACACTGTCTGCCCCCCGAAGATGAAGTCCTCTCGTCCCGCTGCTCTCCGGGCGTCTTCTCGACTCTAAGCCTTTGTCCTTAGTGTCGCGGAATATTAGCCCCAAGCTTGTGTCGTCTAGCAGTGGTGCTAACTCGCAGTATGCGTCGGCATTTTGCTCGATATCCTGGGCTTGCGCTTCCGCCTTTAGTTCTCCCGTGGGGGCCGTCAAGATCGTTGTCTTCAGTCCCACTCCGTGCATACAGCACAACATTCGCTCTTCCCAGAGCTCATAGTCCTCTGCTCTTCCGTTGAACCGAGGGCCATTTGCTCCTTCCTTTGGTCGCCATCCTCTTTTGATGGTAGGCGTAGCTTTAGCTCCCGTTAGCCTAGCTTTAGCCATGCGGTGCTCCCGGTGCTAAACTAGCCTATACATCAGCTAAACCTGCTACCCTTATTATTTCGCCCCTGCGTGATCTGGGCCCATAACCTGTTGACAGAGTCAGCTGTGGAGCGACAATAATATGTTCAGGACGACAAGATTTCTCTCTTTAGCCTTTGGCGTGGTTTATTATCACATTGCACCCAACAGTACACATGAGACCTTCTCCTTATGAGAGCGACGGAGGAAGAGAAAGAGGGGGGAGGGAACAATCTCTTATATACCCTCTCACCTGATGTCAGCCCCAATAGCTACGTCTCCTTGCGCCTATAGCGCCCTCTTGTGGAAACAGTTAGACAGTTACATGCAATCATACATAACATCTAACTTCAACAATGGCTAATGATGGGACCATGAGTGGCAGCTGGTTTGGCACGTCTGACTCTGCTCCTGTAATCAAAGAGAGAGAGATAGAGAGAGAGAGAGAGAGAGAGAGAGAGAGAGAGAGAGAGAGAGAGAGAGAGAGAGAGAGAGATCACAGAGAGGGAGAGAACCAGAGAGCGAGTGAGAGAGAAAGCTAGAAAGACGGAAACGACAATAATTTGTGAGAGTGCAAGCAAGGGAGAGGAACTGAAGGTTAGGCAGGAGTGGAGGATGTGACATAATTATGCAATATTGGGAGAGAAAAAAAAATCCTTCTTCAGAAGGATTTTCAGATTGTCAGCAGTATGCCTTGATGGCCAAATGCTTGGCTGGTTTGGATGGGAATCGGGAGCAAAGTGTTTTCTCTCACGAGCCTATCACTCTTGGGGCAAAGTCTTTCCCTGTCAACAAGTCACAAACTGCTCTTTGCCAGTATATTGCATGCATTAAGTATTTGACTTGTTGTAGTTGTTGCTTAGATACAGACTGTATCATACAGTTGTGGTATGCTAAAGGGATAGAGGTACAGGAGCTCACATTTAGTGCAGCAGACTATTGTACTGTACTAGCATATAGTTTAAAACATATACACATTCAGAATGTAAGTCTAGTCACACTCCTCCGAAACACCTCTGCCCAAGAGGGCAAACATTTGTACCAAATCAGGACATCCACAACTAAATTAGTTTGAAAGAAAATGCGGCTATAACATTGCATCGGGTGCATACTAATTAGTAGGGCTGTCCCCGACTAAGGATTTGGATAGTCGACTATGATTGGGCTGTGGGGGGTGCTTAATGTCTGAAGGAGTCGACTGAAGGCTTCTTGTCCTCTGCAAAAGCATGCAATTGGTCCACTGATGGATACATCTTGATATTTGTCTAGTCTAGTGTGTTCATTAGATGGATGAAATCCTCTTTCAGTGCCTCTGTGCCTGTTTTCTTAGCCTCTGGTATGCGTGCCATTAGTGTTAGCCACGCTTCTAGGCCTATTTTCTTTTGGAAAGAATGATAAAAAATAAAAACAATTTATATATATTTTTTCTTCGACTAAGAGGTTGGCAGTCGACTACGGCTCCTTTCAACCGATTAGTTGACTATTCGACTAATAGGGGTCAGCCCTACTAATTAGTTAGTATCACTAATAACCACAAATTAAGCTTTAATAAACAAGGCTGTAAATTTTTTTTATAATAATTAAATTCAACACATTTTCAACTCAAAGAGACAATAAATATGGGGGGGAACAATAATATATTATTTATTCAATATGTTAAAAGAAAATAATATGAGTCAAGGTAGAAACCTAGGATAGGGTTAGATAGGGTTTAGCCTACTCTTGGCTACATTTGAAAAATAAATGCAACATTAATTAATACGGACTGTATTGATCGTTATTTGATAGTTTTTCCTTTTTTTCATTTTTCAGGGACCTTGGAATGAGTCTGAGATCGCCAAAGTGCAATACCGGCTGCATCCAGCTAGACGGCGGTATCGAGCACCCTTTGCAACCTTGTATCTTGGCCTGTGTAACGGCCAAACGTCTCCGAGCTCACTTTTCTTTGTCGGGCGAGTGGAGCGGTTCTCTCGGTTGCAATGAAGCGCGTCAAATATCCCCAATCCATATGTTGTGGTGGGTTATGTCGTGGACCAAATGGACATCGGATGTACCAGATGTCGATCAAACAATTGGAATATTATTTTTGGAATACTCCTGATCACAGGTAAGGACTATCTGATGTCAATTTGAGCTTGATCATGCAATTATTTTATACCGATCGGGCTGATAAGCATTTTTAGTGTTGAATACGAATGCCGTTACTGGCAATCAAATAATCAGAAACGACCCCCCCCCCCCCCCCCCCCCTACTTTCATGCATTCTTGATGAAACATAATACATATGATATAGATTTGATTTGGGAATAATAGCGTGTACAGGCAAGAAACGGCAACGTTTATAGTAGAATTGACGTATAAGGCTATTACTCCCTTCGGGAATTACCCCAGACCACGCTATAACCATACTTATATTCACCACGGTATAACACAGGAACGTATGGATGAAGAAATTCATTCTTTTTCACATATTGAACGATAGATAGGTGATGTCAAATGGGCCATAGTATTGTAACCATAGCTATAATATAGAATATAGTTATAGCTCTACAAATAAGGTGACGCACTCCTATTTTTTAAAGCGTGGCAGTGCTAGAACGGGGCCCGGCTAATCCCCGGTGGTCAATGAGTTAACAGGTTGATTGATTGATTGATTGAAAAGTTTATTAACAGATTGCAGAATGGGTACAGTACAGTACAGCTCAGGGCTGTACGCTAAGCTTTTTCACTAGGGGCACACTTGCCCCTAAATTAGAAATTTAGGGGCAAAAAATATGTTTTAGGGGCACATTTTTAAATAACAATTTTACCATTATAGTGCAAAAAAATATGTTCCTCCTGCCTCATTACTGTGGTCCTTTTATTTAACATTTAAGTGCTTTTGTTGTCAGGTTTGTATCTTTTATAATGAACCAACTAGGGCTGGGCGATATGGCCTAAATATGATATCACGATATTTTCTGACCTTTCGGCGATACACGATACACATCACAATGTTTTTCTTTTTTACCCCAAACAATTCATTATGAGGCTTACCAAGACAGTATGAGTTTGCAAGCTAACATTAAAGACAAAATAAAATACCCATGCATTTAGCATTTTTATATTATATATTAGATTTAGATTATTGGATTATTAGATTATATATTGCATATATTTAGCAATGAGATATTATATGATTTAGATATGAAATATGATGAATTGAAAATGGGGGACCCTGATGTAAACAAGACAAAAGTCTTTCTCTGGTGTGCATCCCCTTAACAATTGTATGTATTGAGCTGTACTGTACCCATTCTGCAATATGTTAATAAAGTTTTAAACCAATCAATCAATAAATAGCATTTTAATGAAACTACTGTATATTTGTATGTCTCTAAATGTTTTGATGAATTGAAAATGGAGGACCCTTATGTAAAAAAGCCGAAAGTCTTTCTCTGGTCTTCATCCTCCTGTACTGTATTGTACCCAATATGCAATCTGTTAATAAAGTTCTCATTCATTCATTCTGACGGAAAACAGAATCATTTTGATTGACAGTAGAGTCTGCCAATTACGTCACAACGCTTGCACCCGCCCTGCTGTTCTTAGCACCAATCGGCAAGCGCATTCGTTTTTGACTTCCTGAATGCCCCGTGTGCTGACATCAACAAAGCTACTTACATTAGCTCCCCGCGGCCCACGAGTAGGAGACCAGTGCTCTGCAGGATGACTAAATGAGGCATAATGATTTTACCTCAACGAATGTTATAATAAAAGCCTTTCCATACATCTGTCTGATTGAAAACTTTATTAACAGGCTGAGATATGAACGAGTAACGTGTGGACCAGATTGACGCGACACAAGGTTTACACAACAGCCCCCACCCCTTGTTTTATTGTATTTGTACCTGTACTACCTGCTGTCAGCTGTTTATCTCTCTCTGTGAGCTTGATTAGCTCACGTTAGCTAGCGTTAGCTCCGCGGCTAACCCTGAACTAAATCAATGACATCATTTCGAGTAGTTTTCACTGCACATAGAAGCAGCCAAACAGCGGGAGAATTTCGGGAGCATATGGCCAAAACCCAGTTAGGAACCATCGATTCCCATCCCTACTACTAACTTTACTTTTCTTCATAGCTAAATCAGACAGTCAGCCAGTCTATCAGAGTGAGTGCTCAGTTGATTTTCCCCGCTGATCATACCTGAGTGCTCAGCGCCATCACACACCTTGGATCATTTAGGAGTGAAATGCGAATGCAAGGCTTGAAATCCCTACTCGCAAGCCCGCCCCCAAATATTATTTACCAATCGCAACGGCCAATTAAAGGGGCAATTTGCGATGAGATCATCGCAGCGTACAGCCCTGCAGCTCAATACATACAATTGTTAAGGGGATGCAGACCAGAGAAAGACTTTCGTCTTGTTTACATCAGGGTCCCTCATTTTCAATTCATCATAACATATATGACATACATGACATACAGATAGACAGTACTGCTACATCTATACATTTATGACATATCAGATTTGCAACAGTACTGTTTGTGATACAAAAGTGTCCAGAAAAAGAGTGTATATACATTTGACGTAGAAACTGTACATTGGAGTAGGTTGGGTGGGTGGGGTGGGGTTGGGTGGGTGGGTGGGGGCTGTACATTGGAGGTGGGGGGGGGGGGGGGGGGTTGGGTAGGGGGGGGGACACACATTGTACACTGTACATTGGAATACTGACAAAGCCATACTTGGTCATTTACTGTACAACTAGGTTAGGACATTTGTATGGGCCAGTTTCGAATTGCAGTCTCCCGTAGGTGTTTTTTTAGAGTGTTTTTGAAAGTGGGTAGTGATTCACATTCCTTTACAGCTTTGGGTAGGGCGTTCCACATTGATGTGGCATAATTGCGAAACGTGTTTAGTCCCTTGTTTGAGCCGAATCTGGGTTTAACATGATTTGTGGAGCTCCCTCTGGTGTTGTGATCGTGGTATTCACTTAGAGCCATATGAAATCCGTTTTATTATTTTCCAAATTCCATTTTATTTTTTCCCAAATTCCATTTTTTCCGTTTTAATATTTCAGAATTCTGTATTTTGCCTTTTATGCTCATTTTACCATCAGAAATAGTGTCTAATAAGTGGGCATGAATAAATGTCCACAATTGAATAAGATATAACAGTCCATTTAATGTTTTTAAGTGCTTCAACTCAGAAATAGTTCAATTTTACACAATATTTTTCAATTAATATTGTGACAAAATAAAAATACATATTTCAAGTGTAAACAATAGATACAGCTAGCTACTACTGACATTATCACAATGACAATGTCAGTAACCTAGCTATATCTATTATATTGTGATGAAATATAGTAATGCATAATTTAGGCACCTTTAGTTTAGTTTATTTAGTTTATAAAGGACAGTGTATAATGGCAAACGTTTGCATTAAACAAATGGATGAGTGCACCAGATTTAGCAAGAAGCTATCATTTCCATCTATAGTCCTATGTACTGTAACGTTTCATAGCTATTTAAGTTTATTTAGATTATAAAGGGCAGTGTATAATGACAATAGTTTGCATTAAACAAATGGATGGGTGCACTAGATTTAGCAAGAAGCTATCATTTCCATCTATAGTCCTATGTAATGTAACGTTTCATAGCTATTTAAGTTTATTTAGATTATAAAGGGCAGTGTATAATGACAATCGTTTGCATTAAACAAATTGATGGGTGCACCAGATTTAGCTAGAACTTCTAGAAGCTATCATTTCCATAGATAGTCCTATAACGTTACATAGCTATTTAAGTGTATTTAGTTTATAAAGGGCAGTCGTTTGCATTAAACAAATGGATGGGTGCACTAGATTTAGCTAGAAGCTAAACGTCCTAATAGTGTCGCAAGTGTTTTTGCGGGTCCAGTCAACGGAACGTTGACAGAATTAGCAAAACACCTTATCACCGGAGGCATAAAAGTCATTAGGATACTGTTCTGCTCTGAATTGAGGGCTTATTGTGGAATAGTTTAGCTTCTTGACGATGTTAACACAAGCAGCCAGACGCTTGAGCACCGCGGCTGTGTTGTGTGTAACACGCTGTAGCGTCCCCGCCTCCCCGGACTCGCGTGTACACCAAACGTTCCACCCAAAAACGAAATTTCAGTCCAGATTAGGCCAAATTCTGCAATATTCCACGTTTTGCAGTTGATTCCATTTTTATTGGTTAATTCCGCGATTCCGTGAACGCGGATTTCATATGGCTCTATATTCACTGACCTTTGGGAAGTATTTTGACATGTACATGGGTACCTTGGTCGCGTAGTGTATCTTGTAGACCAGGCCCATTGCAAGTTGCTGTACTCTGTCGTCTACTCTAAGCCATCCTAGGTTGTCAAAGTGGGCAGGGGTGAGGTGGGTTCTAGGAGTCAGGTCAAGCAGTAGTCTGACCAGCTTGTTTTGAGATGTTTGTAATTTGTTTTTAGTGCCTTTGAGGTGCTTTGGTACCATGAGGTGCAAGCATAGTCGTAGTACCCTTGAATGAGTGCTCCTGCTAGAGTCTTCAGGGTATTCTTGTTTACCAGAGAGGAGATCCGGTACAAGAATCGAGTTCGTTGGTTGACTTTTTTTTATTACATTGGATGCCATTTTGTCACAGGAAAGATTAGCCTCTAGGATGGAACCCAGGTAGGTAATTTCGTCTTTCCTTGTGACAATATTGTCACCCACTGTAACCGAGAAGCCGTCGGTCTTGCTGAGTTTGTTATTTGAACCGAAGAGAATGGACTCTGTTTTGCCCATGTGTAATGATAGTTTGTTGTCGGCGAGCCATATGCAGATTTTGCCTAGTTCCGAGCTGAGGGCTTTTTCACCCTGTAACTTGTTCTTGTCAGAGACCAGCAGGGCTGAGTCGTCCGCAAACAGGAACAAGTTGCAGTCACAAGCTGACGACATGTCATTTGCATAAATTAGGAATAGTAGCGGTCCTAGTATGCTTCCTTGTGGAACACCACAGCTCACTGTGAGGGGGGGGGATAGGGTACCGTTTACCTCCACCATCTGTTCTCTCCCCTCCAGGTAGGATTGTATCCAGCTCACTGATAGACTATCAAAACCAATTGCTTTTAGCTTGTCAATCAGAATGGTGTGCTTGACAGTGTCGAAGGCCCTTTGTAGGTCCAGCATGACCATGCCGCAGTATATTGATGAATATCAATATATTTCTAGAGCGTTCTGTCTCATCTCAATAAACTCCAGCAAATCGAGCTTAAATGTATTTCCTTAGAAATCGTGCCATTTGTCGCTTGATTTATGAATCGTTTTCAAATAAACGCTAGATTATCGATATTATGTGTCCTTATGCACGAAGAGAAGCGGGGTCTGAAAATCACTTCTCCCTACTTTGGTCGGCGCGAACCTCACACACACACACGCGCACTCCGATGGCGGTGATAGGAACATCTGATTACCCCAAGATTCGTAACATAAAGGCCTTACCTCACATCTGATGTCATGTAAAAAGATTAATCCAATTCCTGATCGCCATTCCAAATATTGATTGCGTTTATTGATCCAACATTATATCCAAAAACACATAATCCACGATGATCCAAGTCTATTGAGTCAATGCAATAGTATCCAGCTGCATGCCCGAGAAGTAAAACCTGGACCGGACTTATTTTTTTGATGCACAGTCCCAGCCAATCCAATCCAATGATGTGCAATACCATCCGGGAGACGATAGGCGGCGGTATTTTCCCTTTGCGAGCTCAGACCGATTCCCAATGATAACGTCAGGCTGGATGGATGAAAGATTTATGGATATCGCTAATAAAAGAAATAATGATTAAAACCTGACTATACTTGTGATTGGCACGGAAGCGATGGCGAGTTAACCCGACTATACTTGTGGTTGGCACTGAATGGGTTAATGAGTCGCTAAACAAAAATAGCACATTGTTGCTCTCCATGGTGTGTTGAGCTGTAATGCAAGTGTACTGAGTTATTAATTGGAAAATAAATTGCCCCAACTCAGTTCAACAATGTCTTACAACTGTCTTTTCCAAATAGAATTCAGATGTGCAAGCACAACTTCATTGGCCTTGAATCCTTTTTGACTCAATGCCGTCCTTTCTATATGGCTCCCAGTGATATGAATGACCAATGTTTCCATTACAGGCCTACATATCTGTTGCTTTTGGTCACAATTTCACAATCACTATCCGTCTCATCTGCTCACTGTTTCCCTCTCTTGACACGGTCACACCATTTCCTTTGACAATCTATTCTCCCTGACAAGATAGTTGATTGGATTTCCGAGACTGGAACCGACTGGTCACTCCACAACAATGATCGGCCCCTTCTAAATAATCAAGCAAACTCAGCTATCTGGTAGGGAATTACCATGCAAATTACCATGCAATCATGCATGCAGTGAAACTTTCCTGCAACATACAATTTTGTATTGCCATCATTTTATACGTGTATCCATTAGAAATCATACCATGCCTTTACTGGTTATTCCAAGATATTGTTCATCTAAAAGATTATTGTGATATTATAACCCTGTTACAGAAATATCCATAAATGTATCTGTCCATTAAAACATGATTGAGGCCACTGTGATCGCATTACGGTTTTGAGAATATAGTTATTTCTTACTAAAGACAGATTCATAGCCTATTATTTCAGTTGTTTTCTTCCCCTTTGTAAGGCTTACAAAGACCAAATTCACCAAAACCAGGTTGTTCTGGGAAAATCAGGCAATGCTACTGAGACCCGTATTGCCCACATGTAATGAATAATAAATAATAAAAAATTATTTTACTTCAAAAAAGATTTGTTAGACTGGCAACCCTCTCAGATCGATTTGAACCATCTGCTCCTCTTTTCAAGAAACTAAACATTCTGACTGTGTCTGAGGTTAATTCTTTACAGATATGTATATTTGTGTACAAATGCATTCATGATCACAATCTACCAAATGGTTTTAATAGTTTTTTTTCTTTTAATTCAGATGTCCATTCATATGCTACACGTCAGTCCAGGGACCTGCATATACCTTATTGTGGTACTTCACTTAGGCAGTTCTCAGTGAGGTATAGAGGGTCCAATCTTTGGAATGCAGCTGATCCTATGCTGAGGAAATCTCCATCTCTGCTTATTTTTAAAGCAAACTACAAAGAAATTCTCATCCAAAAGTAGTAGATAGAAAACAGGTCATACATGTAGGTATGCATTTGGTTATGTGGGTGGGTAGGTTTATAGGCAGGTGGGTGGGTTGTTATATATTATTATGTACACAGTATATCCATGTATGTACTGTGTGTATGTATGTTTGTATTAACACGAATCTTTTAATGTATTCTGGTATTTTATAATATGCATATTCTTGTATTTTTGTATGTTTGATTTTATAAAACGGGGGACGTTCTTGATACGCCTCTAGGCTTCTAACTTCTCCTTCACAATCGTTATAACTTATTATGTATTGTTTTTACTTCTGTTTAACTGTGTTAATAAACAAACAAACAAACAAAATAATATGAGCATAAAAATTATAAAAAATTAAGTTTTTGTAAATATGACATGACTATTTGGTAGATTATTTTCTTAGATTTTCATGTTAACTCATTTACTGCCGGGATTAGCCTTATCCTGTGGTAGTATTGCCACGCTGTAAACGATGGGAGTTAGTCACCTTGTTTGTAGAGTTAAATCTATATTCTATATTATAGCCATGGATACAATACTATAGTCATTTGACATTGAGTTTCTTCGGTCAAGATGCAAAATAGAGATCATTTTTCCATCCATACGTTCCTGTGTTATAACGTGGTGAAAATAAGTATGATTTTAGAGCGGTCTAGGGTAATTCATGAAATGCTTAGTTATGGCAGTATACGTCGATTCCATTGTACACATTGCCATGTCTTGCCTGAACCCGCTATTGTTCCGGAATCAAATCTACATCATAGGTATTATGAAAGGGGGGGTCGTTTCTGATTATTTGATTGTCAGTAACGGCATTCGCATTGAACACTAAAAACGGTTATCAGCCCGATCGGTATGAAAGCATTGCAGGATCAAGCTAAAATTGACGTCAAATCGCCCTTACCTGTGGCCGGGAGTAATCCATAAAGAATATTCCAATTGTTTGATCGCCATCTGGTATATCCAATGTCCATTTGCTCAACGGCATAATTCACCACAACATATGGATCGGAGATATTTGACACGCTTCAATGTAACCAGCAGAACCGCTCGTCTTGCCCGACAAGGAAGAATGTAACCCGAGACCTGGGGCCGTCCCACAGAGAAAGATACAAGGGTAGAAAGGGTGCTCGATACCGCCGTCTAGCGTGATGCGGCCGGTATTGCACCTAGGCATTCTCAATGCGATTCCCAATGTTAACCCAGCGTCTGTGTGCCTGTAATGAATAGAAATATCGAATAAAAGAAATAACGATCAAATAACATATATATACGTGGTTGCCGTTCAACGGTTGTCGGACAAACACGTATATAAACGTTGTCGGCGTCCAATAAGTTAACAGTATATGCATAGCATCGTTCAATTCAGATGCAGTTAACGAAAGTTTCACCTTGTGTCGTGATAGTATCAGACTGTAGTCTTGCGGGAGAAGTTGGATGAGACCAAGGGTTGGGGTGTAGCCAAGGTGTGGCAGTGAACAGATGCATGTTGAGCACTGTCGCGACACGTTTGCTGGACGTCCTCGCTTTCAGCTTTCAGACAGCCACGGTTCTGTTCTGGAGTATCAGAACCAAACTAGGGAAGTGAACACAACAATGGCAAAAACGGCGGATCAATTATCGATTATTATCAGATTGATAATCTGCAATCTTTCGTTCCGTTACTTCAGATATTTGTTTTTATCCAACAATCCAGCATGCACCAACTCTTGATGAGACATTGTTATTAGTCGCTTCTGCCTTCATCTCCTTCCTTCTTCCTCTTGTCTTCACAGTCTAGAATAATGACACGCCCACTGATGATGTCAAGGTTCGCAAGGAAAAACTAAAAATATTTTGGTTCCAGCTGAGAACCAACTTTTCAGGTTCGGGCACCAATTTATTTTCGGTCTGAATGCGCCATTATTACTTTATTGGAAACCGGGTGAAGCTCACTAGCTAACTCAGTCTGCATCTCAGCATGTGGAGATGAGCGTGCACACAGGCAGTGGCCCTGCTGTCCCACAGATGGTAACAATCAGCAGATGTAATGGCAAAACGGCAAACCGTGAAGATTTTATATTTCTCAAGTCAAGTGTCCCTGACTACAATTCTTTTACGC
The DNA here is from genome assembly GCF_963971535.1 of Notolepis coatsorum. Lineage (NCBI taxonomy): Eukaryota > Metazoa > Chordata > Actinopteri > Aulopiformes > Paralepididae > Notolepis > Notolepis coatsorum. Next base: position 34,396,748 of record NC_140180.1, on the reverse strand, counting down.
TTTCGGTTAGAAAGACAAGGCAGTTTCACAGTATATTTTAGGAAAGGTGAGACAACAGCACCTGCCAGACTGACACACACCTGCCGCTATCTTCCTATGAGACCATCTGCTCTAACAATGCTTTTGTGTTGAGTCAGCGATAAATTACTATTTTAAACTCTGCCTGATAGCAAGATACACACGATTTGGTGAATTACATCATGGTGAATATGTTCTCAATGTTCTGTGGTTTATGACTGACCAAGATTAACGATAGGTTATGTATATAACCTAGTTATATGAGTACTGGCTGAGCGTCCCGCTCTTAAAGCCTATCGATATACCCCTTATCTCCTGTACCTATTGTACTCCATCACGAAAACAACTTGTACACCCACATCTGACCGGGTCCCGCCTCTATGGAGGCGTAGCCTATAAGACCATGACCATGGTCACCAACACACCCTTCCTCGCCAAAATCCCGTTCCAGTAAAAGATCCCTCAAAAGGGAACTCAGGGCCGCTTAAGAGCGGGACGCTCAGCCAGTACTCATATAACTAGGTTATATACATAACCTATCGTTATATATTCGTATCTGGCTTATCGCGTCCCGCTCTTAAAGCCTATCGAGATATGGGTTAGAGCGGACGTGAGGCCCGACAGATGTACCCCCTGAGGACCCGTAAGCCCACATCAAGGGGTTCGGGGAGCCCTGTCACCCCATCCTTCCTAATGAAGGGGGGGCGCAGTCAACTCCACCTGAGTGCGAGCAAGAGGGAACTAGAACCCCTTGAACACACAGCACAGGCGGAACCACGTGTGACCTAACACACTGTGGCCCATACCCACACACTCCTGCTACCCTACCAAAGGACGGGAAGCAGGAAAGGCTACAGACCCCAGAACCGCCTGGGAGACAGAACCCCCGGTCATGTCCATGAGGTAAAACCTTACACAGGGGCCCGGGGAGGACCATGAAGCTGCAGCACAGATGGCCTCCACCGAGGCCCCACCCAGGAGAGCGGCAGAGGCACCACCCCACGAGTGGAGTGCGCCCTGACGCCCCCAGGGGGATCCTGCCAAGCCAACGTGTAGCAGAGGGCAATGCCCTCGCACAACCAATGGGACAGGCGCTGTTTAGACAGTGCCTTACCGGCACGAGAACCACCGTGACAGACAAAAGCTGAACGGTGACCCTGAGGTCCTGAGTACGGCTGAGGTAAATTCCCAAGCACGGACCGGACATGACAGGTGAAGGGCCGCATCTAACTCACTAGCGTGAGGAGGAGGACGAAACGCCTGAACCACAATATCCCGGGAGCGGAAGGAACTCCGGATATTCTTAGGCATGAAAGCAGGATTAGGTCGCAGAGTGGCACCGCAATCGGACGAAAGACAGGCACTCTGGACGTACCGAGAGAGCACAAAGCACACCCACGCGTTCAGCGGAGGTGACGGCCAGCAAGAACGCGGTCTTGAACGACAGCTGTTCCAACGGCGCCTGCTCGAGCGGCTCAAACGGGGCCAAGGACAACCGACCGAGGACCAATTGAAGATCCCAAGTCGGAGCCAAGGATCGTTGCACCGGCTTAACGCGTCGAGCGCCAAGCAGGAAACGCTTCACAAGAGGGTGGCTGAACAAGACATCCCCTCAAATCCCTCATGATAGGAGGATATAGCTGCTGCATATACCCTCACCGTCGAAACCGACAGTCTATCAAGGAGAGACTGGAGGTAACTAAGGACAGCATCCAGGGGGCAGGAGACTGGGTCCCGGCCCCTCGCCTTACACCACACTTGGAACATACGTCATCTGCCCGCGTAAGCGTGACAGTGGAGGGAGCATGCGCATTCCAGATGGTAACACCATCAGGATCAAGAACCTGCGCCCCTCAACGTACCCGTCCCAACAACTGACCTAACAGATGTATGGGGAAGAATCCCTGGCGGCACGGCATCGGTCCCAGACCTGCCTGGCTATGTCCGGACGTAATCCCCACCAGTCAGGATGAGGACCGCCCTGCGACAGTACACCTGTACCCACAGTCACCCTGCCGGGGATGTGGGGAGCCCTCAGGCCGCGCAGATGGAGGACGCCCATAGCCAGCCGCCCGCCGCCTGGTGCAGACAGGGGGAGCGTACTCCTCCCTGTCCGTCGATATACAACACTGACGTCGTAATGTCCGTCCTGATCAACACCGTGTGAGGACCAGAAGGACCGCTTTCAATACCAACACATTGAACATAGCGCAGACCGGGCAGCATGGTTTGCCAGCTGCCCCCTACTGCGTTGGCCCGACGCGTCACCAGCAAGGGAGGCGTCGGTGAAAAACGTGACGTGAGACAGTCGTAACCGTCCTAGGACGGAACCTCCCGAGCGTGTTGACAACACGCTCTGAGAGGGATGCCCATAGCCCTCCAACCGTTGACTGGGAAGAGGAGTACTCTACTTCCAGTCTACAGCAAACCCCAGGCTGGTAGGGACCTGCCTGGTACGAGACCTGACGATCCACCTTGACCGCGAAGGACCAGAACGTCGTCAGGGCAGAATACACTCCGTAACCCCTGACGACGCAGAGGCCCCAGTGCGGCCTCCACGCACTTGGTGAAGATGCGGGGAGCCAGAGAAAAACCGAACGGCAGCCTCTGGTACTCATACGCTAACCCTGCAAAGGAAGCGTAGGTAAGCCCTAGGATGGAAGATCGGAGATGCGCATACACATCCTACAGGTCTATGGAGGAGAACCAGACCCCCACCTGACAGTGTTCAACAGGTAGGAGACGATCCAAAAAATGCTGAACCTTCCCATGGGACAGGTCCAGCCTGGGTCTGACACCCCCCCTCCCGATTTCTCAGGCACCAGAGAACACCGGGAGGAGAACGCCACGACGATGGCTTGCTTCGTCCACAGAGATTGGATCTCGTTGACCAGAGCTGTCACTGCTGGAGACCCTGACAATATGGTCTTTACCAAACCCGAAAATGGGTGGGGTTGTGTAAACACAAGTCCCCGCCTCAGCATTCTCTCCATCCACCGACATATGGTACTGCCATAGACATATGTGATGACACTCCCAACGCACCCGCCACCATGTGGCGCAGGTCCGCCAGGAACTGTAGATAGTTGGCCCGGTCCCACCCGCTGTGCGTAGCCAACCCTGGACCCGCGCGAGCAGAGCGTTCCGTGTCGGGACATCTGACCCTGACACTACCCACCAGGCAATCGCACCCAAGGGGGGACCCCGACAGAAAGGGCCGGTTTGATACGGGGGGCTTTCTAGGTGAAAAAAAAAAACCCACTGAACACCCCTCCAGAACATGCTGAGGAGTTGTTCTGCAGCCGGACATGCAAGGTGTGAGGACCCCATGGGTTCCTACACACCGTAGCCCTGCAGTGATATTACTACCACCCAAATCACGCGTGCCTGCGAGACCACTGCCAATCTTTCAGGAGTGGGAGGCACCAACATGATACCTGGCCTGGCGAAGGCGAGGCCGGGGAAGCCCGCACTGTGTGCCTCAAAAGGTTTCGAGCCCCCCTGCTGACAATACTTATAGTTGAGAGACGTAACACCAGGCTCAACCAACACAGCTTATGGTGTGGGAGCCGTTTGACAGCACAACATTCTCACGGACAGACCCAGGCTCAGCCATCAACTGGGTGTCAGCCCCTGTCCCCATGAGAAGCGAAAAGTGGGGCCGCCCGCGCTTCAACGAAGGCACGCGGCCCGCAGCCAAAGGAAACAATCAGAGCCCACTTTTTCCGCTGGTGTTGGGGGAGGGAGTGATCGGAGAGCGGGCTGCTCGCGGCAGGACGGTGACGGCAAGCCGAACCCATCCAACATGGCCGATACCTCGGCCGCCAAGGCTGTCGGCCTTGTGGACACCTGTCGATTCAACGCCCAGGATACCTCTGGCGGGGGAAAACATGGCCGCCTGTCGAGGGCCTCGTCATCGCCGCTGACGAGGCCGTGCTCTCTCTTCTTCTGGCTGCGCGGTGTGAGGTGGTGTGGGGCCTAGGACAATACCGCCCGCGCTCCAGCAGAAGACCAAAATCCCCTGCGGAGAGGGGAACCCTGAGCGGTTATAGCTTGCGGCTAGGTCAAAGCTAATAACATCAACAACCTCGCGCGATGTGTCGACGTCGGCTGGCCCTCATGGCCCCGCCACCAGACACCATTTTTTTTATAGAAAAAACAGCAATTCGAACACAGTTCTAATCGCTGCCAATTCCATACCGTGGCGGTACAGGCTGTAGCAGCCCACCAGCCACTCGCCAGGCCGACCCACCCATGGCGTCGGCCGGGCGGGGCACTGTTTCAATATGTCAAAAGCAAAGGACTGATGTTAACACGGAGCACCATTGGTGGTTGCAAACAGCAACCTCCACTGTGGTGTGCACCATGAAGGGGTTAAATGAATAAAAGAACTAAACCACAAAATACTGTAGAATGAGCAAGTCCATATACACAACGTTAAGGGGAGGCGGACCAGAGCGAACTAGTCCCGCATTCATTCAAATATTCACAACAGCACACCAGCCCTGTAGCTTAGCCCATTTACCAAAAAAGGTAAACAAAGCCCCCCCCCGCATACTCCCCCAATAGACACCGATTGACCGTCAGCATGAAATGGTTGAGAGGAGAGAAAGCTGTAGCATAGACAGACCTTCTCATAGCAGAGTGACAGAACAAAACAGTAGCCCACTACACTATTATAGCCTAGCGTGAGGCGATGTGGGACCCAGATCAACAACCGCCTGCGCACAAACACGCACCATGTTTACAATGTCGGCTGGACCCATAGCCCCACTACCCGACGCCAATGTGGATAGGAACTAGCCAGCTGAGCCATAACCTGCCGTTAAGTCCCATCCTGCAGTAGTATAGCTCTACTGCTACACCGCCGAGCTCACGCATCGGCTCCCAGATGGGGACACCGTTCAACAGACCCCGCCGGAACACAAAGGCAACGTACCTACCTAGCCACGGCCTACCCTGTTGTCAACCCATTTACCCGTAAAAAGGTAAATAGGACTCAGCAAAACCCCCACAACAGCTACCGACTGACCTTCATTGATGAACCGGGCAAGAGGAGGGAGAAGTGACAACATCTCACGGCGGAGACATTAGAACAGCGTAGCAGTAGTGTTTAGCATGTAACATTAGTATTAGCATGTAGCTAGCATTAGTTGTTTAACAGCACGCTTGCAGGACCGTTTGGAACCCCTTCACCGCAGTGAACGTTCACCAAACCATCCCCCCCTGGCGCCGATACACAACATGGTTGTGTAACAAACAACCCAGCATTACTTACTTTTACTTAGGCCTTTTTATTCCTTTCGGAACATAGGCCATTGATGAAAAGTTTCCACCCCTGTCTGTCTTGCGCCATCCTCTCCAGCTGTTTCCACATCAGTCCCCTTGTCTTGAGTTCCTGCTCAGTGTCTCTTCTCCAGGTGTTTTTGGGTCTTCCTCTGCCTCGCTTGCCTTGTGGGTTCCAGGTTAATGCCTGTTTGGTTATTGCGGTTTTGTGTCTTCTAAGTGTGGTCAGCTGGACCTCCACTGATTATTGCTTGGTGCATTCCCACAGCTTGATGTTGGTGATTGTGTTTGGCCAGAAGATCCTGAGGATACGTCTCAGACAATGGTTGATGAAGGTCTGCAGTTTATTGTTGATGTTAGTGGTGGTTTTCCAGGTTTCAGAGCCATATAGCAGAATGGATTTGACATTGGAGTTGAAGATGTTGAGCTTGGTGTTGAGTTTGATGTTTCGGGTTTTCCATATCTTGTTTAACATGTTGAATGTTGCTCTTGCTTTTCCTATTCTTGCCCTTACGTCTTCCTCAGTCCCGCCATCAACAGCTATAACACTACCCAAGTATGTGAATTTGTCAATCTCTTCCAGTGTCTGGCCCCCGATAGTTATGGGGTTTGTGCTTTTATTATTGACTCTGATTACTTGAGTTTTTTGTCCATTTATTTTGAGCCCAAGTCCAGCTGCAGTTGTTTCTAGCAGCTGGGTTTTGTCTTGCATCTGTTGATGGTTGTGTGAGAGTAGTGCGATGTCATCCGCAAAGTCCAGGTCTTCGAGGTGCTCCGTTAGACTCCACTGGATGCCAGTCTTTTTATTGGTTGTGGTTTGCCTCATGATCCAGTCGATGCATAGGAGGAAGAGGAAGGGGGAAAGTAGGCAGCCCTGTTTCACGCCGGTGAGCACTTTGAAGTGTTCTTGTGCACATCCGTTATGAAACAACCCAGCATTACTAACACTAATACCCGTGCCTGATGACACAGGGCTCACCGTTGTACAAGCTGGCCCGATAGCCAAACCATGTACGCTGCCCCTCGATCTGCTGTCGTCAGATGAGGAAACATCAACATAGGCCCGTCGTGTCGCTGAAACCTGCTTCGAAGATGCCAGGGGCAAGCAAACCTCCGGTAAGCTTTCAACATTACGCAATTCCTCCAATCTTTTTCATACTACTAGTTACATAAGGTGCACTGCATCCAATATGATGGAATGAAAATAGAGGAAGGGTGTTGGTGACCATGGTCATGGTCTTATAGGCTACGCCTCCATAGAGGCGGGACCCGGTCAGGTGTACAAGTTGTTTTCGTGATGGAGTACAATAGGTACAGGAGATAAGGGGTATCTCAATAGGCTTTAAGAGCGGGATGCGATAAGCCAGATACGAATATATAACTTCTGTTGCGGTCTGAGGCAACCAAATGGAATATAGAATTACATCCACATTTAAATAAGGGCTTATTTACTCTTGCTTCACATGTAGTTTGAGTGACCACTGAGAAGACCACACAGGCCCCGGCAGATGGCATAACCTTAGAGGACATGTGACCTGAGGGTATGGCAGAGAGGTTTATGGAGGCAAGGGCAGAGGGTAATAAAGAGAGTTGAAAACGCATTGAGGGAAATAACAGATGTTGCTTGTTTGATCAGGGCACTAGGAACTACAGAGTCATAGCTATACATGTTAAAGGTCCACAATTGTTCACTATTTGGGCAATTTTACAATTCCTGTGAGTCTATGGAACACATCTGTATGTTTTTTTACCAATAAAATTAATTTTGTATTTTTAATCAAGTACTTTGGTGCACCACTTTCTCCCCTTCCAAAGTACAAGCTGTTTTTGGCTGGGCTCCGCCCATACTAGCAATGCGCTTTGACTGACAGTCACCCACCTGCACTAGCAGATACGCTAGCATGGAGGGACACACCAAAACACAGAAAAGCTACAGTAAAATAGTAACGTTAATACACTATTGACATGTGCAGACAGTTGACAGTTGCTGAGTAATGATTTGACAACTTCTGTCCATAATAAATATAACCCTGACAGTGAAAGATGCGAGTCAATGGCTCAGCTTCAACTCCCTTATGAAATGCATAGGAGGAACACAGACACACACGGAGCACGGAGGAACATGGCAGATGCTAACGTTAATACACTATTGACACAAAGGGATGAATGAACGAGGTCCTACTGCTAATTAACTAATTAGGACTTATGTTCCTACTGATTCGATACTTTCTTTCGGTCCACCAGGCTAGCTCCCTTCTTTAGCAACAGCCAGGAAATCACAGCAGCATTATAAAGTCCTTGATTGTCAACGTAGTCTTTTCAAAAATCCAAAAACGAACTTGGCCCACTTGGAGCACGATATCATTAGGAAACGATTAGGAGGACGTAATCGCTGCTTGCCCATTTTGCTCATAATTTCAACATTATGCTAACTCCTCTAATCACAGTTGATTGTGGGCAGTGGCTAAAACAACAGTAGTGGCTGAGGTATGCAGATCAGCACCTATTCATGTTAGTGATGTGCATCTCCATCACTGAGGCCGATGTGATGCGCATCTCGATACGGTGCCAACGATACGATACATTAGCGATACATTTGAAGCACCGGGCGATGCGATGCGATACGAATCACCCCGTTGAGATACGATACAATACGATTTGATTCAACATAATGCGATTCGGGGCGATACGATGCGATTCAACACGATGCAAAATAATGATAACATTTTATGGTATGACAGAGGATTTGGTTGTATTCCTTATATGCAGCTTATATTATTATTAAAAATAAAATAATCTACTGTAAGACAATTTATATAAAAACTCTTGGGTGCCTAAGAAGACTTTTGCATAGTACTGTGTTTTCTATCCACTTTAGCTAAAAACACACACACACAATGTATACACACTACTGTGAGACAATAATAATCACACACAAAGGGATAATGGCTTATAGCAGACTTAATGATTTTATAATATTTCAGATAATGAAATTAAATGTTTATCATCAACTATGCAATTAGTATTTATATTGTAACGTTTGGCCACTTTAAATCATTGAACAGAGAGAGAGAGAGAGAGAGAGAGAGAGAGAGAGCGCGCACGTTTGAACGTTCTGATGCTCCGTAGCTGAGCAGGATTGCATTTTGTCAACACAGTCAACACACCTGGAGGAAGCGATATAAGGAAACGAATTGCCAATAAATGTGAAGTTATCTTTGAACCTGTTGTCAAGCGTCTTCAATATACCCCCCCCCCCCCCCCCCCCCCTCCTCATTAATGGAACTGGTGTTGCAGAGTCACGTTAGCTAGTTAGTTAGACACTGTAGTTTAGCATTAGCCAGTTGATCAATTCTATTCATGTCTCCTCCTCGACTTCCACTGTTTGTTGTTGATAACTGTGACGCGGCTCTCGCCTTCTGTAGTAGCGTTATAGTAGCTAAGTTATAGTATCTGCTGTGTGCAGTCACAGTGCACTGCTGACAGAAGTGGATGAGAGGAAATTATATGAATGCATCGGTTTTGACCGATGCAAAGACGCTACAACAAGATGCATCGCGAGTTCAGCCTGAAATTTTGCCGATGCGGACTTATTCCACCGGTGCACTCGCATCGTGAACGTTTATGCCGGCGCACCGATGCAAATCGATGAATCGTCACATCACTAATTCACGTCAGCGAGTGAGTCAATTCAGAATGGCTTGTTTCAGTGGGGGGCGTACTTGTCTCAGCTGAACTGCAGAAACAGGACTTGGTACAGATTTCACATTTAGTCAGTGTTGGTACAACCCCACATTGCTTGAAAACAATGGAAAACACTGGAAAATGCCATTTTTACAATAGGGGACCTTTACATGTTGTTCAAGCAGAAGGGTAAGATCAGAATCATTCAGTGCACTACTGGAAATCCTCCTTTGCATTGTGTATTATCTAAATCTTACCATGTCCATCTCTGTGGTTGCAATGATTCTAACATGATAAACATGTATAAAGGGGCACTTCTACTCACTTGTCAGTTAGACATTTGTAAACTGTGTGAATACGTTCTGCCATTTCGGTGTTGTAACTGTGTGTACTTGGCACCATTTTGGCGCATCTATTATCGCTCACTCAGGGTCAGAGTACCACCCCAGCTCTCTCATAGGCTGCTGCGGTTAAGTGAGGTGTGCCAACGCCGTTTAACTCATTGACTGCCAGCTATTAGACGGGGCCCGTCATAGCAATGCCGCGCTTTAAAAGATAGGAGTGCGTCTGTCATGGTTTTTGCCTTATTTCACCTTTCTGTGAGGGACAGCTGTCTATTTTTGCTTTATTTCACCTCTCTGTGAGGGATAGCTGTTAATCCCTGTTCCCTGTGGTTAATTGCCTCATGGGTCGGCTTGATTGCACCTGATGCAGTGCAGCTGTACCTATGGCCATGTGGAGTCTATTTAAGTTTGGAGATTGCAGTGTCAACTGCTTTTTCATTTTCCTTGTGCTGGCTATACTTTTGGTCAGGCTTCTTATATTTAAGTGTAGTGCTGCCCTATTCAGCATTTAGCCTTCTTTTGTAGCTATACTCGTTTTCGTCTACTGGCTTAGTTTACGCTTTATTTTATAAAGGCTGAGTCCTTTATGGTAGTGTTTTCTTTTGTTCTTTTGGAACTGCCCTTTTGACATAAACTCCCTTGGTGGAGGTTTATTGTTTTATGTTTGCAATATAAACTCTGTTTTTAGGAGTTGCCTTTGTGGCTTATTTATTTTCTCTACAATACCTCTTTAATGAGTGTCGTCCTGTTTTTTTGGACATTACTTATTTTCTTAAACACTCACTTTGAGGCTTCCACCTGTAAAGGTTGTGTTGTGTTGTTTATTTTTCCCCTTCTCCTAAAACGTTTTACGTATAACTTTAAGAATCCCGATTATCTGCTCATGACCCACACACACCCACAGCCCTCACAGCGTCACCTTGTTTGTAGAGCTATAACTATGTGACCAGGTATGAACGTCAGGGTCATGTTGAGGGATCTTCAATTTTTTTTTTTTTTTTTTTACATATTATGAAAGTACAGATTCATACCTTCAAAATAACAAAACGTATTCAGAGAAAAATGGCCTTGAGAGTTTACACTTACAGTGTTAAAAAACGACAACACTACCCAGCATTCGGGGGCGGAACCAGGCACTCATGGAATAGGATGTGTTTCACGAGAGCTCCCTACTAACTTGCTAAAATACACTTTTCACCCCATTAGGCTTTATTTAATTTTTATTTGTTATTGATTTTCTTGTTGATTCGTCGATTGTCAACTACTTTCGTCAACCTTTTTCAACTTTTTGCGGTGTTATGGAGACCCGAGCCATGAGTACACCGCAGTGGAGGCTGCTGACCAAATTTTTTGGTGAAGCACAAATTATTATATTATATATTAAATTATATTTTTAAAACATCCCCCACTGTGTGTCAGTAGACACAGATGAAAACATATTAACATTAGGTGACAGCGCACCTGACCAGATGAAAACATATTAGGTGACAGCGCACCTGACCAGATGAAAACATATTAGGTGACAGCGCACCTGACCAGATGAAAACATATTAGGTGACAGCGCACCTGATGAAAACATATTAGGTGACAGCGCACCTGACCAGATGAAATCATATTAGGTGACAGCCAGTGGCAGCTGCTGACCAAATTTTGCAGAAATTATATTTTTAAAACATCCCCCTCTAAACAGTTATCAATAAATACTCACAGTGCTCTGAATTGAGGGAGGGACTGGGGATTTGGGTGACCTCTGTTTCAGCTGGACAGTTGAGGGAGGGACACAGGGCAGGGCTGTACGCTAAGCTTTTTCACTAGGGGCACACTTGCCCCTAAATGGCAAAAAATATTTTTTAGGGGCACATTTTTTAATAACAATTTTACCATTATTAAAAAATATGTTCCTCCTGCCTCATTACTGTGGTCCTTTTATTTAACATTTAAGTGCGTTTGTTTTCAGGTTTGTATCTTTTATAATGAACCAACTGAGAAAGTGTGTAAATCACTAATAGAACAAATTAATTATTATTGTAAATAACCCCATGAAAGGGTTATTATTTGTATGGGTAATTACCTGCTTCATATTTGTGATGTTACTGGTTTCAGTGTGTGCCTAAAGTGATCAATGTGTTGGGCCGTTTATAGAGATCTATGCCAATTAATGTTTATGTATATCCGGGACTTTTTTTAATAAGAATTGAGAGGCATTTGTATATGTGACCTTTATTTTGAAAACCGTGTTGCGACGCAACCTTATTTACATTTGCGCTTTTGACAGTGAAATGTTCAGTCCAACTTAGCTCGAAGGAAAGACTAATCAAAAAGGTTTAATTGACCCGTATGAGGCTCGATTGTTTATAGAAGTGGAATGTAATACTATGCTAAACGAGAAATAAACAGTGATTTTACCAGCAGTAAAGTTGCAAGCCACTTTCATTTCATAATATACAGGGAACCGTGACAATTATTAGTATTATCTTATTTGCATATTGTCTCATTATTAGATAGATAGATAGATAGGTTGATATTTTATAAATTTAAGTAGACAGTATTTCACGTCCTAATAGTGGGCTACTACTACTCACCTAATAATGCATGGCTGAACCTGAACGTTAGAAGTGTCCGTGTCCCCGTCAATCAATCATCACATCATCACGTCAATCATCATCATCTTATCATCTCACATCGGACGTGGTTGTCATAAGATGGACTGATATCCACTCCGTTGTTCTTGCAGAGCAAAATTTGCGTCTTAAATGTATTGAAAGGAGGTGCTTCTTTGGCGATGCAATAGCCCATATTGAAAGGAAGAGAGGCCACATTCAGTTTCGTTTTGCTAGGAATTATGGGATTTGGTGTTGGATGTATAGACTACGCAGATAGGGACATGGTCTTTAATCGCACGATAGACTACAAGTACCAAGTATATAGCGTGACCCAGATTCACTCCACACGCAAATCTTTTTTTTTCACTCAGGCTATCGGTGATCGCAGTAAGTTCATTCATTGCCGACAGATTCTTTCATAGCACCACAACATTGTGTCGCACTGTACAGCCTTGGTTGTAGGCTAATGTTTTTTTTTTTTTTTTTTAATGTATCCAATTTGTATGGATTAATTTAGGAGTGAAATGCGAATGAAGGGTTGAAATCACAACTCGCAACGTTGCTCCCAAATAATATTTCCAACTCGCAACGGCCAAATTAAGGGGCAATTTGCGACGAGATCGTCGCAGTGTACAGCCCTGCAGGGGGATGTTTCTTCTCCAGGAGAGATCAAGACTGGTGTTGGACACATGTAATTTCATCTGGGAAAACATAAAAGGCATAAAAGCATATTAGCCATTATCACAAATAGCATTTATACAATGTGGATGTAGCCAAAGATGATAATTTTCAATTCTCCATTCTACCATACTGTATGTATATTTCTTTCAGTTAGATAGTAAATTATAACACTACCTTATGCATACTGCACCTTACGTGATACTGAGTGAATACTGTATATTTCAGTTAGTTAGATAGTAAATTATATTGACTTATTTGTTTACACAGCTTGTGTTGTTTTTACTACCTGTACTCCACCAGGCGTGTGTCAATGGCAAGATGTACTGTAAAGATGCCAAGAACAAATTCAATGAAAAGGACTGTGATGTATAGAGCAATGACTGCATGGAATTCCTTACCACCTGCATTAACTAAGGTTGAAGAAAAACAGACATTTAAAAAACACCTTAAAAATCATATAAGAAAGAATGGTACCGTCAGTTAAGTAAACATAGTGGGTGATTGAGAATATGGGTATGTGTGATTGGTGAACTTAGATTTTTTTTATATATGTGTATATTGTATTGAGATGTATTGTTGTACTTTAAGTGAACATATATGCCTTGAAACATGATTGAGTAGATGGGTATATGTGATTGGTGAATCACATAAAATATATAATATTTGTATGTGTTATTGGGGTGTATTGTTTTATTGGGGATCCGAATAGACTAAACTACCCCCCCCCCCCCCATGCTGATATGATGCCTGAAATTCCCCAAGGGGATCAATAAAGGAATATCTTATCTTATACTGACACCTAGTGGTGCAAAGGAATAATAACATCACTCGCCTAACTAAACCAGCAACTGAATTTGGCACCATGTTTTTTTGCTGTTGTTAGTCTGACCTTTCACCTGGTACTAGTACAGCAAGGTCATGCTCATATAAGTACTCAAGATGAGATCATAAGCTTTCCCACCACGCCAAGGTCACAGCAAATAGGGAAAGTTCTCACACACTCCGCTCAGTTTATGAGTGGCAGGGGTGAGTGGTTTGACAGGATACAGGTAGTAGTAGTTTTATTGTCCCTTTATTATTTATGATTTATAATATAATGTATTCTGTATTATTATTATTTATTATTATCTACTTATTATATGCTATTTTTCAATTGGTTTAACCTTATTTTAATTACTTATATTTAATTAATTATGTTATGTATTATAACTGAATATTAGGCGTATCTCCAAAACCTAGAGATTAAGTTACTTAGTTGTTGTAGCTAGCTAATAGGTAATTATAATTATTCTAACCCTTGCCTTGGATCAAATCTGAGGTAACAAGAACTGAACTCCAATTATCATATTAACCCATTCTCCGCCATTCTCCGCCATGTGTAATCTGCCAATGACGCCTTTGATATCAATATTTCATATTTTCGTCATGGTATTCACATTTCACCCACGGAGTCTTGGCTGGTGCTGTTTTTATCTGGCATCGATCGGTATCAAGCATTTATGGCTATATCTCACGTTCTATGAAATACTGCAGAAAACGATAAAACATATTTATACTCTAGACCGTATTATTGTATGAATGAAAAAGTAAAACGTTCCTACATCCTGAACGATAGATAATTGATGTTGAATGGGCCATAGTAATGTAAATTTAGCAATACAATTTAAAAAGTTATAGCCCTGCAAAGAAGGTGAACATCTCCATAGACAAATAGCGCTGGCAGAGAGGCTACAGCGATGGATATAAGCTCCGGCAGAGAATGGGTTAACAAAGTGACCAAAACATCGTTCTTCCATCTCAGAAATATAGCAAAAGTGAATCAATCAAATCAAAATGAACTGAACCTAATTCATGCTTTCATATCTAGCCTAGACTAGAGGTCCAGCAAATTTTTTAATTGAGTTTGGTTTAGAGGCCGCATATTGTTTATGCACCTTCTCCATTGTACTCTAAAGAGTCAGGTCATAAAGGTTTTTCCAAACCATAGCGTCTTTGAATTATGGGTCCGGGGCCCGTATGCCTAAGAAGCATCAAAGTCACCTCCGCCCACAGGGAGGGCCATTCACAGGGCCATGTTCACAGGGAGTTAATAATGCCTTCTACATGGCGATGCAGAGCCATACGGAGCAGGGCAAACACCACTACGCTCAATCAATGTGTTTATGTTGATGAGTGCTGTGTGTGTGTGCATGAAGATGTGCATCTGTGTGTGTGTATTAGTGTGCCTGTGTCCATGTGTGTGTGTTCAGTAACTGTTGATTGATATGCACTGTCCCTAAACTAAAACTTACGGTTATGTATATAACCATAGTTCTATGAGTGTAGTGACGCTCAGCGTCTATTATGCTTCACGTCAGTACTTGTGCACTGAATAAAAACTCTCAATGTACCTTTACATACCAGCATCTGTCTGGCCACACCCCTATCCGCCACCTATATAAGCAGGGGTGTGGCCATACACTCACCTCCTTCTCAATCTTTCACCACAAGGCAAGATCAAGGGCCGCAGTGGCGTCCAGACGCTGAGCGTCACTACACTCATAGAACTATGGTTATATACATAACCGTAAGTTCTATTTTGTGTAGCTCTGCTCAGCATCTATTGCACCACAGGAGCTGAGCAGAGCTTACGCCCGACAAATGTACCCCACTGAGGCCCCCCACAACCATCAGAACCGGGGAGGACCTGAGCCCCCCCGACCCTCCCTATTGGAGGGAACCCTCCCTATTGGAGGACGGGAGGGAGATGGATCCGACTGCGCGAAGAGGAGCAACTTAACGCACAGGGTGAGCAGACCGTGGGGTAGGTTCCCACGACTACACACACACACACAACCCGCATGCCACCAGGGAACGAACGGAAGGAACAAACCTAGTTACCACCCCCAAAATCACGGGGTCAAGAGCAAACTCAACCCTGTGGCAAGGCCGTAGCAGCGGAGCACGAAGGAGGACCCAGACGGGACTGGATCCCCCCGGAAAAAAGGGCCCAGAGAGGCCAATGACGCCACAGCATCGAGACCTCACCAGGCGGTCACTAGTGACACCGCCCCCCACATTGCCAGCGTATTCGGACAGGGCCCATCCAAGAGCAGGCCCTTCCCCCCAATAGCACGCTGCCTGGCTCACTGACCCTGGCATACTCAGGCAGTCAGCATGGCTGTAACTCGAAGCACTCAAGAGGCTACACTACAGCGGGAGAAGGCAGCGCACCGGGGAGACGACCTCCAGAAGAGGCCGATCCCTCAATCCAGGCAGCAGGCACTTGACCCGAGCCTGGAGCACTGCAGACGAGACAGGCGCCAAAGGGGTCAACTGAAAACAGCACCCCGGCGGAAGGGGCGTATGCTGGCATTGTTGAGCACCATGTCAAAGCCTCCACAAAAAAACCCAGATGCTCTAGAGGGGCCGAGGCAGAGAAGGCTGACACGATTGGCAGACGTCATGAACGTGCAGGGGCACACTCAAACGGGTAACCCGGGAGTTGACTCCGCTCCAACACACCAGGGAATCAACCACCCTCTTGGTTCAACATGAGGTGGTTGTTCCTATAAAACACACCTGCGGGTATACACTGGCTATACCGCAGTACAAAAGTTTTAGTTTTCAAAAAGGGGTTATCCCAGGCCTACGGGTAGACAAAAACAACTTCGGACCGGGCCCGGCGGACCGGGACGTACACAGGGATGCCAGAGGAGGTCTATAAAAACCACCTCAACGGCCCCCTCTCAGCCATGCGTAAGCGGGAGAAGAGAAGGGCGAAAAGAATGGAGAAGGACCAGGCCCCCTTAGCGCAGCTCAAGGTACAACACAACATGGACCAAGCAACAGTGAGGGGTAACACGCAGTAACAACCACGAACATCTCCAAAACATCAAACCCTGTGACACCCGGGCCGACCCGGCATTTTTCCCCCTGAAAAAAGCACAAGTCCCTCAGGGTACCAAAACAGCAGATCTGCGTCCCCGGCGGACAACGGGTTAACTGACCTGGACCGGCGTGACCAGAACCAGTCCCGTGCCCTAATCACGCCGACATCCCCAACTCTAGGAGGGGGGTAGGTACGCGTGTCGATCTAAAACATTATAGAGGGCGCCACCCAGACGGTCCCATTCGTACCGCGCTCAGTGGCCCACCCCAAGGGCGTGAGACCCCTCTACCTATCCTTTAATCTATTCCGTTAACATCCCCCAGATATGAACGAGAATTCGTCGAGACAAACCTAGTAAACTGGCGCTCGGAAGAGACAAACGCCATCCCAGTTGCCCCATAAAAACGTCGTTTTAATGATGAGCAACCAAGGCGCGCAAGCCTCATGCGTGATTCCTATCAGAAACACCCAGGGCCAGCACTATGTACACGTCGAGACCCAAAACACATCAATGGATAGTCTAACAAGACACCAGATACCGTTCCTCCAAGCCGCCTGGGGGAACGACAAGAAGCCGCTTTTTTTATTTTACATTTTTACAGAAAAAAGAAAAAATAATTCGGACATGGGTCCCATGCGACGCGGCTGAGGGAAACACCACCCCGTCAACCACACTTCATAAGAGGGGACGGTGAGCGACGTACCCCTATGACAGGGGGAAACCCATGACTCAACAGACCTGTAAGGCGAGGAGTCAGGGAAACCCTAAACAATACCCGTCCACCTACTCCAAAAAGGAGAGGACGGGGAACCCCCAGAGAGACTTCCCACGTGAGCTGTATAGATTGAAAAGACATATTGCAACATTGAGCTATGTAACAATTGGGTTAGGACTCTCCGAGGAGGAGGCTCTGAACTCCCAGAGGAGAAGACTCTGAACACCAGAGGAGGCTCTGACCCAATACACACACTACCAGGGAGCAGAGCAGAATAACCACGGGAGCAGAGCAGAATAACCACGTCTCTACTGCGTTGCATCACCCACCAAGCTCAATAATCGAATTGAATCGAATACACATACAACAGAGCAGAACTCCTTTTTGAAGTTCTACGCACCTTGACAATCTGAGGAGGAGGCTCTGAAACTCTGAGGAGGCTCCCTCACTGGGAGGGAGGGTCCGAACTCACAGAAGGCTCTGACACTCCCTGAGGAGGAGCTCTGTGAGGAGGAGGCTCTGAAAACTCCCTGAAACAGATCCATAACATGGAACCTGAAAAACTCACGGAAGTCTTACCAATAGAAACACGCTCAGTGACGTACTCTATGGCGGGGGAATTTCCGCTGTGCACGCGCCCAATCTTTCAGGGCGTGGGACCAGGAAACTCCCTCCCCCCCCCCCTACCCTGTAACGTGCCGAACCAGCAACCCCTGTTTTAACCCCTGACCAATCAGAAAAAGGGGAGGAAGGTTTACCAGTTCACCCCTTTACGACCCCTCACCCCTGATACGATGTAATGACAAAGTAGAGCCATGACACAGTCATAGCATGCTACATGAAGCGTTTAACAGCTTCACATAGACTCATGTGCGAAACCTGCTATCTGATTTTTACAAAGGAAAAAAGACAGACCCAGAGAAAACAGCCATCTGATTTTTACAACGAAAAAATACAGACCAGAGGAGGGCCCCTTTAAGAGCCCCGGTACCAGACTTACACATGTGCTTCTGTGGGCCAAAACCTAACCCAGTTGTAGATCTCAACGACACACACAACCCTTCATCACTATAAAAAAGGCAAAGTACACTCTCACTACCGTAAGAGCCGTTTTCCATAACGAGAGAAGACATAACACTTCTTAACACTTAGAAGACTTAACACTTCTTCTTTCCTTCCCTTCTTCTTCTTTTTTTTTATTTATCTTTTCCCCCCTCCTTTTTCCTCCGATTTTCTCCCATCCCAATGTTAGTCGTTATGCCAATTCCCAATCCCCTTCCTGGTCGCTGCGCACTTACCCCCCACAGTCAGTCTGGGAGAGTGGAGGCTATCACGTGCTTCCTCCGACACACGTCTAGCCAATCAACCGCTTCTTTTCACCTGGCAGCGCGGACTCTCATTGAGAGGGCGTAGCGTGTGGAAGGATCACACTATCCCACTTAGATCCTATCCGCGCTTAGCAGGCGCCCTGACCGAACTATAGGAGTCGCTGTTTACAATGACCCGGACCCACCCCGCCAGCTTCTCCCACCCTCTAATACTGCCAATTGTATTAGTGTGAACGGCCAGCCAAGCTGGTGACAATGGAACTGGTTTTGTGGACTCGCTGACGGTGCTTTGAGCGTTTCCAGGATTAGCAGCTAACGCTAATTAGCTTAGCTTAGTTAGCTCCCTACAGTGCAAGCAGGTGCCACGGGCAGTCAGGACAGAAGGGTAGTGGATGTGACATGGTAAACAAGCCACAAATTAGGCCTGTCGTAAGACCAAAACACATGCAGTTTTAATTATTTTACATGACTATTTTGTGACCCGCCACATGGCGGACATACCTCTCAGTGGCAGTCGCCAAACCTAAAATCTGGTCGCCAATGGCGGGCTTTAACACTTTGGTCGCCAGGCTTATATTCACAATAAACCATCCTACGCCAGCTCTATTTGTCTATGAAGTTCCCCTTCTTTGCAGGGCTATAACTTTTTAAATTGTATTGCTAAATTGACATTACTATGTTCAATTCAACGTCAAGTATCTATTGTTCAGGGTGTAGCAACGTTATACTTTTTCATTCACATATTCATACTAAAATAAGGTCTAAAGTATAAGTATGTTTTTATCGTTTTCTGCAGCTTTCTCCAGAACGTGATTTATAGCCCTAAATGCATTATATTGATGATCAAATACAGTTTGATAGCAATCTGCGCAAGATAAAAAATTTCAAATGGACGTGCTTCTAGAAGTTACTACTTATCAGCTGATGTTGACCGGATGGGGGGGGTCGTTTATAATTCCGTGGCCAACGTTAGATGATTCATCTAGTGTGGGTGATATGATCATTAGAGCAGTTTGTATCGAACACGTTAAAAAATAACGCTGAAACTTACCGTAGCTTCCTCGTAGCGTTGGGCGATGAGCGTGGAGCAGAAATATTCCTATTATGGGATGTAGAAATATGCGATCCATCTCCAGGTTGTATAATAGTATATACGTCCAAATCATGTTGTTTATCGAGTTATTGGTAACGGATTGCTATCCATTGTGTCTAGCTCGAGTCCTGGGACTATTAGCGAGTGATCGGACCGAATTGGAATGAGCACCAGCTTCCGTTTCCTGTTTCCGGTTTGAGCGATCCGCCGATCGGCCACCAGATGGCGCTCTTGAACCATTGGAGAGTTTAGAGGGGATCAACAGTAGATCTCAAGTCTCCGGGGGAGAAATATGATTGCGATCACAGATTTTTTAAATATTGATATCAAAGACGTGGTACGGCGTCTTTGGCAGAATGAGCATGGCCGGGAATGACGTGGCATGGCGGGGAATGACGTGGTAAGGCGTTTTTGGCGACCATAGTGTTAATTTCGGGCCCTGGCTGCAGCCAACTTGAGCATGGAACTTCCGATAACGAAGATCCAGACCCACTTTTCCGCGTGATTAGGGTTTAAACTTTCATTCATTTGAAAGATGGGGCCTACACGGGACAGAGAAGAATCCGCTCGTCCAGAGACCCCGCGTTTAAAACAGAGCGCGGTCGCGGCCCACTAGCTTGATTATCATGGGCTTCAAACCAGGACCCTCCGTCCGTCGCCTAAGAGGCCGAACAAAGGACCCCAATCTGGGGCCGGCCTTCGTAAAATTGTGCAGCTAACCCCCATAGCATTAGCAATACAACTGGCGCCCGCATAGCAAAACATCACTCACCCAGCCCAGAGGCAGCCAGTTTCTCACAAACAGCCGACGCCTCCTGCACAGTCCAGCTGTATAACCGGAGGTTCAATACCTATCCAGCCGCAGCTTTGGAGGACTGCAGGTGGGGATTAGACCAGCGACGTGAGCCCCTAATACGAAAAAGCCGGTGGAGGTCAGAATGATCATCATCTTCCAGACACCCCAGTGATGAAGACATTATCGCCGTATTTTCTCAAAAATAGTGAGAGAGAAAACAAAGATATAACGTCAACGTATCTCCTTGCTCTTCTGTTCTCCTTTCTTCATAATAAACAACCTGACTTTGAGTGATTGGTATAGAGCAGGGGTCAGCAACCTTTTTGACATGGAGTGCCTGTTTGAAATATAGTTGTAACTAGTGTGCCTCAACAATATTCCATGCATCGTAATTTTTTCTTTTTCTCATAATCAGGTCTTTTTAATGATAATTTTTATATTATTACATCATTATTGTTATTGTTATTATTAACAATATTATTATGATGGTTGTATCAACCCTAAATCTGAGTTGGGGGGGGGGGGGGGATGCAATGCAGACAAACAGCTGCATACAGTGCAACCATTTCACTCACATTTGCCCATTCATTTTTGGACACATCTGTACGTGTGCTGTCATAGCTCCACCTACAGGCCTAATGGAGAACACCAGGATGTGAATGGAGGGTGAATGTGAGGTATATCGTGTAAATAAGTTTTGATTGATCGCAAGACTACACTGTAAAAAAAAATATAATAATAAGTTACCAGAACTTAAAAATATTGAGTTCAGTTACTGTGCATTAAGGTTTTCAGTTTTCAATCCATAATAAGTTAACAGAAAAATAAGTACACAACCACATTATTTCAACCTAATAAAACTATGTTTATTGTCATTGTTTTAAGAACACAAGTTGACTTGGTAATACTCACATTTTGAGTAAAAAAAATGGCTTTTAACATGTGCAATGTTCAATGAAATAGAAAAATAAATAATACAATTTGTTGATTAATCCCACTGGTCACAATGGTGACCGTAATAATGTTTTTGTTATAAGGCTCTGCAAATGTTACTGAATGATGTAGCAATGTATTTCCAGCTAAATTGAAATAATAAACAAATAAAGGGTCTCAATTAAATATGTGGTAGTAAAAAGAACCTGTGGGAGGATTTCAACAAGATAAATGCGACAACAGTGCAAAATATTTCACTATAATATTTCAAAGCAAAAATTAAAAAAAATTATAATTTTTTTTTTATGCTGCCCCCTGTGCCTATGCAAATGCCCCCGCGTGCCTAGGGTTGCCTACCCCTGGTATAGAGGCACTTCTTTGAGGTGAAAGTGAAGAAGGAGGGGGAGCTCCAGTAGCTCACCACGTACCGCGAGTGCTATTTCAGCGCCGTGGACAACCGTGCTCGTCACGGATCTGGGGCTTAGCGAGTTCGAATCCTGACTGCAGCCGTGCCTTTCCCAGAGTGTCTTCCCCCCCATCTGAACCCTTTCAGCCTGTTTCTGTCGGTCATCCTTGACCAGTATAAATGTGATAAACACATAAAAGAGCCAGGGGAATGGCCAAAGTTTAAAAAAAAAAAAGAAAAAGTGAAGAAGGAGGTGAGTGTATGGCCACACCCCTGCTTATATAGGTGGCGGATAGGGGTGTGGCCAGACAGATGCTGGTATGTAAAGGTACATTGAGAGTTTTTATTCAGTGCACAAGTACTGACGTGAAGCATGTGCAATAGACGCTGAACAGAGCTACACGAAATAGAACTATAAACTAAACTATGTGCCAGTGAGAATCCAAGTCATATGGGTTATTCTAATGCGTTAAACTCTCTGTCCCTAAACTAAAACTATAAACTAAACTATGTGCCGGTGAGAATCAAGTCAAGTCACATATGGGTTATTGATTCTCCCTCACACCTTGTAAATTAATTCTATCCTCCTTTCTTTCTTTGTGAAGTTGTCAATCACTCTGTCATACCAGCAAGGATTTATGGTGTTCCTGGAGTATGTCTTGAGACGCTTCAGACATGAAAAGCTCCTCTCCACACCAGCTGATGTTACTCCAATAGTTGCAATTAAGCACATGAGCTGATAAGCCTGTGACATTGCATTGTCCAGCTCAGTTGTTTTAAAACAAGCTATGAGGTCACACAACTTGCCGTTGTTGATATGAAGCTCCCTGTCTGAGTACAGAACTCGCAACTCTGCCTTCAACCTGTCTGAATCAAAGAAATGCCCATAGCCTTTCTTTAGACACTCAAATGCCTCAAAGGGGAAATCTATCGCCATACTATCAAACTTCACTGGATCAAGCAGCTCCAGGAAGCGTGTGTTATCCATGTTAACATAACGCTGGGTGATCTGGTCAATCAAGTTGGTCAAGACAGCCATGCACACATCCCTGAAATGCTGCTTGGGATCTTTAACGTTCCCTCTGCGTCGTCTTTTCCTGGGCTGATGCTCTGGTTCCTCTGTCATGCCAGCAGCCTTTGCATATTATATTGCTTGGAATGATGAATCAGACTTCTTCTCCAAAACACAACTTCTGCTGCTTTCTGTTGCACAATATCAAAAACCACAGCTGTCTCACAGAAAATCTGTTCATATGCGAGCAGCATAAAAACAAAATCGAAATCCTCTAACGTTCTGATAAACCCAGTTGCAGCGCTGATAGTCATCTGTCACACTGTCCGATTCAATCATGCTCTCAAAAGTTGTGATTAGCTTCTCGTGATTGTTTACTACTGTGCTGACAATGCGTGACGAAAAGTTCCAGCGTGTTGGTGCATTTTTAGGAAGCTTACAACAACCACTTTCCTCCAATTTTTTTTTCTCTTTGTCGACTTGGTGAAAAAAGTTGCAAAACCTGACAAGTTTGCAAAAAAGATCCTAGCCTTTGGTATGCATTTTGCTCCCTGAGTTTGCAAAAAAGATCCTAGCCTCTGGTATGCATTTTGCTCCCTGACTCAGCACGAGATTTAGGCGATGCGCATAACATAACAATGAACAAACTCTGCATATGGCGCAACTTTTTACTTTAGCCTGAAGTCCGTTCAACGCAGATGCCATCACAGCTGCACCATCGTACGTCTGACAAACAAGTTTCTGTTTGTAATCATAACTAGCCATCTCTGTCAACGAAATTAAAGAGAGACTCAGCATCCCTGCCTCCTGACACATCAAAAAACCCAATGAAACGTTCCTGTATTATGTCTGCAGAATCGACATAGCGTACAATTATGGACAGGGCTTTGCAAGAAATATGTCGCCTCGTCTATCTGCCACGCAAAAAACGGCGCAGCTGCAATCTGACTTTTGATCTCATCTTGAACGGTTGCAGCTATAGCTTCAATCAAGTAATTTTGTATGGTCTTAGACAACCCAGAAAATACAGTGGCCGATTTCAAATGCGCAGCTAGAACATCATCATAGCGGGACAGCAGTTCTATCATCTCTCTGTAGTTTCCCTTATTATCAGACGTTAACGTCTCATCGTGCCCCCTAAATGCTTGTTCCTGACGACCCAATAATGACACAGAATCAATCAATCTTTTCATAATGTCACGGCTTTTCCGGACCGTGTCGTTATGCTTTGCCAACTGGAGACGCTTTCCTTCATAAAGCAGAGTATCAATTCTGACTTTTCCCAACAGACTTAATTGTACTTCAGCGCTGACATCATTAGATTTTTCATGAATCTTTACAGACCTTTCGAAATTCTGTAGATCCGCAAATCCTTCTCTTGCAAACTTTGAACACCCGAAACCTACAGCAGCACTCTTAACACATTCATGGCCATTTGGAGCCGTCTAAAATCACTGTAGACGGCCAGCATTTCTAAACAGACTTGCATAGTCCGTGGGGCTGTTTGTAGAGCTAAATCTATACTTTATGCAGGGGTGTCAAACTCATTTTCACAGAGGGCCACATCAGCATTATGGTTGCCCTCAAAGGGCCAAAGACTGTATAAATGTTAATGTAATGTAAAATAAATGTAGCTACTCATTTACATATGGTTAAACATGTTGTTTCTGTATTTATTACTTATTCAAGTTATACATATTGCATATGCATTTGCATAGACATACAAATATGTATGTCTATGGGATCAGAACCCCATATTACTCCATTAATCAATGATCAAACCATTCAAGTAAATAACAAAGAAGAAGATCATCAAATACAAGCTATGACATTAAGTTTGTTCAAAACCTTTTTGTCACAGTCAAGAGGGGCAGAACTAACAACTCAGCTGCAAATAACACGTGGGACAGATGTAGCAGATGTTACAAAAACAAATGGCTGCACACAACCTTGCAGAGGCCATACATCCAACTAATGGAAGATAGTTTAATTAACTTTAATTAACAGATTGCAGAATGGGTACAGTACAGTACAGCTCAATACACACAATTGTTAAGGGGATGCAGACCAGAGAAAGACTTTTGACTTGTTTACATCAGGGTCCACCATTTTCAATTCGTAATGAAATTGCTATTATGTGTCTGCATGAACACACAACTCAACTGTAACTGTACTCAAAAATAAGGGTTGTCTCAGTTCACAACTATATTGGTCAAGTTTTGGGTGGGACTTGTTTGCGTCCCTACAGCTTATTATTCAATTGAGCGAGATGCTTTTTTGGATATTTATAGCGGATCTTAGGTACCCGATCCACTACCAGCATCTTTTCACATATTTGATTTTCGAAACATGCAGTACTGGCCATACCCGCTTAGGGGCGCCATCATAATATTACCCCAAATTACAGCTGGATTGGACATTGTTTTATAAGGTAACGTGATTGGTCAATGAAAATGCTATATTGAACGCACACTGTATTGCGGATCAATAATAGTAATCGGCGTTCCCCGCCGCCCCCATTTCATCCATAGATGCTCTGTAATAGTCCGGATGCTACGCAGTTTGTGTTATTTCATTCGTATATATACAGCAGAAATGGCGTTTGATATAACGGCGCCAACGTTTAGCCTATTATCTAGCTTCCTGCAGAAAAGCCTAGACGAAAAGTGTGTTATACCTTATATTCACGACCCTATAAAATGACAACCAACCGATGGATTTTTATTTTCTTTAAGCCATTATGAAGGCACGGTTTATGCACTCAAGTGACAATGAGAATGGACAGATAGCAATAGTATAAATGATATATAAAGCTCTTTGAAAGTACATCGGTTTGTTTACTTTCTGCTGTCCTCTGAGGCCTAAATCTGCGGGCCGCGCCGGTCGTCATAGTGTTAAAGAATTTTTTTTTTCATCAATACGTTCTCATTTTATAGCGTCGTGAATATAAGCATTATATGGGATTTGGACTAGTATATTTCCTGGAAGGCGAGATACAGGGCGCTAAGCTAGTAACGTTAAATCCAATGGCATTTCGGCTATACAGAAGCTAAAGCTAAAACGCAAAATGCATATGATCGATATGATGGTCCACCATGAATGCATGAAAGGGGGGGGGGGCGGGGGACGTCGTTTCTGATTATTGATTACCAATAACCGTGTTAGCCTCAGTAGCCACATTCACTGATCGGCTGGTTGAGTATGATAACAAGGCCTGATCAGCATGTAATTTACGTGAAAAAGATCTTACCGTGGGCCGGTTGGATCCCCAAAAGGATTTCCCAGTTATCGATCGCCATCTGGTAGATCGATATGTCCATTGGCTGATCATATATTCCTTTACTGCACACTGAAATCCGCGTCCCAAAACGTATTCCGTGCTACATGCTACAGGCATAGCTTCAGGTTAGCAGAAAACTACATTGAAGATCCAGAAAAAACAAGACAGCTTCTGCCACAGGGAACACTGCATTATCGAGATAGCGCCCCTAAGTGGATCTGGCCGGTAATGCACTTTTTCGAATTCAAAGAGTAGGGTACTTCTGCAGTGCTGCTCGTGACATCGAGTAGGTTATTAAAATGGAATAAAAGCCAAAACAACCTGGATGGCCCTCTAGCGGTGGATCCGAAACACGGACATCTCCGTGGTTGGCCGGGAAACGGTTAAGGGGTCCCCCATTTTCAATTCATCATAACATATATGACATACAGGTAGACAGTACTGTTGCATCTAGACATTTATGACATACCAGATCTACAAATATACAGCACTGTTTATGTGTACAATGGAAGACTCTACTCGAAATGTGTTGTTTTCTTTGTGCATTAAGCCAGTCAATTTGCTCTTTGTATGGGATTATAACAACGAGTATGTTACCCATTAAAAGTTAATGTCTTACTTTATAAATTTGTGTGCTCCCCTCGCATTTGACGCATCTTAGAGAACAATTGGACTTGAAAACAGCAGTGACCACCACTTGTTAAATCATATAAAACAGTAAAGATCAGATCTTACCACTTAATCACAGTGTGTGATTAAGCCATCGATTTGGTCGTCCACTTCTGCACTTTTTCCGGCACAGGCTGCCGATATCCCTTTACTATTAACACAATGGCGCCCGACCACGGAGATCTCCGCGTTTCGATTCCACCCGGCAAGTTGTTTTGGCTTTTATTCCATTTTAATAACCTATTCAAGGTCGCCGAGATGCACTGCAGATGTACCCTACTCTTTGAATTTGAGAGTGCAATACCGGCCAGATCCTCTTAGGGGCGCTATCGCGATATTAGAGTGTTCCCTGTGGCAGAAGTTGTCTTTTTTTTTTTGGATCTCTAATGTAGTTTTCTACTCATCTGAAGCAATAGCTATTGTCTGTTACACGGGATATGTTTTGAATTGCGGATTTCACTATGCAATAAGGGGATTTATCATCAGCCAAATTGATTCCATTTGTTGAAGATGCATGGAATTTCTTCTACACTGAGCTTACTAATGTTATTGACCATCATGCTCCCTGGAAGATGCTCAAAGTAAAGGGTGAATGAATGAATGAATGAAAACTTTATTTAACAGATTGCAGAATGGGTACAATACAGTACGGCTCAATACATACAATTGTTAAGGGGATGCAGACCTGAGAAAGACGTTTGTCTTGTTTCCATCAGGGTCCCCCATTTTCAATTCATATAGACATTTATGACATACATAACATACATGACATTTATGGCATAGGGACATATAGGTATTTAGTACTGATACATTTGTGACATAGGCGGTATTCAAATATACAGTACTGTTACCCCTAGATCCTGACAGAGTATATACATATGATGGGGAGGGGACTGTACATTAGGAGGGGGTGGGTGGGTGGGAGGGGAATATACATACGGCGGGGAGGGAATATATACATGCGGTGGGGAGGAGACTGTCTATTAGGAGGTGGTGGGGGTTTTGGGCATTTACGGTGGCCAGTTTCGAATTGCAGCCTCCCGTAGGTGCTCTTTAAGGGCGGTTTTGAATGTGGGCAGGGATTCACATTCCTTTACAGCTTTGGGTAGGGCGTTCCACATTGTTGTGGCATAATTGCGAAACGTGTTTAGTCCCTTGTTTGAGCCGAATCTGGGTTTAACATGATTTGTTGAGCTTCCTCTGGTGTAGTGGTTGTGGTATTCACTGACCTTTGGGAAGTATTTTGACATGTACATGGGCACCCCGGTCGTATAGTGTATCTTGTAGACCAGGCCCATTGCAAGTTGCTGTACTCTGTCGTCTACTCTAAGCCATCCTTGGTTGGCAAAGTGGGCAGGGGTGAGGTGGGTTCTGGGGTTCAGGTCAAGTAGTAGTCTGACCAGTTTGTTTTGTGATGTTTGTAATTTTGTTTTAAGCGCCTTTGAGGTGCTTTGGTACCATGAGGTGCACGCATAGTCATAGTACCCTTGAATGAGTGCTCCTGCCAGAGTCCTCAGGGTATTCTTGTTTACCAGAGAGGAGATCCGGTACAAGAATCTAGTTCGTTGGTTGACTTTTTTTATTACATTGGATGCCATTTTGTCACAGGAAAGATTTGCCTCTAGGATGGAACCCAGGTAGGTAATTTCGTCTTTCCTTGTGACAATATTGTCACCCACTGTAACTGAGAAGCCGTCGGTCTTGCTGAGTTTGTTATTTGAACCGAAGAGAATGGACTCTGTTTTGCCCATGTGTAATGATAGTTTGTTATCAGCGAGCCATATGCAGATTTTGCCTAGTTCCGTGCTGAGGGTTTTTTCAACCTGCAATTTGTTCTTGTCAGAGACCAGCAGGGCTGAGTCGTCCGCAAACAGGAACAAGTTGCAGTCACAGGCTGACGACATGTCATTTGCATAAATTAGGAAGAGTAGCGGTCCTAGTATGCTTCCTTGTGGAACACCACAGCTCACTGTGAGGGGGGGGGATAGAGTACCGTTTACCTCTACCATCTGTTCTCTCCCCTCCAGGTAGGATTGCATCCAGCTCACTGATAGGCTATCAAAACCAATTGCTTTTAGCTTGTCCATTAGAATGGAGTGATTGACAGTGTCGAAGGCCTTTTGTAGGTCCAGCATGACCATGCCGCAGTATTTGCCAGCGTCCACCTCTTGTTTGATGTGGTCGTTCAAATAGAAGAGGCATGTGTCAGTGGAGTGGGACGTTCTGAAGCCAGATTGGAATTCGTAGATTAGGTTTTTTTCCGCCAGGTACTTTTCGACCTGTTCGTAGACTATTTTCTCCATGACTTTCGAGATGGAGGTAAGAATAGAAACAGGGCGGTAGTTGCCTGGGTCTAATTTGCTGCCCTTTTTGTGTAGAGGGGTCACTCTCGCAATTTTGAAGTCCTTGGGGACGTGCCCCTGTTTTATAGAGAGGTTTATTATGTGTGTGATGACTGGGGTGATGGCGGCTGC
The DNA here is from genome assembly GCF_963971535.1 of Notolepis coatsorum. Taxonomy (NCBI): domain Eukaryota; kingdom Metazoa; phylum Chordata; class Actinopteri; order Aulopiformes; family Paralepididae; genus Notolepis; species Notolepis coatsorum. The sequence continues at coordinate 34,367,554 of NC_140180.1, read as the reverse complement.
TGCGTCTCTGAGGAATTTGGAGGGGATGTTGTCATGGCCAGTGGCCTTGTTAGGTTGGAGGGCGCTCAATTTTTTGAGTACCTCATCGGTTGTTACCATTTCAAGTTTGAAGTCGTCTTTGTGGACCCCTAGGTTTTTGTAGTATGCTACTATGTGTTCTACCCCATAATGCCCTGAGTGGGAGGGTAGTTTGTTTACCAGTGTTGTGGCTATGTTTGTGAAGAAGATGTTTAAGTAATTGGCTACATCCAGCTTGTCTGTGATGAGCGTGTTGTCCGTCTTTATGTTTATGTTTGAGAATCTGGTTTTAAGTTTTTTACTGCAGCCTAGTTGATTATTGAGTAATTTCCAAAGTTCGCGGGGTTTGTTTTTGTTTTCCTCAGTTTTGTCGTTGATGAAATTTCTTTTTGCGGTTCTGATCATGGTGTTTACGTCATTTCTTGCCCTGGATTAATAGTGAATTTATAAATCTGTATAAACAAAGAGATAAGGCTTGGGAAAAGCATCGTCTGACAAAGGATTCTGCCGACTTCATTGCATATAAACAAATACAGAACTTATGTACAACTAAAACAAGACATGCTAAATCCAACTATTTCAAAGATTGTTTAAGCAATGGATTTAGCAATCTAAAACAGTTTTGGAAGAGAATCAACAGCATTACTAAGAAGTCATCTATAAATCCCACTCATATTAGAATTAATAATGAAGTTGTCAATGATCCCTCCTCAATTGCACTTGCCTTTAATCAGCACTTTAATTCTGTCTGCAGACTCAAATTTAATGACTCCTCATATTCCGATGTGCCTCTTAATAACACCAGATGCAACAGCTCTTTTTCCTTTAGAAGTATCCGTCCGCTTGATGTTCAGAAGGTCATTGATGAATTAAGATTGGGTACTAGTTGTGGTTCAGATGGGATGGAGATCAAATTCATCAAACTTGCATCTCATGTATTATCATATCCTTTGTCTGATTTATTTAATTTATCTTTAACAACTAATGAAACTCCATTAAGCTGGAAATGTGCAAAAGTCATTCCATTGCATAAAGGTGGTGATCCTTCTGATCTCAATAATTATAGACCAATTTCAATTATTAATAGTATAGCAAAAGTATTTGAAAAACTAATTTTTAATCAATTATCCCATTATGTTAATGATTCTCATATTTTATCACCATGCCAATCTGGTTTCAGGCCAAACTACTCCACAACTACAGCCCTTCTGAAGTTGACCAATGATGTTCACTCAGCAATGGACAATAACATGGTTACTGGTGCAAACTCATAGCCAAGCTCAGGGAGGGACCTGGGCTTGAACTATGACCTCTGCCAGTGGGTCTTGGACTTCCTGACGGGCAGACCCCAGGTGGTAAGAGCCGGCAACTGCACCTCCTCATCCATCACGCTCAACATAGGGGCCCCCCAGGGCTGTGTTCTGAGCCCCCTCCTCTACTCCCTGTACACACATGACTGCGTAGCACAGCGGAACAACAACACCATCATCAAATTTGCTGATGACACAGTAGTGGTGGGCCTGATCTCTGCCAACGACGAAAGGGCCTACCTGGAAGAGGTAGAGAACCTGTCACAGTGGTGTCAGGAGAACTGCCTCTCCCTGAATGTCAGCAAAACAAAAGAGATGATTGTGGACTTCAGGAGGTCGGGGGTCAAGGACTACAGCCCCCTCAGCATCGACGGGGCACCGGTTGAGAGAGTGAACAGTTTCAAGTACCTCGGAGCCCACATATCCGAGGACTTGACATGGACCACACACATTGACAGTGTTGTGAAGAAGGCACGACAACGCCTCTACTTCCTCAGGCGCCTAAGGAAGTTCCAAGTCAGTCAGAAGATCCTTAGGAACTTCTACTCATGTACAATAGAGAGCATCCTGACCGGCAACATCACCTCCTGGTTTGGGAATAGCACTGCACAAGACCGTAGCAGACTACAAAGAGTGACACGTTCAGCCGAACGCACAATTGGAGGGGGGCTTCCCACCCTCCAGAACATTTACAACAAGCGGTGCAAGGGGAAGGCTAAGAGAATTATTAAGGACTCGAGCCACCCGAACAACTGCCTCTTTGAACTGCTGCGGTCAGGCAAGCGATACCGGAGTCTTAAGGCGAGCACAGAAAGACTCAGAAGAAGCTTCTATCCCCAGGCCATCAGGCTGCTAAACGAACAATAATCGCTAAACGAACAATAATCACTATGCAACAACCATCAAATGCACACAGCACACACACCCACACACTCACTCAAACAAACAACACACTGCAGCACCCACTCTCCACACTTTAGATCACACAAACACACTTACACTTTATATTTATTGATAAAGGATTTGCACTACAACTCGTACACCTACTGTGAATTGTACCTAAATTGCACCTCGTCCCATTTCTCCATTTCTGCCTTGCACTATATAGTATTATATATTAGTACACTGCACAGTATTGTATATTGTATGGTAACTATGTCTATTCTGCATCGAACATTGTACATATGTCTAAACTGAACACTGTGACCTCATTTTTTTACTTCTAATTTTACTATGTTATTTTATTTCATACTTATCTTGTCTTGCACAGTCTCTGGAGCGCAACAGTAAGAAGCATTTTGTATAAAAGTATTCTGTACTTCTGTATGACAACTATTAAAGAAACTTGAAACTTGAATATTTATAGATCTCACAAAGGCTTTTGATTTGGTTGATCATTATCTTCTTCTTGACAAACTGTGTGCTATTGGTGTCTCTAATAATTCTTTACTTTGGTTCAATTCCTATCTCCACCAGAGACGTCAGTGTGTATCATATCAGGGTAAACAGTCTGATTTTTTGATTATGGATAAAGGTGTTCCTCAAGGATCATCTTTAGGACCATTATTATTTTCTATATTTGTTAATGATCTCACCCTGATACCATCTGACTGTCTTACTCAATTGTATGCTGACGATACAGTGATTTATTCTTCTAAGTCTGATATTCAACAAATTCAGTACTCTTTACAGACTCATTTTGATGCTGTCCAGAAATGGTTATCTATTAACAAACTTTTATTAAATAAGAAGAAGTCCTATAGTATGCTGTTTGGTACTAGATCAAATCTGGTGCAAATAACAAATCAGTTGTCGATTACGTTTTTAGATGATGCTCCTCTTGAAAATGTCGATGAATATAAGTATCTGGGTCTTTGGCTTGATTCTCAACTCACCTTCAAGTCACATATTGATGCTGTGATGAAGAAAACAAATTGTAGCCTGAGAATATTGTATCGTTCTATTAACTGTTTTTCTCTTCAGGTTAGAAAAAGAATCATTATACAGCTGGTACTTCCAATAATGGATTACGCAGACATAGTCTATCAAAACACCACACTAACAAATCTCCGTCCTTTAAATGTTACTTATAATAGTGTTTGCAGATTTATATTGAGGTGTCCTTATATAACCCATCACTGTCTTATGTTTGAGTTGTTAAACTGGCTTTCTCCCCAATTCAGAAGACATTTTCATTGGTTGCTTTTTGTTTACAAATGTATTTACTTTAATTATCCCCCCTATCTAAAGCAGTTCTTAACACCATATAGTTCAACTTATAATTTAAGACACACGGATCTTCCTTTCTTTAGTATACCTCGAACCATCAAAGCTATCGGTCGACTTGCCTTTAAATATAAAGCACCAGCTGATTGGAACAAACTGCCTAGTTCACTCAGATCTCTTACTTCTTACAGGTTATTCAAGATATCTTTGTTCACTCATCTACAGACTACTTGCACTTGTTATTGATTTACTGTGTTAGGGCTTAAATGTCGTTTTCAGATCAAATTACAATTTTGTTTGTGTTTTATAAGGGAACATATATATATATATATTGGTGATCCTCTTGGGAGGAATCAGTGTGGATTGTGGGAGTGAGCTTGGGAGAGCGTCTGTCAGTGTATAAGTGCATTTGTTGTCTTGTTTTTTGTTTTGTTATGTATTGTATTGTATGTTTTGTATCCTATGTTAAGGACCCCCTCGAAAACGAGATAGCATATCTCAAGGGGTTTATCCTTCAAATAAATTTCAAATATCGATCTACCAGATGGCGATCGATCAGGGGGATCCAACCGGCTCATGGTAAGATCTTTTTCACGTAAAGTACAACCCGATCGGGCATTGTTTTGATAGCCATCCAGACGATCGGCCTATGTGGCTAGTTAGACGAACACGGTTATTGGTAATCAATAAGAAACGACGTCCCCCGCCCCCCCTTTCATGGATACATGCTTGAGGATCGTGCCGATCATATGCAGTTTGAGTTTTAACTGTAGCATCTGTATAACAGAAATGCCATTGGATATAACGTTAGCAGCTATTAGCCCTTTATCTAGCCTTCCAGAAAATATACTAGACCAAATCCCGTATAACGCTTATATTCACGGCGCTATAAAATGAGAACGTATTGATGAATATTTTTTTTCTTTAAGCCATTTTGAAGGGACGGTTTATGGACTCAATTGACAATGAGAATGGACAGATAGCAATACTATAAAGCATAGAATTAGCTCTACAAACAGCCCCACGTCTGTTTACATTTGCTGGTCCTCTAGAGATTTATTAGACGCATCCCAATGGCCCCGAATGTGTTAAGGGCACGTACTTGGTCCTCAATAATATACATTAGTGGACAAACCACTAAAACAATAGGCTCTTCGTGCCATTTGGAATAGCCGTAAGTCTTTGCTAATATGCTACCATATAGTTGGCCATGTTTGGAAAACCAAACTTTTCCCGAATCCTGTCGGCAAAAAAGCGAGAACGTCCCGGTCATGTAGCAAATTATTCAGGCAAAGCCGTTGCAGTAGCTTAAACGAGGAAATATTGTGCACTTGACACGCTTCTATAATTGTTTTGTTGAAAATGTCCGCTCATAACTCCATTGTCTTGTTTTCGAGATTTACAAGCGTCTGCTTGTTTTGTTTCGCTGGGGACTATAAACAGAACTGGGGCTGACCGGAAACGGACAGCCTGTAGCCGGTACTTCTGGTTCACACTTTAGGAGACATAGCTTTTCCAGCCTAGCATTTTTCCCCCACCCACACTCTTTCAACGGGTCTGAGTCAGAGCAAGAGTTGACAGCGCATCTGCAGGTAGTTTCATCTGCAGGTACTGTAGCTAGTAACCTTGTTCCCAGTTTTATCTCTGTGAGATAAATGTAGCTAGTAGCCTAGTTTCGCCAGCAGGCAGCTAGTAGAAGAATATGGCATGTTCAAAGATGGCCAGTAAAAGAAAAGTCGACAGTGAAAATCGCTGCAATTCAAAGGTATGCGTGCATATCAGCGTTTCCGTTAGCCGGTAATTACCGGTATTTGACCGGCAAAATCTGTTGAAGTCCGACATATTTAATCTCTCCGGTCTTAATGTCCGGTGAAAATAATTCCCTGAGTCTAAGCACAATTTGAATTGTATTAAAATAGGCTAAAATTAAATAGCCTATGCGATGAACGAAACGATCATTACATTTGTTTCCTCGTTGCTTCTAATAATGACAACGACGTTGTCAGCGAGAGCTTAGTGCTGGGTGTGCAAACTTTTGTGAAGCTGCAGAGCCGGAGCAGCAGCAGCACAATGCAGTATTCCAGCAGTACTCCAATTCAGCCATTTTCAGCCAATGTTGGGTGGGGGGCGCTGCTGTGCGGTTCCCAGAAAAGAGCCAATAACAGCTGAATCAGCTGCTCTGCAGCGCCATACTCTTTGCAAATAAGTCGTTGCGAGGTGGAGAGTCGTCACGCAAACCACGATAATGTTGCCGTCTCTCTGCTTTCTCAGTTCTTCGCTTGATATAATTAATACAAATGTCCAATATAACGGAATTCGTTAGCTCATAAAAATGTGATTATAACAGACTGCTGTTTAGTGTCGGACCGACTGCCCACATACGCGGTCTATTTTATTTCAAGTCAGCAGCAGCACGGAGTATCGAGGGACTTATTTTATTTGGAATATATTAATGACTGTATACGCAAAAGTAGCCTAGTTTTAAGTAATAATATTATAAATCTACATGCCTTGAGGATGACATTCTTTATATAGCCTGCCTATCAATTGTTTTAAAGCTCAATAAACTATGACCGGAATTAATCTCATTTGTCCGGTAGATTGAAATCTTGCAGGTCACGGAGACCGGCAACAATTTTTTCTAACGGAAACCCTGGTGCATATGCTGAAACATATGCGTGCATCCTCCCAGCACCAAACCAATGTGCCTAATATGCCAAGAAACGGTAGCTCTTGTGAAGAGTGGCAATTTGAAACGTCACTACGAAACAAAAGAGATTTTTTTTATTATCTTTTTCCCTCCTCCTTTTTTTCGATTTTTCTCCCATCCCAGTTTTTTTGTCGTTATGCCAATTCCCAACGCCCTTCCTGGTTGTTGCGCACTCCCCCCTACTGTTGGTCCGGGAGGCCGGAGACTGTCGCATGCTTTCCTCCGACACATGTGCAGCCAGACGGCAGCCAGCCTGGCAGCGCAGATTCTCACCGGGAGAGTGTAACGTGTGGAAGGTCACACTACCTCCCTCCAGATCCTACCCTCGCTGTGCAGGCGCCCCGACCGAACTGTAGGGGTCGCTGTCCACAACGCCCAGGACCCACCCATCAGCTTTCCCACCCCTAACACTGCCAATTGCGCTAGTATGAACGACCAGCCAAGCTGATAGCAACGCCGAGAGCTGGACTCGAACCCAGCATCTCCAGCGTTGATGGCGAGCGCCTTGCCCACTACACCACCTAGCCGCCCCCCAAAACAGTTATTTTGATGCAACCTTTCCTCAAAATTCAGTGCTAAGAACCACAAAAATAAATGGAATGAAATCATCATATCAAGCTGAATTATTGTTAAATCTATGTCACAACGAGAAAAAGCAACCAAGTCCTCACTCAGTGGCATGGGTTTTGGCTAAACACAAGAAGCCATTCTCTGATGCATACATAATAAAATAATGTATGAGTGATGGAGACCATGTTTGAAGGCAAACCTCTCTTACCTTTCTCCACTGGTTAAAAATGCCGGGAACTGGTGAAACGTGCTGTGCGCGTGAACAATTATCCCTTGGAAATGAACTGACAGTACATTTTTATTGATAATCATTGGGATCCCCCTCCGAAATTGGTCAAAACGTCACCACGCATTTTGGCCAAATTATTTTTTTTGTATCTATTGGTTTATCTACTGAAGACCCTTGGTGTAATAGTAGGCTAGGATATAATTATTGTCCAGCGGACAGCTTTTAGTGCGTTGCCTAACTCCCTATGCGGCGCGTACAAAGCCACTTATTCTGAGATGATAATTCATGTATCTGGATAACCAATGCACGGATTTTGTCGAGGCAGGTAGCTGTTACGGTTAGCAGGTAAGTGGGAGTTCCAGTTGTCGAGGAAGGAGACGGAGAAGTGTTTACTCTTCAAAACAAGGTTAACTCTTTATTTAAGAGAACAAGAGTAACATGATACAGAACAGAGAGAGTTGGGTCAACACTTGTTCAGGCGGTCCTGCTCGTAGTTTCAAGTGAAGCTCTAGCAAAGAACAAGAGACAGAGCAGACATTATACGTGGACTTTTTTTTTTTTAACTTTCAATGGAGATTTCAGTTAGCAGGATTCTAGATGTGCAGCATGTAGCTTGGATTACGTTTTGCATCGCAGAATTCACCATGCAATAAGGGGATTTATCATCAACCAATGGACATATCGATCTACCAGATGGCGGTCGATAACGGGGAAATGCTCGGGGGGATCCCACCGGACCACGGTTAGATATTTTTCACGTAAAGTACATCCCGATCGGGCCTTGTTTTGATAGCCATCCAGGCGTTCAGAATGAGGCTAATGAGGCTAACGCGGTTATTGGTAATCGATAATCAGAAACGACGTCCCCCGCCCCCCCCCCCCCCCCCCTTTCATGCATACATGCGTGAGGATCGTGCCGATCATATGCAGTTTGAGTTTTAACTGGAACGTATCTATAACCGAAATGCCATTGGATTTAACGTTATTAGCTATTAGCCCATTATCTCGCCTTCCAGGAAATATACTAGACCAAATCCGGTATAATGCCTATATTAATTGCGCTATAAAATGAGAACGTATTGACGACATTTTTTTTCTTCTTTAAGCCATTTTGAAGGGACGGTTTATGGTCTCAATTCACAATGAGAATGGACAGATAGCAATACTAATAAGTATAGATTTAGCTCTACAAACAGCCCCACGTCTGTTTACATTTCACGGTCCTCTTGAGATTAATTAGACTCATCCCAGTGGCCGCGAAAGTGTTAAGAGCAGCTACCCCCATAGCCCAGCACTGTAGTCTTTTTGGCAGCATTGGGACACATATATCTATTTGCTTTATATATAAAGCAATATATCGATTTTTACCTATTTCTGAAATGCAAGACATTTCCGCGATTTCTGAGCAATGTTATCTGCCATCACTACCGTGGTGGATATGAGTATGGTTTTAGAGCGGTCCGGGGCAATCCCGAAATGCTGAGTTATAGCCTTATACGTCAATTCTACTATAAACTAGGGCTGACCTTCGAATTTTTTTTAGGCAATCAAAGCTTCGGGGCCGAGCTTCGATTTAAATTCGAAGCTTCGAATAAAAAACATTTATAATTTTTTTTTATCCTATGTTGTGGGACTTGTACAGCACTTTGGTAAACTTTGTTGTTTTTAAATGTGCTCTATAAATAAAGTGGATTGGATTAATGAATTAAGTAGCCCCTTTCGTGACTGTGACGCAGCCAACACGGCTGTGTGATTTAATTCAAGCGTTTGAACAACTTCAGATTTCATGGGAACTACCAATCCCCCAAATCAAGAATGTTTAAGATGAATGAAGTAAGATTTTGATTATTTGAAATATGGCCTGTGTATACTAAACTATGCACAGAATTATGTCAGTCTACAAGGTCCGGATTCTACATGGTCCGGCAATGTAGACCTTGTAGACTCCACTACAGACCAATTATCAGTGAATGTTCATGCATTTTTAAGAAGGGCTACTTCCACAAAAAAACAAAGAACTCACCAAAACATCTCAGTAGCACCTTATCTAAATGTTCTATTTCATATATGGAGATTCATATTTATTTATGTATTGCATGCATTTCTACATTTTATTTCCTATTTTGTTTATTTATCCCAGTATCTTTCTTTCTTATGTGTGGAATTCTACAAGGCATTTACATTCACATTTACATTTAGTCATTTAGCTGACGCTTTTATCCAAAGCGACTTACAAGTTCTGTACGACAGGTCATCAGGAAGGATACAACTCTATCAGCTGAGTAACAATATTCATCAAAGTGTTGCGTGTTACAGTGTAGGTTAGTTTATTAGGACAAGTGCATGACAGTAAGGTTAGTTAGGGTTAGATTTTTTTAATTTAATTTTTTTAATTTTATTTCAGATAATGGTTGAATAAGTGCGTCTTTAGTCGACGGCGAAAGATTGGACGGGATTCGGCTGTCCTAACTGGGGTGGGTAGTTCATTCCACCATTGTGGGGCAAGGACTGAGAATAGGCGTGTAGGTGGTGTATATGTGTTTGAGGATGATATTCTTCAAACAGGCAATAGTGATGATATAATTTGGGCAGTGCTGAGCTGGGTTACTTTCCTCCAGTGTATTTGTCCCCGGCCCCACCCAATGGCCCCATGCACACACACACACACACACCAAAGTAAAAATAAAAATAATTTTTTTTTCTTTTTTTACTTAATGTTCGAAGCTTGTGCCATCGAACGAAGCTTCGAAGTATTTAAGACAGCCCTACTATAAACGTTGCCGTTTCTTGCCTGTACACGCTACTATTCCCAAATGAAATCTATATCATAGGTATTATGTTTCATCATGAATGCATGAAAGGGGGGGGGGGGGGGGTAGTTTCTGATAATTTGATTGCCAGTAACGGCATTCGTATTGAACACTTATCAGCCCGATCAGTATAAAAGCATTGCACGATAAACCTAAAATTGACGTCAGATAGTCCTTACCCGTGATCGGGAGTATTCCAAAAGTAATATTCCAATTGTTTGATCGCCATCTGGTACATCCGATGTCCATTTGGTCCACGACATAACCCACCACAACATATGGATCGGGATATGACAGGATTATGGTCTTTACTCAGCTACAGGCTACATTTGGAAAAAAAATTCAACATTATGTCATCTGCTAAAGAGGTTAAGAAGGCCTCTCAAATAGTTGAGGACAACACACACACCCATTACAAACTAATGGCCTTAGGCCGCCGATACAGAGCTTCTGCACTGGAGAAAAGGGGCTTAGTTAGCGTCGTGCCTACCTCCATCAGACTGCTGAACGCCTAGGTCATCTGTATTATTATTAGTTATATACATATAGAATTGCTCCATATGGATTTTAAATAATATATCATGCTTTTAAGTACTGTAGTTTTTTTTTAATATAGTGGTGATTTTTACTGTAGTTTTAATGTAGTTGGTGTTTTTTTTTTTTTTTTTTTTTTTTTTTTTTTTATTGGTGAGTATGTATTGTGACTGTATGTTTGTCTTTTAACCACTGCACAAATGAAGTTCCGAAAGGAAAACAAAGTAGTTTGAAGTTGAATATTTAAAATGTAGAACTGAGAGACTGATTGGAGGAATGGGGAAGTCTATATATTGAGACTATTGGAAGGAATAGGGGAGGGGATAGGTGGTATTGCCATGTGTGTCCTGTCCGCCTGTAGCTGTTCCGCAACCGTTCCTACTTCCGGGGTAGGCCTGATTGGCCCCGACAGGCACGTGACCCGCCGCGGCCACGCCCCACGGCAGCCCCAGGAGCAAGCGCGCTACTGCTGGAGTTCGCTTTGCGCGTCCTGTCCTCTTCCTCCCCCTCTGTATCTCCCCACTGAACCTATCACAGACACTGGCCATTAACTAGGCTTGTAGCCGAACCCCCTGAGGAGGCGCATTTCATTGGACAGCTTTGGAATGAAGAATATCGATGCGGAACTGACACAGACAGAGCCCTGCCACGGAGAACCGCCCAACCAGTGAGGAAGCCCTAGACCTAGAGGAGAGTCCCCCCCCCCCCCCCCATGGAAAAAAAATTGTTGTGATTCATTGCCGTCTAGCCCCTACTCTGAGGGACGTGCAAGTATCTTTTACACTATTTTTATACAAGTGTGTATTAGAATGAGAATAGATTTCCTCTGAGAGCAAGCTCTCCTATCTTGCCCCAGTTATTCCTCTCTCCAACTTCGCCCCCTGCTGCTGTCAACGAAGGCCAGACCGGTGACGAAGTCCCTCTCGCTGCGTCCAGACAGGAGTTACTGAATGAGGACTTGTGGGGGTATACGCCGTGCACTATTCTCCACTCTTAACACATTAACTGCCACAGAGTTTGCCCGTCTCATACCACTCTCTGCCACCACTCTAAGCCTATGGAGATGTTCACCTTCTTTGCAGGGCTATAACTTTTTAAATTGTATTGCTAAATTGACATTACTATGGCCCATTCAACATCGATTATCTATCGTTCAGGATGTAGGAACGTTATACTTTTTCATTCATAGATTCATACGAAAATACAGTCTAGAATATAAATATGTTTTTATCGTTTTCTGCAGTAATTCCTAGAACGTGAGTTATAGGCATAAACGCATATATAGATTATCAACTGCCGTTTATTGCCGATACACGCTATATTAAAAATTTCAACTGTACATGATCCTAAACGTTATGACTCATCATACGCGGATGAACGGGGGGGGGGGTCGTTTATAAATCCGTGATCGTCAGTAAATGCTTTATGTAGTATGGGTGATATATTGATGAGAGCAGTTTGCATTAATAGTTTCAAGTTTCTTTAATAGTTGTCATACAGAAGTACAGAATACTTTCATACAAAATGCTTCTTACTGTTACGCTCCAGAGACTGTGCTAGACAAGATAGTATCAAATAACATAGTATAGCATGTAAATTAGAAGTAGAAAATGAGGTCACAGTGTTCAGTATAGACATATGTACAATGTTCGATGCATAATAGACGTAACTGAGTTACCATATAATATACAATACTATGCAGTGTACTAATGTACAATACTATATAGTGCAAAGCAGAAATGGGATGAGGTACAATTTAGGTACAATTTACAGTAAGGTGTACGAGTTGTAGTGCAATCCTTCATCAATAAATATAAAGTGTGGGGAGTGGGTGCTACAGTGTGTTTGTTTAAAGTGAGTGTGTGCTATAAAGTGTGGGGAGTGGGTGCTACAGTGTGTTTGTTTAAAGTGAGTGTGTGCGTGTGGATGTGTGTGCTATGCGTTTGATGGTTGTTGTGTAGTGTTCATTGTTCGTTGAGCAGCCTGATGGCCTGGGGATAGAAGCTTCTTCTGAGTCTTTCTGTGCTTGCCTTGAGACTCCGGTATCGCTTGCCTGACCGCAGCAGTTCAAAGAGGCAGTTGTTCGGGTGACTGGAGTCTTTAATGATTCTCTTAGCCTTGCCCCTGCACCGCTTGTTGTAAATGTTCTGGAGGGTGGGGAGCCCCCCTCCAATTGTGCGTTCGGCTGAACGTGTCACTCTTTGTAGTCTGCTTCGGTCTTGTGCAGTGCTATTCCCAAACCAGGAGGTGATGTTGCCAGTCAGGATGCTCTCTATTGTACATGAGTAGAAGTTCTTAAGGATCTTCTGACTGACTTGGAACTTCCTTAGGCGCCTGAGGAAGTAGAGGCGTTGTCGTGCCTTCTTCACAACACTGTCAATGTGTGTGGTCCATGTCAAATCCTCGGATATGTAGGCTCCGAGGTACTTAAAGCTGTTCACTCTCTCAACCGGTGCCCCGTCGATGCTGAGGGGGCTGTAGTCCTTGACCCCCGATCTCCTGAAGTCCACAATCATCTCCTTTGTTTTGCTGACGTTCAGGGAGAGGCTGTTTTCCTGGCACCTACTTCGCTGAGCCACACAGTCGTGTGTGTACAGGGAGTAGAGGAGGGGACTCAGAACACAGCCCTGGGGGGCCCCTATGTTGAGGTTGATGGATGAGGAGGTGCAGTTGCCTGCTCTCACCACCTGGGGTCTGCCCGTCAGGAAGTCCAAGACCCACTGGCAGATGTCTGTAGTCGATGAATAGCATTCTCACATAGTTCCCCTTCCTCTTGTCCAGGTGTGATGCTGCTGTGTGCAGCACATGGGCTATGGCGTCCTCCGTGGACCTGTTGGGGCGGTATGCAAATTGCAGGGGGTCCATGTTGATGGGGAGGGAGGAGCAGATGTAGCCCTTTACTAGCTTCTCAAAGCACTTCATGGCTATGGAGGTGAGAGCTACAGGGCGGTAGTCGTTGAGGCAAGCAGGCTTGGACTTTTTGGGTACAGGGATAATAGTGGACTTCTTCAGGCAGGTGGGGATGACAGCCTGTTGTAAGGACAGGTTAAATATGTCAGTGAGTACCGGGGCCAGTTGGTCGGCACAGACTTTTAGGACGCGGCCAGGGATGCCGTCCGGTCCTGCTGCCTTCCTGATATTCACTTTTTTAAAGGTCCGCCTCACCTCATGCTTGATTGATTGATTGAAAACTTTATTAACAGATTGCAGAATGGGTACAGTACAGCTCAATACATACAATTGTTAAGGGGATGCAGACCAGAGAAAGACTTTCGTCTTGTTTACATCAGGGTCCCCCATTTTCAATTCATCGTAACATATATGACATACAGATAGACAGTACTGCTACATCTATACATTTATGACATATCAGATTTGCAATTACAGTACTGTTTGTGATACAAAAAGAGTCCAGAAAAGAGTATATACATTTGACGTAGAAACTGTACATTGGATTGGGTAGGTGGGGGTGGACTGTACATTGGAGGTGGTTGGGTGGGTAGGGGGGGGGGGGGGGTTGGGTAGGAGGGGTGGGTGGGTGACACTGTACAACTGTACAAACAAAACTGTACATTGGATTATTGACAAGACCATACTTGGTAATTTACTGTACATTGGAGGGGGTTGTGTTCGGACATTTACAGGGGCCAGTTTCGAGTTGCAGTCTCCCTTAGGTGTTTTTTGAGAGTGTTTTTGAAAGTGGGTAGTGATTCACATTCCTTTACAGCTTTGGGTAGGGCGTTCCACATTGATGTGGCATAATTGCGAAACGTGTTTAGTCCCTTGTTTGAGCCGAATCTGGGTTTAACATGATTTGTGGAGCTCCCTCTGGTGTTGTGATCGTGGTATTCACTGACCTTTGGTAAGTATTTTGAGTTTTGACATGTACATGGGTACCTTGGTCGTGTAGTCATTGCAAGTTGCTGTACTCTGTCGTCTACTCTAAGCCATCCTAGGTTGTCAAAGTGGGCAGGGGTGAGGTGGGTTCTAGGAGTAAGGTCAAGCAGTAGTCTGACCAGTTTGTTTTGAGATGTTTGTAATTTTGTTTTTAGCGCCTTTGAGGTGCTTTGGTACCATGAGGTGCAAGCATAGTCGTAGTACCCTTGAATGAGTGCTCCTGCTAGTCTTCAGGGTATTCTTGTTTACCAGTGAGGAGATCCGGTACAAGAATCGAGTTCGTTGGTTGAAATTTTTTATTACATTGGATGCCATTTTGTCACAGGAAAGATTTGCCTCTAGGATGGAACCCAGGTAGGTAATATCTTCTTTCCTTGTGACAATATTGTCACCCACTGTAACTGAGAAGCCGTCTGTCTTGCTGAGTTTGTTATTTGAACCGAAGAGAATGGACTCTGTTTTGCCCATGTGTAATGATAGTTTGTTATCAGCGAGCCATATGCAGATTTTGCCTAGTTCTGAGCTGAGGGTTTTTTCAACCTGTAACTTGTTCTTGTCAGAGACCAGCAGGGCTGAGTCGTCCGCAAACAGGAACAAGTTGCAGTCACAAGCTGACGACATGTCATTTGCATAAATTAGGAACAGTAGCGGACCTAGTATGCTTCCTTGTGGAACACCACAGCTTACTGTGAGGGGGGGGGGGGGGGGTAGGGTACCGTTTACCTCCACCATCTGCTCTCTCCCCTCCAGGTAGGATTGCATCCAGCTCACTGATAGACTATCAAAACCAATTGCTTTTAGCTTGTCAATCAGAATGGTGTGATTGACAGTGTCAAAGGCCTTTTGTAGGTCCAGCATGACCATGCCGCAGTATTTGCCCGCGTCCACCTCTTGTTTGATGTGGTCGTTTAAATAGAGAAGGCATGTGTCAGTGGAGTGGGATGTTCTGAAGCCAGATTGGAATTCGTAGATTAGATTTTTTTCCGCAAGGTATTTTTCGACCTGTTCGTATACAATTTTTTCCATGACTTTCGAGATGGAGGTAAGGATAGAAACAGGGCGGTAGTTGCCTGGGTCTAATTTACTGCCTTTTTTGTGCAGAGGGGTCACTCTCGCAATTTTGAAGTCCTTGGGGACGTGTCCCTGTTTTATGGAGAGGTTTATTATGTGTGTGATGACTGGGGTGATGGCGGCTGCTGAGTCTCTGAGGAATTTGGAGGGGATGTTGTCATGGCCAGTGGCCTTGTTAGGTTGGAGGGCGCTCAGTTTTTTGAGTACCTCATCTGTTGTTACCATTTCCAGTTTGAAGTCGTCTTTGTGGACCCCTAGGTTCTTGTAGTATGCTACTATGTGTTCTACCCCATAATGCCCTGAGTGGGAGGGTAGTTTGTTTACCAGTGTTGTGGCTATGTTTGTAAAGAAACTATTTAAGTAATTGGCTACATCCAGCTTTTCTGTGATGAGCGTGTTGTCCGTCTTTATGTTTATGTTTGAGAATCTGGTTTTAAGTTTTTTACTGCAGCCTAGTTGGTTATTGAGTAATTTCCAAAGTTCACATGGTTTGTTTTTGTTTTCCTCGGTTTTGTCATTGATGATTTTTTTTTTTTGCTGTTTTGATCATGGAGTTTACATCATTTCTTAGTCTGTTTCTTTCCAGTTTGAGTTCAGTCACGTGGGCTTGGAGTTCACTGCTCGTGCTTATGGTAAGCTTTGACTGACTTTTACGAAACTCAGAGCATTTTTTGTCTCTGGTTTTCATAGCGGTCATTATTTCAGCGTGCATCCACGGCTCTGTGCAATCTTTTACCCTGGTGGTTCTTAGGGGGGCCATGTTGTTTAGTATCGTTGAACATTTGGTTTTGAAGCCAAGCCATGTTTCTTCAACCAGTGTACCATTGAGCTCATCTGACCAGTCCAGACCCTCCAGTTCAAGGTTAAAGGCCTCGCTAGAGTAGGTTTTGAGGTCTCTAGATGTGACTGTTTTGTGACAGCCAGCCTTTTGTTTTAGCTTTTTGCGCATACAGAATATCATATAATGATCACTTAACCCGCATGCTATAACCCCTTTATTGGCGATCTTGGACTTGTCAGAGGTCAGGATGAGGTCAATGGTAGTCTGAGTTGACTCACACACACGTGTGGGTTGTGTGATTAGCTGGCTGAGGCCGTGCAGATCACAAAACCTATTGTAGGATTTGAAGACGGGTGCATTTTTGTTGCATATCCGTGTTCCAATCCCCAATAAGAATCATTTCTGTATCCTCAGCTCCAGCTAAGCACGCATTCCAACACATCATAAAAGCCATTTTGGTCTAGCGGTCTGTAAATTGTGCCGACTAGAACAGATTTAGCCCTTTCAAATAGAATTTCTACAAAAACAGTTTCAATAGCCTCGTGATCTAGGTCTGTACGGTTAATACATTTGGTGTCTTTATGGATGTACATACAGACACCTCCTCCATGCCTGTTCCTGTCATTGCGGACTAAAGAATAGTTCTCTAATTCAATTTCCGGGTCTGTTACTGATGAGTCCAGTTTCGTTTCTGAGAAACATAGTATGTTTACCTTACCGCTACTGAAATGTTGTCTTATTTCTGCCAGTTTGTGCCTGAGGCTATTTACATTAAGATGAAAAATATATAGTCAGTTTTTTTTTGCTGTGTTGTCAATATCCTTGAGATAAAGGTAGGGTTCTTCTTCTGTGGGAAGGGGGGGGGGGGGCTCTGTGATGTCCGGAGGGGGGGTGGGGGATCCTTTGATCAAGGTGGGTGTCCCGCGACGGGAGGGGGGTGGGGCTGTGTTGTTATTATTTGGTCCGTGTGTGGGAGGGGGGGGGTGGGTGAGATTCTTTGTCATGTTCATCTGCTGGCTGTGTTGCTTCCGCCTGGTGGTGGAATTCCGTGGGGAGGGGGCAGGGGCCAGGGGCTGTGTTTATTCCATCCCGCCGGCTCCCTGCTGTGGAGACGTCTCGTCCTCCCGTGTGTTCCTCTGCGGCGGCGCCGGGTGTGTTGATTGCTCCGGCATCGGGTGGAAAGTAGGCACCCGAAGCCATCGTTGCATCCTGTAGTGCCAGACCCAGTCGTCGCGTCTGGGTTCGCGTCCTGACGGGGGTCCTGACGTGGCTGGGTCCGGGGTTGACACTGTTGTTGTTGTTGAAAAGGATGTTGTTGTCGTTGTTGATCGCGACGGCAGTCATCACCGCTCCGGGTGGAATGTATGCACCCGACGCCGGTGTTAGGATGTTGGTGTTGTTGAAAAGGATGTTGTCATTATTGTTGATCGCGTCGGTAGCCGTCACTATTTGTGGGAGCCTCTGATTCATCACTTTCTGTTGTAGTCGTGTAGTCGGGCCCGGGTTTAATTTAATATCTCCCGCAAGGAGTAGATAAAGGATGATTATCGTCCTTCGATCTAGTTTACCTGCTGGGGGCATTTTCTTCCGCTCCGGATTTGCCGTTAGGAACCCGTGGATAGCTGCGGTTCCAATGGCCAGATGTTTCTGCTCCGAGCCGTCGAGGAGGTAAAAGTCATTGTGTCTACCGCTTTGTCTTTCTCTTCCGATTTCTCTTTTATCCGTTTGGTTTAGCTTTCTTGATGAATTAAAGTAATCTGTAATCCATAGTACGAAGATGATGAAATGTATGAAAAACCTTGTTGGTTTTCCGTGTTGGTTATAGTTGTTGCTGGAGTTCTTGCTGGAGCTCAGAGATTTGCGAGCGTCCATGGCGAGCGTCCATTAACTCATGCTGTTACCCTGAACACTGAGTCTCCATCAGCAGCAGACCCCCCCCCCCCCATTGCCGTGGCTTGTGGGCTGGTGTTGTTTTTACCAGCATCAAACCTCGCATAGAAGGTATTGAGGTAATTTGCTAAGGAGATGTCACTGTTCAGTTTGAGGGAGGTGCCTTTGTAGTCTGTCATCGTTTTGAGCCCCTGCCACATAGCTCTGGAGTCAGCCTGTTCAAACTGGAGTTCAATTTTATCCCTGTAGCGCCGTTTTGCCTCTGTCACTGTCCTCCTTACGTTGTATAGCGCCACCTTGTGGTCATTCATGTTGCCTGCCACCAGGCCGTCGTTGTATGCTTTGGTGCGCGCTTTCAGAGCTTCACGGACGGATTTGTCTACCCAGGGTTTTTGATTTGGGTAAACTCTAATTGTGGTAGTGGGGATTGTTTCTTCCACCAAAGTACGAACAAAGTCCAGCACTGTCTCCGTGTAGACATTAATGTTATCTGTGTCGCGGAACACGCTCCTCCAGTCTGTGCACTCAAGCGCAGCTTGGAGCGTCTCCTCTGACGTCACATCCCATTTCTGCACCTCTCGCGAGACTACAGGAGTGCTCTTGATTCTTTGTTTATATTTTGGTGAAAGAAAGATGGATCAGACTTACCAAAGCCACTAGCAGAATGAGCCTTGTAGCCACCCTTGAATTGCGTGTAACAGTGGTCTAAAATGTTACCGCCTCTGGTGTTACAAGTCACATGCTGATAGAAGTCAGGCAAAACCTTTCTCAGATTG
This sequence comes from Notolepis coatsorum, assembly GCF_963971535.1. Classification (NCBI taxonomy): domain Eukaryota; kingdom Metazoa; phylum Chordata; class Actinopteri; order Aulopiformes; family Paralepididae; genus Notolepis; species Notolepis coatsorum. The sequence continues at coordinate 34,348,732 of NC_140180.1, read as the reverse complement.
GCGCTATTGAAATCACCCACTACTACAATGGCGGCGTTAACGTTCGCTGCTTGGATTCTATTTACCTCGTCATGGAGTCTGGAGAGCGCGGCACTATTGCTGGCTTGCGGTGGAATATACACTCCGACCAGGATGATCGCCGTTAACTCCCTCGGGAGGAAGAAAGGACGGCACTTGATGGTTATATATTCCAGGTTGGGGCAGCAGTGGTTCGATAATTCCTTCACGTTGGCTGTTTATTGTTTATTGTTTAAAAAGGATCCCCATTAGCTGTCACCTAAGTGGCGAGCTAGTCTTCCTGGGGTCCACATAGAAAGACAACACAAAACACAAAACATAACAACATAAGATACATATGACAATCACAATTAACAATGATAATCTAAAAACAGTAAAACATTGTAGACATCATTATCTAAAAACATTGTAACATTGTCTAAAAACAGTAAAACATTGTAGACATCATTATCAACATCAGAATATTTTGCTCACATATTTAAGTAGTGCATTCTCAGGTGGTATTTGAAAGACACTTTACTATTCAATTTACTTATGTTCAGTGGGCAGTTATTCCAATGATTGATGGCACGATAAACAACAGTCCTCTTTAAAGCATTTGATTTTGGACGTGGTAACATAATCTGTCCATCATCAGCTGACCTAGTAAAATAAGAATGAACCTGACTGCATCTGACAATTTGTTTGTATAAGAAAACAGGTTGAGACGAAAAGACAGTGTTCCTGAAAAATTTAACTGTGTTGAAAACCAGCCTATTCTCTACCGTTAACCATGAGAGTTGCCGGTGCATAGTGATGGTGTTTGTTCTCATGGAACAATGTAAAACTAACCTTGCAGCTCTGTTCTGGGCAGTTTGCAATTTCTTTAGTTGACCTTTGGATGCAGAGGACCATACTGGTGCACAATAATCTAGGTGACATAAAATTAAAGATTTCGCCACTTGTCCCACAATATATGTAGGGACATAAGAAAGACATTTCCTCACCATGGAGATACCACTCCCCATCTTCTTCACTATGGTATCAATGTGTTCTGCCCATGACAGCTGGCTATCAATTATTATGCCCAGTAATTTTACTTTATTTACCTGTTCTATGGGTTCATCAGACACGTTCAAACTCATTTTTGGTATTGATGACAATTTATGACTCGAACCCAAGATAATTTATTTGGTTTTTGAGATGTTTAGTACCAACTTATTCCGTTTTATCCAATCAAACACCATATTTAACTCAGCTGATAAAACATTGTCCAGTTCACTGACAGTTTTTGCAGCATAGTACAATGTGGAATCATCAGCATACATTTGTACAGTTGCTTTACACAGAACTGATGGTAAGTCGTTTGTGAAGATGGCGTATAGGAGTGGTCCAAGGCAGCTCCCTTGCGGGACCCCGCAGTCTAAGACCTTAGAGTGAGACCAGCTGCCAGTGTAATAAACCCTTTGTGTCCTACTTGTGAGATAACTCTTCATAAATATGATGGCTGTTGGACAAAACCCATAGCATTCTAGTTTACCGATGAGCAGATCATGGTCTATGACATCGAATGCAGCACTAAAATCAAGTAATACTACACCAGTCATCTTTGAGTTATCAATTTCCTTGAGCCAGTCATCTGTCATTACTGTAAGGGCAGAACAAGTAGAATGATTAGGTTTGTAAGCATGTTGAAAACTTGTGTTCAAGCCATTACAGTCAAAGTAATCCTGTATTTGTGAGTGGACTATTCTCTCCATCAGTTTACTGAGAACTGGGAGAATAGCGATAGGTCTACTGTTCTTCCCAGTGAGTGCTAGTCTGCCATCTTTAGGTAAGGGAATAATTTTACCATTATTAAATGTATCGCTCCAATTGTTGTTCAACATGATAATAATAAACAATCACGCTGAAAATGACGTCAGCGTCCTCTTACCGTTCGCCGATGAGACTGGAGGAAAAAGATCCCACTTATTTGACGTGGATCGACTAGATCCATTTCCGGTTTGTATAATAATAATAAACGCCCAAATCATATTGATTATTGAGTTATGGCAGCGATCCATATACACGGATGTGTGTCTAGAGTCCCGCAACAATATGTGAGTGCCGGACGCATATCCCAGATGCACGGAGATCACCAGAGATCCATTTCCGGTTGTAACTCGCCGATCATCTACCAGGCGGCAGTATTGAAGCGTTGCAGAGTTGTGCAGGCTCCCACTGTATCAGCCGAGGCTGGGTGAGGGAATTATGAATACCATGGCGAAAAAATTAAATATGATCTCAATAACGTCATACGCCGTGGAATGGCAGAATTAGCATGACCTTGAAACACGTTGTACGACATTATTGGCGCCCAATGTGTTAACGGTATATTTTTTTAATGATTCGTTACGGCGAAATCAATACTTCCATTTGTATAAATTGCGTTAAGCGGAGCTTAGTATTCCTGCCTGGCTGAGGGGCTTGTCGCGGCTCATACGCATGCGCGCGCTCGGCCAATCAGAGCAACGCGGAAGGGCTTGTTGCTTGCCGAAAGTATTCACGCCTCCCTGCATCCGGCCTCACACACACAGCTGTCGGGCCCCTTGATTTGTTGGGTTGTTGTTCGGCCAGCGGAGACTTGTAGGGGTCTCTCCCTACATCTTGAACCCATTACTCCTAGCCCCCCTTCTTCTGACACACACATACAATACACACACACTCTCCCCTCCCTTCCTTTGTCTACGAGAGTATAAGTTCTGTCTTCATTCTGTGAGACGCGGAGCCCCGTGGAGGGCGACTGTTCTTCTTCTCTGTGTGATCAACAATAAAGACTCCGTGAATACAACTTTGCCGCTTTGAATATCTGGTCAGCTGGTTCATACTAATATCAATTAAAGGACTTGGGTGGCTTGAATTCCCTGCAGTACCATTGTGTACCGTTACACCCCTACCTATTATATACCTTTGAATTGGAAATAGCGTGTCCAGGCGAGAAACGGCAACGACTTTAGTCAAATTCACAGTGCCCTATAAGGGGCCGGCCGTTTCCACAGAAATAATTTGATGTAGCCTATACCGTTGAACTTGGACCTCAATCTGCTTGAGTCTCGCGGCTCCGCCACTTGCTCGATTTTGATTGGTCGTCGAAAAAAGTTACCTTGATGAGCGGCGCTCCTCTCAAAGTTTAACTATTTTCAACTTTATGCGCTGGGAGCGCTCCGCCCAATAACGCTAGCCGCTGAGAGCGCTAAAACGCGAGGCACGGCGCTGGGAAATGGAGCGCACCTGTCGCGTATTTAGCATAGAAATGAATGACAGAAAGGAGCTGGCAACTCATAAAAAGCTGGCTGTGGATACGGCCCCTAACTCAGCTTTTCAGGAATTATCCCAGATCACTCCTAAACTATACAATATTCACTACGGGATAATGCTGGAACCTATACATGAAAGAATGATCTCTTTTTTGCATGTTCGACGGGAGAAAGTGACTGTCAAATGACTATAGTATTGTCTCCATAGCTATAATATAGAATATAGATATAGCTCTCCAAACATAGTGATGCACAGTGAAAATAGGCTATGGAAAGCTGGCACATTAGTTACAATTCTAACCATATACTCAATACAAACAATGTTCACAGCACATTCAATTAAAGATATATTTACCATACACTCCAGCAAGAAGATTACCACCATACACTAAGGTTAGTAATGTAACTCGACAATGAACAAATATCATATACCACTAATAGTGGTAATAGTGCCTAATAGTGGTTACCATCTACTGAATTTGGACTAAAGAAAACAATAACCTAATTACCCCCAATACTAACATCAGTTTAAAACATGGCCAAGACACAACTAAAACACATTTAAGAACAGTACTACAACTAGTTAGGCCGACCCTGGACTCCAGCACCAAACATAGAGCACGGTTGAATGCAGCACAACAGTCTTTTCTTCTTCATTACGACCTCCGCACTGCAGTAGCCTCCAATTTGTTTAGCCATGGCAGATGTAATGGCTAACGGAGTCCGCCTAGTGAGAGCCTCGCCTACCCGCTTGTCCTCACACAGGTAGAGAGAGAGGGAGCCAGGAGGAGGGGAGGCGAGAGTACGGGAGAGGAGAAAAGTGCACTTAACGACTGTCATTCTTATTCAGCCATTATGTTTATTCAGGCCGGTACTTATAACATCCCTTAACTGGAATATGTTGTTTCTTTACACATATGTTGGATTATGTAATTGGTTTGTCATGACACGGACAAGTTAAACTAACCTAAAGTTAGTTGTTCACCAACAATCTACAGACACAAACAAACACAGAACCAGACTGTTATATTCAATGAATTGATTGCTGTTTAACTTGTCTGTGTCCAGTCCTTTCGATTAGCCCCACCGTTCATTGTAAACAATGATGCATGTAGTTACTGTGTTGTAGCCACCGGTTAATTCGCGATTTGTCATGACAAACCAATTACATAATCCAACATATGTGTAAAGAAACAACATATTCCAGTTAACGGCAAAATCAATACTTCCATTTGTATAAATAGCGTTAAGCGGAGCTTAGTATTCCTGCCTGGCTGAGGGGCTTGTCGTGGCTCATGCGCATGCGCACGCTCGGCCAATCAGAGCAACGCGGAAGGGCTTGTTGCTTGCCGAAAAGTATTCACGCTGCAGGGAGACGCCCAGGCCCCCCTCTACAAGGGTGCCGCCTGCACAAGCACAGATATCACCAGACATTAATGAACTGAAAAACCTATCAACTTAAGATATTCGACATCAAATATTACTAGATCAAGTACGTACCTCGGTTTTGAAGTCAAGGTTCGGTACGGGTTTTCGGTACAGTGGGGGAAAGTTTGGCTTTCCATGTTCCACTCAGGGGTGATGCAGTGTGCAGTAACTAATTGTACTTGTAGGGCTGTCAACTAATATTCTATATTGAAATTAATAATCGACTTGTAATTTTTTTTAAAGATAATAATAATTATATTAGATTGTGAAAACGGTTAACATACCATTGTATTCGTTCGGTACACTACACAGCCGTTCGGTACGGACACGTGTACACCCCTAATAGGTATTATGTTTCATCATGAATGCATCAAAGGGGGGGGGGGGGTAATTTTTTTATGCTCTGATCGTCATCAATGGCATTCGTTTTAAACACCACACACGCTGATCAGCTGGATCGATATGAAATCATTGTAGGATAAAGGTGGAATTGACGTTCAGATAGTCCTTACCTTTGATCAGGGGTATCCCAAAAATAATATTCCAATTGTCTGATCGCGATTTCCAGTATTGGTGTCCATCGTGTCCCCGACATAATCCGGCACAACACATGCATCGAGGGGCAGGGACGCGTTCCAATGTGATTGGGTGAACCGCTAGGCTTGCCTGTACCAAAATTCTGCGCCCGGAGGGGTTTAGATGTAACACACGGTTTTATTGTTTTATTGTGGATCCCCATTAGTCTACACACCAAAGTGAGACTACTCTTCCTGGGTAATCTTATAAATTGCCAATGTTTATCATTGTTTTCTAGCAATGGGGGTTTGTATCAATGGGGTCTGTGTCTCTAATTCTCATTTTGGCTCATCAGTCTAGTCTCGAGTTCACGAGATCCTCACTCAACTAAACCATTCTGATTTTACTGTTTTGCTGACGTGGTTAAGGCACTGGTTGTAGTCACCGCCCACAATCAACAATTCGCTCAACAACATAGCGAGTAGAAATACTTCCTTAAAAGGGTTGACGTGTGCGGGTGCCGACAGAGACAGCAGAGAATGAGCGAGAGAGATAGAGGGAGAAATAGAGAGAGAGGGACACAAGCATTTACACACAACCTCCCGACCGCGTGCGGGAGTGTGTGTGTAAATGTGTGTTCGTGCGGGGCTGGAGCTTCTCCACTCGCATATCACTGTCAAAATATTGTTGCGCACGCTCCCACGCACGTGCCCGTATTCCAATCTGTGCAATAATATTCAAAGGGTTATATATTGTCATTTCAAAACTAGTTAAACTTTTGGAGAGGAGCACCGCTCATCAAGGTAACTGTTTTCGACCGACCAATCAACATCGAGCAAGTGGCGGAGCCGCGGCAGTCACAAGACTCAGGAAAACGCTGAGCTTTTTTTTTTTGCTTTTCAAAGCGGTCCGTCTTGAAAAAAACGTCCCCGGTGGACACAAAGCCTTAGAGTACTTGATTAGAAATACAAAACAATTAATTATTTTGAAAAAAACTTTACAGATGTGTTCCATAGACTCACAGGAATTGTGTAAAGTTGCCCAAATAGTGAAAGGAATAGCAAGACATGTCCCCTTTAACACATTGAGTGCCACGCCCCTTCCGGGAAGTGACCTGGCCATTAACCCCATGTAAACGTAGTTGTACTTTGTAGAGCTAAACCTATATTTTATAGTATAGCTATGGGTCTAATAACGCCGTTGAGTCATTGAGCTGCTTCTGGTCAACGTGCAAAAAACTGATTCTTTTTTCATCCGTACATTTCCGTTTTATACCATTTTGAATATGAACATAGTCCGGCCGCTTCTGAGCAATTCCAGGGAAAAGACACGAAAACAGCGTTTTTATGTAATTCAATAAACACGTTGTCATTTTTCGCCTGATTATCGGATCTTCCTGAAATCAACGCTAGATCATCACTATTATCCTTTGTCGTGCACGCATGCAATGTGATTTAGACCGGCGCCCCCCCCCCCCCCCCCCTCCTGCAACCCAACGGCAGACAGCCAGACACATAAAACACATATAGCTTCAATCGCAGTAGAAATAAATATCAGATCAACACAAGCTTTCATATATGGTGTCCTTACCTGGTCTCTGAAGTAATGCAAAAAAAAGAATCCAATAATCTCATCGCCATTCCAGTTATCCACAGCAATCCTGCCTCCGACGTTGTTGGGCATTGCACTTCAAAGGGGCGGGCGGGGTCAGTAGTCCAAACCATCCCTACAAGCGTGTGTTTTGCCGGAGTGTTTAGGACCCGCCCCCATGCCACAGCTCAGTAGAGAAAATAAACAAACCTGTTTCTAACGGGGTGAAATAATGCCGGAAGGTGTTAACACTTTGAGCGCCACGCCGTGTTTTCCTTTTTACCCCCTTGAATGCCACGGTCCACTCCCAATGTTAACGTTAATATCGCCTAATCTATGTTTTAAATTATGGCTATGTGTCTAATCTGCCCGTCGCTTATCAAAGAATCATTTTCCAGTGTGTTGTCAAGGCAGATTGGTTTTTTATCGCTTCATTTCTGTTTGAGAGCATTTTGAAAAGCACCCGTTTTCAGGTGAAAAACAACATATTCTATGATAATCGCCTTTTACTGGAATATTCCAGAACGTTGATATTTGTCGGCCTATTTATGAATTGTTTTCAAATAAACGCTAGATGATCAATAGTATACGTGCACGCACGCACGTTCGAGCCGCGCGCTGATAATAGCTGCTTTCATTTCCTCATGGATTTTACAGTGAAACAGCTAGAGCACAAAAAAGCTTATATCTCCTCGAAAACGAGTCTGATTATCCTAACACTGATAACATAGATTCCTTACCCGAAATCAGATGGTATCCAAATGGTATATTCCAATTCCTGATCACCATTCGAAAAAATCGATAAGTATATTGATCCAACGTGTGTACAGTATAACCCATGCTTGCCGCGGCTCAGAGGATCCAGAATGAACTCTGGTAACTCCGGCTGCATCAGTGGACTGGAAAATGTGGACTGGAATATTTTTTTTCCCCCATCCATTTTAATTGAGTCCATTCCAAAAGGGTGATTTACCATCTGGGAGACGATAGGGGGCGCTTTTTTCACATCTGATCGCCGGCGGCCCCTGGGTAGACTAGGGTAGGCTCGCGTGATGCAATATGATTTCAGATCGCAAAAAAAAAAACAGAGAAAAGCAGTGACGTGGCTTTTAACGTAACTATCGTAAACACGAGATTAGCCGTGAGTGGCGCTCAACGTTTTAAGAGGGTGGTATAAGACCGTCTGCCAGCTCAGACACACTCAGAACAGTATGCACAAGGTGCCCCGCTGAATTATGAATGGCAATAGATAATAAAATAAATACCGTGACAGAACCGTAGATCTACGTTTTCGGCAATCAAAGTGTTAACTCGTCCTTGGCGCTGAATGTGTTAACTCATTGACTGCCAGCTATTAGACGGCATAGCAATGCCACGCTTTAAAAGATAGGAGTGCGTCACCTTGTTTGTAGAGCTATAACTATATTCTATATTATAGCTATGGGTACAATACTATGGCCCATTTGACATCACCTATCTATTGTTCAATATGTGAAAAATAATGAAGTTTTCCATCCATACGTTCCCCTTATACCGTGGTGAATATAAGTATGGTTATAGCGTGGTCCGGGGTAATTCCCAAAGGGCTGAGTAATAGCCTTATACATCAATTCTACTATAAACGTTGCCGTTTTGATGAAATATGACAATGAAATATGATATAGCAGACATTCCTCACACAAAGGGATCACTCTCTTCCTCTCCCCCATGCCCCATACAGATACACACTCTGACCTTCTGACACGCTCATACACATAAGGCCCCAAACTTCTCTCTCTCCCTCTCCTTATCCCTCCCCTGCTCCCATCTCTCTCTCGGACATCCTAGTACCACTTAACCAGGGTGAGGATTCTAATTCAAATAAATCCCACCAAATGTGTTTACACCAAATGCCACAACAAGCTAGCCAGATGGCTGCACCACATATCAACACATAGTCTTATCTCAACTCATTTGACACGAAATGCCACAAGTCACTGCCAGATATAGGTTAAGTACCTCACCACAAGGATCACAGATCATTGACGATAAGACACACACACACATAGCTCAAAAAACACACAGCCCCCTCTCCACTCTCTCCCTCTATCTCAGCACACGCGCACACAGGCACACTCACATGCACAAAATGTGCACACCTCCAACGCAGACTCGCCAACACACATTAAGTTGACACATGCACTGAATGTGACAGATACACACACGACATGCACTCAGGACAGAGACACATACACACTCGACTGTGGGGCCGCTAATAAAGAGCACCCTGACAGGGAGGACTTCTCTGCTTTGACTTCTTCTCTGCTTCACGGACTGGACGAGACTGCTGGACACTGACTGGACGGACGGACTGGACTGACGGGACAATGACTTGACTGCATTTTCTTTTATACACTGGATTTCAATTGTACTTTGCTTATTCACTTTTTTATAATACTTTGCTTATTCACTTTTTATAATACCTTGCTATTCACTTTTTATAATAAATACCCTCAAAAGTGTTTCATCTCTTTAAATGTCTTATTACAACTTTCAAGTATCCGAGTCAAAAACGTGACAGTTTCTTGCCTGTACACGCTACTATTCCCAAATCAAATCTATGTCATAGGTATTATGTTTCATCATGAATGCATGAAAGGGGGGGGGGGGGGGGGGTTTGATGCTTTGATCGTCACCAATGGCATACGTTGTGGAGTAACGTTACACATTCACGTTGTGACCCTTGTGGCTTCCTGGTCATGTATTCTACTTTCTTGAAATGTTTTGTGTGTGTGTGTGTGTGAGCACAGCGGTGTCTGTTTATTATTATTTCATGAAATTGGGAAAATAACCACATTTTACATATATTTTCATTATGTCAAAAGCTTATGATTTGAAACACTCTAAAACAAAACTTATTAGCATAGGGTACCTACGGTGGACCTGGCGTCAGTTTTCATCAGCACCGCTCCCATGTTAAAAGGCATTTTTTAATCTGCTCTCATTCGTTCAATTCTAGATATAATTATAAAATACAATGTTCTACACACTGTCAGTGATCAAGCTTTCGACCCATGATGCCGATTTCGAACACAAGGTGGCGCAATTACACTGCAGACCACCGGCTACTAACCATGCAAGAGGCGGGGATATAATGGGGAATGTGGCTGCAGCCACCATACTGCTCCGGTGTGTGTGTGTGTGTGTGTGTGTGTGTGTGTGTGAGATGAAAGAGCAGCATGGGGACAGACAGGGTCACTTTCAAACACATTCCCCCGAAGTGGGCCAAAACAATATTGGGGTGTGTGTGAGATACAGGTCATGCACAGAAGCTTCAAACATGTACGGCAAAGTGGGCCAAAACAATATTCGCGGGAGGCAGTGGTTGTTTACGCAGGTGCGACTGATGAAAGCAATTGTTCGGGGAGGTGGCCCGTTGTGGGGACCTACAGCTTGTGGGGACCTACAGTTGCCGGAGGGGGACGCGTCGCTGGCCGATGAAATTCTTCTCCAACATGCTGGACGTGTCCCTCTACAATGCATTGGTGCTGTGGCTGGCCATAGAACCAGGCTGGACCGTCGGGAGGAAGTACCGAAGGAGGCTGTTTATTGATGAGCTGGCAACCAAGCTTGTCATGCCGCAGGTGGCCATCAGAGAGAGGTTGTCCCGTGGGCTAAGCGCTGCCGGCATTGTGCAAGATTTTGAGAAGATAATAGCAAACAAATCCATCGGATCCCTCACTGCACCCATATCACCAACTGACACAAGCAGTGCAATTACACCACCCGACTTCAACTCACTGACTATCCTGATGAAAGAACAGATGGTCGCTTTAAAATTACACATCGATTCTAAATTCGAACACATCGATGCTAAATTAGAAGAAGTTAAGAAAGCGGTCGCTGTACAGTCCGAGCGAATCACGACAGTGGAGAATACGGTGACAGATATTACACGGGCAGTCAAAGTGAACGAGAACACCATCAACGTTGGCATGACAGAGGTAACAAAGGAGATAAAAAGGGTGGAAGAGGCATGCCGGAGGAAAATACAAGATGTTAAAGATGAAGCGATGGAGAGGCTACTCGAAACCCAACGCTACTACAGGCGAAATAACATCCGCATTGTAGGACTTGATGAAGCAGTCAATTGCGCAGACGACAACTTTCCAACAGTGCTATCAGTGATTTTGGGTAACAACTTTCTAAACACAGTGCCGACAGTGGACCAAGCTTACAGAATCGGTACTCGGGATCAAAGAAGCAACGGGCCAAGAGTCATCATTGTTACTCTGCGGAAGACGGCAATAAGAGATGACATCATCAAAATTGCTCGCATCCAAAGGGGGAAGCTGAAACATGGTGAACACTCAATATTTATCTATGAGGATCTTTGCAAAGAGGCCATCGCTCGACATCTCCCCTACAAGGAGGTGATGCAGAAATTGTTCATGTCTGGCCTCAGACCAAGGCTAGCATACCCGGCGCTGTTATCGATCGTGGGCAGGGACAGCCGTAGGGTAGGATTACACACGCCTAAAGAAGCCGAGGAATACTGGAACCGACATGGAGCAGAACCCCCAAGGCAGAACGAAACACTGTCTGAAAACAGATAAGCCTTCTCATCTCTCTCTTTCTCTGTGTATATCAGTATTAGAATGACTTTATCTGGGCTCAACAAAAGTAGCAGATGATATGCAGGCCGGCTACACCAAAGCATATTGTGTATAATATGATTCGTAATGCATTATATTTTCAGACCTCTGGTCTCCGTGGAGACAAGAACATATCATTGACAATAAGAACAATCTGGAATATTCTGGGCTTATCGCTCGACTGCTCTGGGTCACTAGTCATGAACCCTGGGTAGGAAGATCATTCTGGAACATAACAACAGTCTGTTAGTATATACTAGTGTATTCTACAATCTTCTAGAATATAATGCACCATAACAACGAAGGCTTGCAACTCTAACATTAACATCCGGTGTGTATAAACATAAGCATATGATCAATTGACTGAAGTTTAATCGGGCCTTAATAAAACTTTAAAAAAAAAATCAACCACACCTAAACGTATGCGCACAACAAGGTTATTCTAACAATTTAAGTAATCACTCCACTGATGTAGAGATTGGCACATTGTAGCTCTAAAAGGCTCTGTTTTTTTCTCTTATCTAATTACTCAATTCTGTTCTAGTGGCTTCTCCACGTTGAGTTTTATTCTATCTCTCACTCCTTATTTTTATCTTTTTTTTCTCTCTTTTATCTTACATTGTTCTTTCCCATTGTTCTTCATATTAAGGTGTTAATGTTTCTCTACAATATTTTCCTTTTTTCTGATGTTTCCTACATAAGTTAGTAGAGGGTTCAAATGAATATATCGATGAACTTTTTTTTTTTTTTTTTCATTTTTCATAATATTTCATTACAGTAAGGGAAGGCGCAAGACCAAAAGCGACATTCTATTGTATTAGAATGAAAATGTTAGATCCTATGGCAATTAGCATAGGAAGATTAGGATTACAAAAAGTTTGGGCAATCCGGTGGCCTAAGGGAGGGAGTCATACGCGGAGGATGTGTTTTTGGAACACAGGCCTGTACGACTCTGGGTGAGGGGAAAATAGGGGATTTTTATTTGTATATATATATGTTTTTAAGCTCGGCTATCAACGGGACCTCAATAATTGGATGTACATCTATTGTAGCTTCGCACTCCAGAAGCATTACCAAAAACTACACAAAAACATGTATAGATTATGGCTAGTTTGAATATAATGATATGGAACACTGGTGGGATAAACAAACAACACAAACGCAAAAGCGTGCTCACACTGATGAAAAAAGAACATGTGGACGTGGCTCTACTAAGCGAAACGCACATTTTAGAGGAAGACATAGATACGTTAGCGGATAACACATACCATAATATTAGTCACTCTTCTTTTGGTACGAGAACTCGAGGTGTAGCCATAGTCGTCAGACGTAAGTTAAATATCGAATTAAAGGGGGTATGGTCGGATGCGGAGGGGCGTATAACTATAGCTAGGATTGTACACAATAACAGGAAAATAGCGTTGGCAGCGGTATATGCCCCAAATTTGTACGAAGAGGGTTTCTTCACTACACTAACCGATGAAATGTTAAACCATCCCGATTACTCATTTATAATAGGTGCGGATTTTAATGCCATTTGGAATCCAAGGATGGACAAATCTTACCTCACCTTTTCCAGCGAACAAAACAATTCATCTAAAGCATTAAAGGATTGGTCAAAGACTACAGGTGTAAATGATTTATGGCGTTCACTTAATCCCACGACCCGAAAGTACTCTTGTCGATCGGCGAGACATAACACATTATCCAGAATTGATTATGTCTTTGCATCCCCGAGACTATTTGATAAATATGAAGTGGAAATGATACCCAATGCACTATCAGATCACTGTTATTTACTCCTAAAAGCAACATTTGGTATACTATCTTCCCGGGCCCCAAGATGGCGTTTTAATTCGATGCTGCTTAATAACAAGGAATTCATTACACAACTCAAAGAAGCTCTCACAGTATTCCTACGGGAGAATGCAAACTCGGTGCAAGACCCCAGAATAATATGGATGTCGGTAAAGGGTATGATCAAGGATTTCACTGATAGATTTTCCTCCATAATGCGCAAGAATCAATGCACAAAACTGTCTGAACTGGAAACGCTTTACTCAACGTTATTTAATTCTTTAAAATACAACAACTCAACTAGACTAGAAAATCAAGTTAACATACTAAAAACAGAGATCAATGCCATATACAGACAACAATCGGAAATGCAAATACGCAGCACAAGACAACAGCAGTACTCCCAAGGTTCTAAACCTAGTCACCTATTAGCCATGCGATTAAGAATTAATGCAAAATTTGCAGATATAACTGCCATTAGAAAACAACAAGTACTTGAAACAGACCCCAAAATAATAAACGATACATTCAAATAATTCTACTCCGACTTATATAAATCAGAAACAACCTTTGATCAAAACAAAATGGACACATATCTTAATCAAATTATTCTCCCTAAACTTTCGGAGGATGACGCTAAACAGTTAGAAGCACCGATCACACTAGAGGAACTCAAGAAGGCCATATCCGAAATGAAAAATGGTAAGGCTCCCGGAAGAGACGGTATCCCATCAGAAATGTACCTTTCTTGTTGGGACATAATTGGACCCTTATTACTAAATATGATCTTATACTCAGTCAAGGAGGGGAGCTTCCATAAACACGACAATATTGCACTCATTTCAGTCCTTCTCAAAAAAGACAAAGACCCCACCGAGTGCGGTAGTTACAGACCCTTAAGCCTCCTCGGAACCGATGTCAAACTGTACTCTAAGGTATTAGCCATCAGATTACAAAAGCATATGACGTCTTTAGTTCATCCGGACCAAACTGGCTTCATAAGAGGTCGCCTGATCACTGATAACATAAGACGAATACTGCACATACTAGATGCAGACAAAGAAGACACCATACCTAAGGCGATGCTGTCCCTGGATGCTATGAAAGCCTTTGACAGGCTGGAATGGTCGTATCTATGGGCAGTATTAGAAAGGATGGGGTTAGGAAAAGGATTCATTGATATGATTAAAGTATTATACAAAGACCCATCGGCCATGATTACATTCATCTCCAAAATCTTTCCGGTATCACGCTCAGCCAGACAGGGTTGCCCTCTTAGTCCCGGACTATTCGATTTATCATTAGAGCCTTTAGCACAATATATAAGACAATCCCAATCCATAGAACCAATCGTAATCAAGGGCACACAACATAAAATTAGTTTATATGCGGACGACGTAATATTGTTCATGCAAAGCCCCAACACCACATTGCCTCATCTCAAGTTGATAGAGAACTTTGGTGATTTATCGGGATTTCAAATAAATTGGCCGAAGTCGGCTTTCCTTCCACTTAACACCCATGCAAAAAAAGATACAAACCTCCCAGGTGAGATACCCATGGTAAAACATTTTAGATGCTTGTGTGTGGAAATATTTCCCACCATAAGACAAACGGTGAAGCACAATTACACAAAAATACAGAACAAAATCAAAGACGACCTGGACAGGTGGGCAAAACTTAAAAACTCAGTACAGGCAAGGGTATCAATAGTTAAGATGGATGTACTACCAAGAATCAACTTCATCAGTTCAATGCTACCGTTACCCCCTCCAGAGGGTTACTGGAAAAGATTACACTCCTCCACATACAAATTTATTTGGAATAACAAACCACCTCGCATAAAAAGATCCACCGCACAGAGAAATAAAGCAGACGGTGGCATGGCAGTTCCAGATTTTTTCCAATATTTTAAGGCATACACATTAAGACCATTGACTATATGGTTTGATCCCCAGGCATTGGTATCCTGGAGAAAATTGGAAGAAAACATAGTAGCCCCACATAGACTGAAGGACATAGCACACACTAAACTACCAATCAAGCACTGTGAGCGGAAATTTGGCCCCATAATTACCCATGCAATCCGGATATGGCGTGAAACACAAAAGAAATATCCTAACCCACAAAAATGGCATAATCACACTCCCTTATTCAATAACAATGCACTCTTAATTGAAAAACGTCCTATAAGATTCCCTATATGGGAAGAGCAAGGCATACACTCATTAGGGGATATTTTTTAATAACCAGGGTTTTTGTAGTTATGGAGAAATATGCACAAAGTTTAACCTCACCGAGTCCACATGGCTTTTTTACATAGTTACGCCTATGTTTGAGGTCTCACGGTGTTCCATTAGACAAACCAGTTGAACACCACAGATACCACAAATTCTTCTATATGTGCCGGAAGGTTTGGTTTCTTACATATCTCGATGTGATTTATCAAGAAATATCTACAGCAAGAATTCTGGGTCTCAACGAATCCAAAATGTCAATGTGGTTAGAAGTGGTGGAGAGAATAAAAGCTAGCTTATAATGGTAGTGTCTGGTTAGGAGTGAGGGATAATGGAGGTACTATCCAAGGAGGGGTCCGGGAGGGGGGGGGGGGTTCGAGCTGGAGCATGTGTGTAGGGTTTTAGAAAATAGGTATTAGGGGTATATCCTGTATAAGGCATTTGTATAATTGGTAATTTCGTTGGATATACACTGTATACGGTAAAATATTATTATAGACTTTTTTTTTGTTTTCTGTTTCTGTACTTGCATGTCATTTTAGCCACCTTGATTGTTAGTTTCATTATGCATTGTGTGTTGAGTACTGACTTTTAATAATTTTTGTTTTGCAATAATACAAAAAAAATAATAATAATATGAGGCATAAAATGGTAATGCGATTAAAATGCGATTAATTAGATTAATTAATTACAAATCCTGTAATTAATTAGATACATTTTTTTAATCGCCTGACAGCACTAATATATATATAAATCATTTGTGAAATGGGCTGAAACTCTCGCCCCGTAATATACCTCTTTGCACTTTGTAATGTCAAATGGTACAGTAACAATTTCCTCAGCTCCTCAGCATCAAGTCCTGTGCTGAAAGGCTAACTGCTAACAACTGTTGTGTCCAATGACCTCCTCTGAGGCGCTTAATTCTTGCACTTGTGACCTTGATTCATATTTAATTGCTGTTCCATGGTACAAATGAATGAATGGAGACTAATCAGAATGTTCTCTGCACTAATGGCAACATGACCATCAACACACAGACGCACACACACACACACGTCTTCAAAAATATTCTACAGTTTAAGCTTTGTTTAAAAAAAAAAAAAAAAACTAAACAAAAAAAGTTATATTTCACATTTTCATCGTAATAATATCTCCAGACAATCTTCCAATGTCTTGTTTTGTAATTGTGATTGAAAGGTTGAATGAATAAAATTGTCATTCCCAATTTGAAAAAAAAGAAATAAAAATAAAAAATTTAAATGAATTATAAAGAAATCTATTTGTCTTTTTTCTTCAGGTATTTTCATAAACGTGCGTTTCGCCATATCCTGACCAATATGCGTAAATTCTTTTTTCTAATGAGCACCTAATGTGAGTATAATGTGCAGCTGGTTGAAACGCTGGGATATATTATGTATAAAATGTAGAAATGAATATTTGTATGCACGTCAATATACTTTCCTCACAGAGCGAGCCCACTTGTGTGAGTTGTGTCACCAGCCAGCTAGATCACTGTGATTGGTCACGCCCCTCTGCTCCCGGCTGCTCACTGGTGAGACGAGAGAGGGCTCGCTCTATCATGGGAGGGGCTCTGTGTTGAGAAATATACCGGCAACTAAGGCTACGTTTAGACGGAAACGCTAGCAGGTGAATCCGCAAAAAAAAAAAAATTCGGATGTGCCTTTTGTTTATACGGAAACAGCGTTTTTACGGGGTGAAACCGCAAAAAAGTGAAACCACCTTCCAGGGTGGAATTCCTAGAAACGCTAAACGTTTGCGCTCTCATCTAAACTGTCAAACCGCATAAAACGATGACGAAAGGGTTGTCAAGGCTCTCGTTGCGCGTACTGCTTACGTCACAGGTATCAGGTATGCGTCAGTAGCCGAGAAGCGTAAACAAAGCGAACAAGTATGTCTGACTATATCAACGGAGATCACTTGAAGGCTACATTGGCAGTACTTTTAAAGACACAATAATCAGTCCAGCGCCTATCACAACTATTTACATACAGTATTACCGACCAGAGAAGACGCATAAACTATCTGCATCAAAAACTTTGATGCACCAATTTGACGGAGGCAAACCAGACGGATTTGGACGAGACCTGGAAGAACAAGTCAATGGTGGGACAATTTCGTGAATGACGTGGTCGATGAGCGTGCATGGCATGAAAACTTTCGCATGTCAAAAGAGTCTCCTCTTTTTCGGCCATATATTGAGGGTGAAATCACCAACATGCGAGCACCGGTTGACGTCCTGAAGAAGGTGGCATGTACACTCTATTACCTGAGTGATGAGGGACGCCTAAGGAAGACTGCTAACGCCTTCGGCTTAGCGAGATCCACTGTGTCAATCATAATCGGGCAGACGTGTACAGCCATCACTGTCCACCTCGGACCAAAATACATCAAGCTGCCATTTACTGCCCCCGAGGCAGAGGAGATAGTGGCTGGATTTCTCCAGGATCATGGATTTCCACAAACGCTAGGCGCGGTTGACGGGACCCACATAGAGATCAAACAGCCATCGAGCAACGCCATGGATTACATAAACAGGAAGGGCAAGTTCTCCCTGAATGTCCAGGCTGTATGCGACCACAAATACAGGTAGGTCTAATCATATATGCACCCCCTCTTCTGTTCAACTGTGTCTGTGAGATAACACTGCTTCCCATTGCCATTTGCCAGTGATAATGATGGCATAACAGTAGCCTAGACTTTGATCTGGGTCACCTTCATTTGTTTTCAATGTATTTCTATTGCATTGACAGGTGCTATATTTCTGTGTCTTACAGATTCATGGATGTAGTCATCAAGTGGCCTGGAAGTGTCCATGACGCGCGTGTCTTTGCCAATTCACAAGTGAACACCTATCTCAAAACCGGGAAGATACCTTCACTGGAAAAGCAGATAGTGGAAGATGAGGAACCCATACCTATCTTTCTGTTGGGTGACCCTGCCTATCCCCTTCTCCCTTACCTCATGAAGGAGTACTCAGGTGGAGGCTCTACCCCATCTGAACAGTATTATGGACTTTGTTTGTGTAGGGCCCGCATGGTTATAGAGTGTTCATTTGGTCGTCTCAAGGCCAGGTTCTCAGCCCTGAGGCGGCCCATGGACATAAATCTTAGCGACCTGCCAAGTGTGATTTATGCATGCTTTGTCCTACATAATTATTGTGAGGTCAGCAACAACCCTGTAGATCACCACGTTGAGCAGGAAGCCATACAGGGTGACAAGGATCTGCAGCCTCCCACACAAACAAACTGCTATATCACGGACTCTAATGCGGAACGTGGAAGGAGAGTGAGGAGAATCCTCACCATGTACCTTGACCCTTAATGGACTAAAGTATGGATGTGTGTACAGTGACCAAGGTAGTACTCAGTCCCACCATTGACTTGTTCTTCCAGGTCTCGTCCAAATCCCGTCTGGTTTGCCTCCGTCGAATTGGTGCATCAAAAACTTGATGCAGATAGTTTATGCGTCTTCTCTGGTCGGTAATGCTGTATGTAAATAGTTGTGATAGCCGCTGGACTGATTCTTGTGTCTTTAAAAGTACTGCTCAGTACTCAGACCAAGCTCATCTGCTTCCTGAAAGTACACTAGCATGTTTGCTCCCTGTCTTATATTATTGGATTAAGTGATTGATCAGCTGTGCAGCACTACAACCCTACAACACTACAACCCTACAACGCTACAACACTGCAACCCTACTACAATACTACAACAACACTACAATACTACAACACTACAACACTAGTATGAACACTACAACACTAGTCTACTCTGAACACTACAACCCTACAATACTACACCACTCACCACTGTATCCTTTATGCTAAGGTCAGTTGGTCCTCCTCATTAACCGACAGGCATGATAACAATTGGTATTTGTATATTTATAAAGCCCTACTCTGTAAATTGCCATCTTATATCTCAGCTATGTTGCAGTGGAATACTGGTCTGCGTGTGACGCGCTCCAGTGACTGACTGGGTCTTCAGGCACCCTGTGTCAGGACTGAACTTGGAAAGACGGCTTTTTGTGTTGATGCATGAGTCTCTTGCAAACGGACCTAACATGTTGTACTTTTGTCTCATTAGGGAGCTTTAGATCATTAATCAACAACAGAACATTGTCAACTTGTAACTGTTTTAGATCATTAATCAACAACAGAACATTGTCAACTTGTAACTGTTTTAAATGAATAATCAACAACAGAACGTTGTCAACTTGTAACTGTTTTAGATTATTGATCAACAACAGAAGAACATTGTCGACTTGTAACTGTTTCCCTTGACCTGCTACTGTCTCATCATCTTATTTATTAATACTATACTGTTGTTTTTGAATGTCCCCTGAATTCCCAAGGGGATCAATAAAGGAATATCTTATTTTATCTTGTGTATGACTGCTCTTGTTTTACTGTTTACTTTAAATTATTGAATGTTCTGTAATGTATGATGCTATCATTGAAAATGAGGGTCCCCCTCAATTGAAAAAAAAGTATAGTACAATTCCTAACAGATATAAACTATTGTTAATAGTTTCCTTGGCCTGTGACTAGTCAAGATATACAGTCCAGTCACCTTGGCAACAGCAAGTTGTATTAAATAGATAATGGCTTAAATTAAAGAAGACACGTGTATAATGTGCATTATTTTGGGGAAACACATTTGGTACAATTGCTGGAATGTAGGCTACTCTTGGCTAGATCCACAAAGAATGGATTGCACGATGCTAGTTGCACCCTTATTACAATTCATTATGAATTGAAAATGGGGGACCCTGATGTAAACAAGACGAAAGTCTCTCTGGTCTGCATCCCCTTAACAATTGTTTGTATTGAGCCTTATTGTAGTACCCATTCTGCAATCTGTTAATAAAATGTTCAATCAATCTGCACAGTGATTGAATGAAAATTGTATTAACAGATTGCAGAATGTTATTACAATTCATTATGAATTGAAAATGGGGGACCCTGATGTAAACAAGACGAAAGTCTTTCTCTGGTCTGCATCCCCTTAACAATTGTTTGTATTGAGCCTTATTGTAGTACCCATTCTGCAATCTGTTAATAAAATGTTCAATCAATCTGCACAGTGATTGAATGAAAATTGTATTAACAGATTGCAGAATGGGTACAATACAGTACAGCTCAATACACACAATTGTTATGCAGACCAGAGCAATGAATTGTAAGTAAGGGTGCAACTAGCACCATGCAATCCATTCTTTGTGGATCTAGCCCTTGGTTGTTATATAAAGTCAGTTTCCCCATGAGCGTTTCAGTGCAACCTGAGTAAGCAGAAAATAGCGACAAGTATACTTAAACAAGTGTAAACATTAAAATAAGAATAGGCAGGTAACATTCAATACTGTATATAAAGTCAGTTTCCCCATGAGCTCAATGTTCAGGAAGCGGGAGGACTACATTGGTCTATTGAAACAAATAAACATTTATTTTATTGCAACAACCGTTCTCACATGTGCATTATTTTGGGGAAACACATTTGGTACAATTGCTGGAATGTAGGCTACTCTTGGGGCTAGATCCACAAAGAATGGATTGCACGATGCTAGTTGCACCCTTATTACAATTCATTATGAATTGAAAATGGGGGACCCTGATGTAAACAAGACGAAAGTCTTTCTCTGGTCTGCATCCCCTTAACAATTGTTTGTATTGAGCCTTATTGTAGTACCCATTCTGCAATCTGTTAATAAAATGTTCAATCAATCTGCACAGTGATTGAATGAAAATTGTATTAACAGATTGCAGAATGGGTACAATACAGTACAGCTCAATACACACAATTGTTATGCATACCAGAGAGACTTTCGTCTTGTTTACATCAGGGTCCCCTATTTTCAATTCATAATGAATTGTAAGTAAGGGTGCAACTAGCACCATGCAATCCATTCTTTGTGGATCTAGCCCTTGGTTGTTATATAAAGTCAGTTTCCCCATGAGCGTTTCAGTGCAACCTGAGTAAGCAAAAAATAGCGACAAGTATACTTAAAAAAGTGTAAACATTAAAATAAGAATAGGCAGGTAACATTCAATACTGTATAAAAAATAAAGTGACAAGTAAACTGAACAATTGAATGTCCTTCCTGAGCCCTTCTTCAGGACGTCAACCGGTGCTCGCATGTTGGTGATTTCACCCTCAATATATGGCCGAAGTTCATTACTTAAAAAGAGGAGAGACTCTTTGACATGCGAAAGTTCTCATGCCATGCACGCTCATCGACCACGTCATTCACAAAATTGTCCCACCATTGACTTTTTCTTATGTCGGACAAAAATACGGGATGGTTTGAACGCTCAGCGTTGCTAATAAACATTTAAAAAACAATTTATAAACTGGTCGACACTGCATTATTTCCGGCATTGGGTGCATGATGCGCAATGCGCTGTGATCACAGCGCAGGCGCACCAGGCAGCCAATGCCGGAAAAAAATGCCGCTTTGAGCAGTGTTGACCAGTTTATAAAAAAATATTTAAAATGTTTATTAGCAACCCAGAGCTTTCAAACAATCATGTATTTTTGTCCGAATTTCTCTGTGATACTTGTATAACGAACGGTTCGGCCAGAACCAGTCCTTCATGGTCAACATACGTTGGTTTCCTATTGAGGAGCAAGTGACTGTGGATTCACTCGGTGCATCAGTCACTTTCTCCTCTCATCACTCCTCACTTTCTCCTCTCCTTCTCCTCTCATCACTCCTCCTCTCCTTCTCCTCATCACTCCTCCTCACTTTCTCCTCTCTTCACTTTCTCCTCTCATCACTCCTCCTCACTTTCTCCTCTCCTTCTCCTCCTCCTCTCTTCACTTTCTCCTCTCATCACTCCTCCTCACTTTCTCCTCTCCTTACTCTCTCTTCACTTTCTCCTCTCATCACTCCTCCTCACTTTCTCCTCTCCTTCTCCTCTCTTCACTCTCTCTCTTCACTTTCTCCTCTCTTCACTCCTCCTCACCTTCTCCTCTCCTCCTCTTCTTCACTCTCTCCTCACTCTCTCATCACTCAAATAGAAAATGGGAGAAAAAAATAAGGCAGGCAACATTCAATACTGTATAAAAATAACTTGTGCAGTAAACTGAACAGCGAGCATCAAACTATAAATTGTCACATGAACATCAGTGGTTCAAGAATAGGCAGGTAACATTCAGTGCTAAACAATCTACTTATTCATCTGTGTGTTCCTCCAACAGTGCATGCATGTAGGAATATGACGGTGCTGGGTCCATCATGGGTGGTGGGGTGTGTGCTGAGACCATGGATGGAGTGTAGTGGTCAAGTGCTGGTGTGTATGTATAAGGCATAGGGGCATGTGTAGAACGCACAGGTGGGACAAACCTGGATGTCAGGGTGGGCACGACAGCATACGCTTGTGGCTGAGATGTCATGTGTCTCACAAGGATGTCAAAACTGTTGCTCATTCTATTTTGAGACTCGGCAAGTCTATCTAACCTCTCACTGTTTCTTCTCTCTGCCTGCTCCATGGTGTCCACAATCTTCATCTTTATATCAAGGTCGGCCTGCACTTGATCAACACGAAGCTTTTTCTTTATCTTTTCCCCTTTGTAACCATCGAGCCTTGACTGAAAAAAAAGCAGAGGGAAGATATTTCTATTAATTAATTTGTGATGTATGGGCAGCACGTGGCTCAGTGGTAACACTTGTGCCTCACAGCACGAAGGTCCTGGGTTCGAGTTTGCGTGTTCTCCCCGTGTCTGCGTGAGTTTCCTCCGGGTACTCCGGTGTCCCCCTCTCACACACAAGACATGCATTGTATGAATGTGTATGAATTTGTTTGAAATGGGAATGAATGCTGTGGTGGTCAGAGGGTCTGGTAGGCACTGTTTGCTAGCCACGCTTCTGCCACAGTGTGGTATGATTGTGTGTGAATGATTAATCACATACATATGTAAAGCGCTTTGAGAAATGGGATGATTATCATGATTAAATGTCTGTGGTATTGGAAATAATACACAGTATTAACAACAACATACCTGAAGCATCTCTCTCCGCTGCTTCCGGACATTACCAAAGGATTCATCGATTGAGCTCGACAGATCAGATGATGTGCTGGCTGCGCTCGGGGAGTCTGGACGGTGAACACTGTCTTCAGATGTGAGTTCAGATGATTCCTGGGCTGCCTCTATAGTTGTAGTGGCTGGAGACCCACCCCATATCTCATGACACAGGTCAAAATAAAGATGGATCACACGTCCGTGCCCACTCCGTCTAGCAGTGTCCACAGCCTGTCTGTATTTTATTCGAATGACTTTGAGCTTTGAGGTGATCTGATTTCTGGAAATCTGTTCTTTGTTGTGTGGATAGGCTGTCCCTCGTTCTCCAGATTCACTTGTTTGATACTGCTGTAGAAACTCTTCCCAGATGTCAGCATACTTCGACTGGCACGACTCCCAATCTACGCCTTCTAGGGTCCTGGAGGCTTTATAGTCCAGGGTCGTCTGGAGCAACAATTCCACTTCCTCGTCCGTCCACACAAAATGATCGCCCTTTGTGGGTTTCTTCGCCATAGCAGCGGGGTCTGGCCTGCACCTGGACAAGAGGCAGGGGAACTATGTGAGAATGCTGTTCATCGACTACAGCTCAGCATTCAATACCATAGTCCCCTCCAAACTCATAGCCAAGCTCAGGGACCTGGGCTTGAACTATGACCTCTGCCAGTGGGTCCTGGACTTCCTGACGGGCAGACCCCAGGTGGTAAGAGCAGGCAACTGCACCTCCTCATCCATCACGCTCAACATAGGGGCCCCCCAGGGCTGTGTTCTGAGCCCCCTCCTCTACTCCCTGTACACACATGACTGCGTGGCACAGCGGAACAACAACACAATCATCAAATTTGCTGATGACACAGTAGTGGTGGGCCTGATCTCTGCCAACGACGAGAGGGCCTACCTGGAAGAGGTAGAGAATCTGTCACAGTGGTGCCAGGAGAACTGCCTCTCCCTGAACGTCAGCAAAACAAAAGAGATGATTGTGGACTTCAGGAGGTCGGGGGTCAAGGACTACAGCCCCCATAGCATCGACGGGGCACCGGTTGAGAGAGTGAACAGTTTCAAGTACCTCGGAGCCCACATATCCGAGGACTTGACATGGACCACACACATTGACAGTGTTGTGAAGAAGGCACGACAACGCCTCTACTTCCTCAGGCGCCTAAGGAAGTTCCATGTCAGTCAGAAGATCATTAGGAACTTCTACTCATGTACAATAGAGAGCATCCTGACTGGCAACATCACCTCCTGGTTTGGGAATAGCACTGCACAGCCGAACGCACAATTGGAGGGGGGCTTCCCACCCTCCAGAACATTTACAACAAGCGGTGCAGGGGGAAGCCGAAGAGAATTATTAAGGACTCAAGCCACCCGAACAACTGCCTCTTTGAACTGCTGCGGTCAGGCAAGCGATACCGGAGTCTTAAGGCGAGCACAGAAAGACTCAGAAGAAGCTTCTATCCCCAGGCCATCAGGCTGCTAAACGAACAATAAACACTATGCAACAACCATCAAATGCACACACACCCACACGCACACACTCACTTAAACCACACAAACACACTTTATATTTATTGATAAAGGATTTGCACTACAACTCGTACACCTACTGTAAATTGTACCTAAATTGCACCTCATCCCATTTCTGCCTTGCACTATATAGTATTGTATATTAGTACACTGCATAGTATTGTATATTATATGGTAACTCAGTTACGTCTATTCTGCATCGAACATTGTACATGTCTATACTGAATACTGTGACCTCATTTTTTTTTTTACTTCTAATTTACATGCTATACTATGTTATTTTATTTCATACTTATATTGTCTTGCACAGTCTCTGGAGCGTAACAGTAAGAAGCATTTTGTATAAAAGTATTCTGTACTTCTGTATGACAACTATTAAATAAACTTGAACTTGAAACTTGAGATAGAGACAGCACCACTGTGACATGAGACCAAAACCAACAGAGAGAGAAGGAAGCAAGAAGTCAACACGCTCCCCATAATTAATTACCCCCGGGCAGGGGGCTTGGTGGTTAGAGTGTCCGCCCTGAGTCCAGGGAGCTGTGAATTCAATCCCCGACCGAGTCATACCAAAGACGGGGTCCTTGCGACATACTAGCGTCATATCCAAGGGGTGTACTTGTACATCAAGCTGTCTCACGCTATGGAAATAGATGATAGGCTCTCGCCCCTATGGGTCTGAAGGCTTGAGAATGTTCTCAAGGTTACTTCTTCTAGCAGGGGTGAATAGAGCAGGTGCGGCTGTGAAGGACAGCACCTGGCGACAGACAGCATCACAATAGCTAACATTAGTATGTCTATGTTCCCCTCTTTAAGTGTTACTGGGTTAAACCTAACCCTTCCCCCTAACCCTATTCAACAAAAGAGGGGAACATAGGGATGACCCCACTTGGGACAAATTATGACATCAGAAGAAGCAGGGGTGAACATACCACGACGACTCTACATGGGTGCACTGCAGATCAATATCTTCAGCTGTGAAGGGGGCTGGTGGAACCTGGAGACAGACAGCATCACAATAGCTAACATTAGTATGTCTATGTTCCCCTCTTTAAGTGTTACTGGGTTAAACCTAACCCTTCCCCCTAACCCTATTCAACAAAAGAGGGGAACATAGGGATGACCCCACTTGGGACTAGCACATATGACATCAGAAGCAGGGGTAAGTGTTACTGGGTTAAACCTAACCCTTCCCCCTAACCCTATTCAACAAAAGAGGGGAACATAGGGTTGACCCCACTTGGGACTAGCACATATGACATCAGAATAAGCAGGGGTGAACATACCACAACGACTCTACTAGCTACATCTACACCATGTGCTCCAGTATATACCAACTAGCTACATCTACACCATGTGCTCCAGTATCTACCAACTAGCTACATCTACACCATGTGCTCCAGTATATACCAACTAGCTACATCTACACCATGTGCTCCAGTATATACCAACTAACTACATCTACACCATGTGCTCCAGTATCTACCAACTAGCTACATCTACACCATGTGCTCCAGTATATACCAACTAGCTACATCTACACCATGTGCTCCAGTATATACCAACTAGCTACATCTACACCATGTGCTCCAGTATCTACCAACTAGCTACATCTACACCATGTGCTCCAGTATATACCAACTAGCTACATCTACACCATGTGCTCCAGTATCTACCAACTAGCTACATCTACATGTGCTCCAGTATCTACCAACTAGCTACATCTACACCATGTGCTCCAGTATCTACCAACTAGCTACATCTACACCATGTGCTCCAGTATCTACCAACTAGCTACATCTACACCATGTGCGCCAGTATCTACCAACTAGCTACATCTATACCATGTGCTCCAGTATCTACCAACTAGCTAACGGAACGTAAACCAATCCCGGTCACCCTCTTTATCTGGGAACGCCCAAACCCAACTTCGGTCACGCCCCATCTTGCGCGGCATTCTGGATCTTTACTCACAGCCCCACCAGATTTTGACGTCGAAAGGTAGGTGATATGAAATCATACTTATTTTAGAGTATATATATCAAATGTCATGAGTATTCATCTATATTTAGTCATCTAAAGATGTGAACGTTTGTACCACTGCGACGTTATAATTGTTCGAATGTGTTCGGGGCGACGCTGTTTTCCAAGTAAAAGTAGCACCCTGTTCTTTAACCATTAACTCCCACTCGCCCCAAGATGAAGTCAGATTGTTTGTTTATGTTGCTAGCATATATAGCCAGTGTTTTGTCCGACGAAATGTGTTGTACATTTGTAATTTTTTTTTTTTTTTTACTTTATTTTTTAGCGTTTATCGCTTTTCTGGTCAAGCATGACCGACAGAAACAGGTTGAAATGGGATGTAGAGTAGGGGAAGACATTCTGAGAAATGACGGCGGGTCCGGGAATCAAACTTGTGTCCCCCAGATCCGTGACGAGCACGGTTTTCCCCGACGCAGAAATAGCGCCGAGATATGCTGTGAGCTACGGGAGCTCCCCTACATTTGTAATCTTAAGAAGAGATCTAAGTTTGTCTGAAGTGATGAACTGAGGTCGCGCGAAAATAAACGAGAACAATTGTCACAGGGAAAATAATGAACTGGTTTTCTCTCTCTCTCTCTCTCAATCTCTGTATAAAAAAACATCTGAAGCATAGACAGAGTGACACAAAGTCCAGAGACAGCACAGCACAGACGGTAGGTTTGTGTGTGCTTGTTTGTTTCTCTACAGATATTCCTTTATTGATCCCCTTGGGGAAATTCAGGCATCATAGCAGCGAGGGGGGGAGGGGTACAGGTAGTAAAACAACACAGTATACAGGTAGTAAAAGACAACACAGGCAGTGTAAACAATTTGATCAATATGGTCAATATAATTTACTATCTGACTAGCTGAGGAATATTCACATTATTCACAGTGTCACATAAGGTGCAGTATGCATGAGGTAGTGTTATAATTTACTATCTACTGAGTATACATTAATCAAAGTACCAGGGTAGTCTACTACTTTGTCCCCCTTGGGTTCATATAAGTCCCAGGTCAATGTCTGGTAGCAGTCGCTGTCCCCTGTTGTGGGGCCTGGAGGCTGCTAGTCGCTGCCCACTGTTGTGGAGCCTGATGGCCGCTGGTATGAAGGACTGTCCGAGGCGGTTAGTTGAGTGTCGGGGGGGGGATGAGTCTGTGGCTGAACGAGCTTCTCATCTTGACTAGCTCGTCGTAGAGGGGGTGGTAGGGGTTCTCCATGATGGCATCCAGCTTCCTTATCATCCCCCTCTCTACCATCACCTCAAGTCTAGGTAGCTCGACTCCCACCACAGAGCTAGCCTTCCTCACCAGCTTGTTGAGCTTGTTGGTGTCCCTTGAGTTGATGTAGCCTCCCCAGCATGCCACAGCATAGAAGAGGATGCTGGCCACAACAGACTGGTAAAAAGACTGCAGCAGTTTGTTGCACACATTGAAGGACCTGAGTCTCCTCAGGAAGAACAGCCTGCTCTGTCCCTTCCTGTAGAGGGCCTCTGTGTTGTCCGACCAGTCCAGTTTATTGTTCAGGTGTACCCCAAGGAACTTGTATGAGTCCACCATCTCCACATCCACCCCTCGGATGGAGATGGGAATCGGGGGGGGCCTCTTCTTGCCCCTCCGGAAGTCCACCACCAGCTCCTTGGTCTTACTGGTGTTGAGTTGGAGGTGGTTGCTGTCGCTCCACCCCACAGGTGAATGGAGGTGTGTGTGTGAGGCTGCCATGCTGAACTGGGTGAACGTAAGGTTGTGTGTGTTTGCATGTCTGGTAATATTTCAGCATAATCATTTTGGTTTCATGCTCATTCATATTCAAGTTCATTAACAATAGGCAAGATGTTCTTGATACCTTCCATTGTTCATCTTTTCATCAGAATTTCACTCATATCCAACAAACCATAGCAATAAACTAAATTCATCATTGAGGTCAACAACCTCCTTATCCATATTTAAAAAAAACAATTCAAATCTAATTTCATTTCATCATAAATCACTCACATAAGTTCCCTCCTAGCACTGTTTTGTTTAAATAATGTGCTAAATAAATCAAATAAAATAAACTTGTCAGTCGTACAATAATAATAAAGTTCATATTATTTTACTTTCTTGTTTAAAATATTTTTGTGTGTTTGCAGAGCATGCCTAATATCCGGCAAATGCGGAAGAGGGAGAGGAAGGTGCGTCTGTGGGCCCCGGAGGCCATGGATCAGGCCATTGCAGAGGTCAGAGCAGGCAGGTGGAGTGCGAGGCGGGCAGCCACGTTGTTTGAGGTCCCTAAGTCCAGCCTGATCGACCGACTCAGCGGAAAGGTGTCTCTGGCCTGCAACATCGGCCGGAGCACCTATCTTACCCCTGAAGATGAAAGTTCCCTGGTGGAGTACTGCTTGTACTCTGCCAGTTATGGGTTTCCGCTGACGAGGTCGCAGGTCCTGGCCCACGCCCTGACCATCTATAACCTCCGCCACCCAGGGAACCTAAAAACATCCCTTGGCCAGGGGTGGTGGATTAATTTCAGGGAGAGGCAACACCATCGCCTCACGATCCGGATCCCGACACCATTGACCGTGGGAGGGCAGCCTGCGCCAAGAGGGGGGCCATAGAAGACTACTTCAAGCTCCTCACCACCACCTTGGAGGAACATGGGCTGAGGGAGAAACCCCGTCATATTTACAACTGTGACGAGACAGGGTTTCAGATGGACTCCAACCGGAGGAAGGTCGTTGTGCCCCGTGGGACGAAGCACGCCTACAGGCAGGCCCAGGGAACCAGGGAATACATCACGGTCTTGGCCTGCCTCAACGCGGCTGGGGAGGACGTCCCCCTTTATTATTTATAAGGGGGGCTACCCAGGAGGGCCCTACAATAGGGAGGGAGTCCCCAATGCCCTCTACGGGAAGTCGCCAGCGGGGTACATTGACTCAGAGCTTTTTAGGAAGTGGTTCACCGACCACTTCCTGAAGTATGCCACGGAGGAGCGCCCGCTGCTGCTTGTGATGGACAGTCACCAGTCCCACCTGGATCCAGAGCTGGTCCGGACGGCACAGAGGGAGAGGGTCATTCTCCTGTGCGTACCACCACACACCTCTCACATCCTTCAGCCTCTGGATGTGAGTTTCTTTGCACCCTTGAAGGCAGATTTCTCCGGGCTTGTGGGAGATCTGTCGGCAGTTAGCCACTCCTTCATGATTTCTAAAAAGGAGTTTTCAAGGGTGTTCAGAGACACCTACCAGAGGCAGAAAGATCGGAGTGTGGTGGTGGCTGGCCTCAGGAGGTGTGGCCTCTACCCTCTGGACCCTGCGGCTATTGATTGGTCGCGGGTCATGCCGTCTGCCCCTCCCCCTGCATCTCCTGGTGCCAACCCTGCTGTTACCCCCCAGCCCAGCCCCCCACTCAGCCCCCGTGCTCCTAGTCGGACTCACCCCCCAACCCCTACCTCAACCACCCCCTTGTAACAGCAGGGAGGATCACAGCGGACCTGGGACAACTCCTGGCCCAGATAGAGTTCACCCGAAGATCTGGAAAGGTCAGGAGGAACACCACCAAGGCCCGCCTGCTCACCGCCCAGGAGATGACGGATGCCATCGACAAGACAGAGGACCGCGCCGAGGCAGGAGCTCTGGCCAGGGCAGACCGACAGCGGTAGCGGGCTGAAACATCAAGGACTCCCACAACCTCCTCCCGTACCCCGCGTGGCGGCTCTCTCCCCAGCCGCAGAAGAGGAGTGTCCCCCCGGGCCGCTCCCACCACCAGCTCCGGTCTTGCCATCGCCGGTCCCTCAGCCTCCATGCCCCCCCCTCCTGCCTCCCACAGTCTGCTGCCCGCCTGTAGCCTCCACACCAGCACTCGCCTGCCTGCTTTGAGAGGGGAAGATTACCACCCCTCCACCTCTTCCTCCCCAACAGCCATAATGGATGGTATTTATTTATTTGTTTTCTTTTAACAGTTATTTGGGAGACAACATTCTCAGTTAGCAAAAAAGTATACATTTTCATATGAATAAATAATCATGTTTTATTGTTTCTTAACCATTTACTCAGAGCCGGCAGTCCCACCGCAGTCCCACTGGGTGTCCCAGCCAACTTCCTCTCCCTCCCACCGTAAGCTTTTTCAAACTGTGAAAAAAACATGATCTACAAATGTCCATGGCCAAAAGGAACAGGAAGAAAAACTCTTATTGTACCTGCCCCTACGGCCTACACACACACAGTACACTGATACTGTTCATAGCGCAATATTTACCAAACCAAACAAAATTAATTTTTTGAGTGGTGCTCCCTTTTTGTGTCTGCAGCCTCCTGTATTCCTGGACCAACAGGAGCATCGACGTCCTCCTCCTCCTCCCACGACACCCATCGGCATGTTACTTATGTTTTTTTAGTTTGTCAGGGCAAACTTATGAATTGTTATTCATTTTGTAAAAAATTTGCTGATTTTATACAAATTGCTGTGGGGCACTTTGAACTGTGGTCCATGTGTGAAAAGTACTATATAGATAGTTATTCATATTTATTATTGGTATATTGTAATCAAGCAGCGTCATAATAATACATTTCTTTTTAACTGCAGGTCACACCACCAAGAGGCAGAAGCTGGGGATCTGGCGGTGTGGCCGGTGTAAAAAGGCGAACCCCCCTGTGGACTCTGAGGGTTTGGTGTCGTGGGTCCAGTGTGACAACTGTCACAAATGGTTCCACACCATCTGTGTTCAGTGGGAGGAGGAGGAGGACGAAGATGCTAGTTTCTGGTGTTACTGGTGTTTGGATGAATGAGTGAGCGTATGAATGAAAAAATGTATAAATATGTATGGTGTGCTGTAAGTTATGTTTATTATATATTTTATATATTGTTTATAAAATTTTATGAAGTGCTGGCTGTTGTGTTAAATGTCATATTTTTGTTGAAAACACATGTACTCACAAAGGTTAATGTGACAAGTGATTGTGATTAATATTTTGTTTGTTAGACAAATAAAATGGGGATGTTGTTTGCTCCTGAGATGAGATGGTAGACAAATGATTTATACACTACCTTCCAGTTGACAGTAGATGGCAGCATTGATTAAAAGGATTTAAAACAGGTTCAAACTAAAGAACTCTATTTTCCAAGATCTTTTTTCACAGTTCACAGGTCAGTAAAAGGTGATGAAAATGCGATCTGAACATGGGAGCGTTAAACTATGAATGCGCCCTCACGTCACCTCTACAGTGACCGTGAATGGCCACCTAATTATCATAATTAAAGTGCATCATTAGCATTATGTTTGTTGTCTAAAGGGAACCAAAATGGTACAATTTAAGTTTTTAAATGATATCCGCATATATAGGACAAATAAAACAGCGTTAATTTGTAAAAAACTCCAATGAAAACGGCGCAAGGTACGTAATATTCGCTATTGTTATGCAAATGTGATAGAATCCTATAAAAAGGTGGACGCATTTGGGCACCATGACGTTACATCTACACCATGTGCTCCAGTATCTACTAACTAGCTACATCTCTGGACTGCATCCCCAATGCTGCATCGGGCCACGCTGAATTATACTAACCTGTAACGCTAGGTGTGCTATTGAAGATGAGAGCACAGTTAGCAGACAAGGGAGAATGAACGTAGGCAGAGACGAGGAGCGATGCTTGAAGAAGGGTGTTTACTTCTTATCCAAACGTAAATACAAAACAACACTACTAACACATGACAGAAAACAAGAAAACGACAGAAGTATACAGGACTCACTAGACATCAACGGGAAAGGCATGCACGACACGGGGAACACACAGGATACTGGAGGAATGTCGCCACAAGGAAGTGAGGAACAAACAGACACCTAAATACCAACACTAATTAATAACGATCAACACCTGGCAGGGCCAGGCCAAAACACAGAATCACAAACACAACCTAGACACAAAAGCACTGACACACTAAACACAACTAGACACTTAAGGCAATGACACACAACAACTCAACAGGGGTGTAACATCAAACACAGACAGGGATGGCCCAGCATAACATAATATTACAAAGCAAATCAACAATGTGCAACCAACACAAAATGGCCGACCGCACCATCGGGCTTAGGTCACCAGAGGGAGCAATGTCAGGAGGAGAGCACTGTCCAATGTTATTCTCCTGCCGGTCAGCAGGACCGGCCCTTGGGTCGTAACACTAACCTCCACAGCCTGGCTAGCTATGCTAAAGTAGCTAGCTAGCATCCCCCTTGCTAATACTAATAGCAACCCGATATGAGTGCAACAGCATAGGAGCAAGGACTAAAACGTTATGTCGCAGTCCGGTGCGTTATTTGAATACACAATAAGAGCATTTTGAATTAAACAAACAGCTTACCTTTTGAAAGTCCGGGTGTATGTTTTTAACGCCGCCAGCCCGCCAACTTGCCAAGGGTTCTGAGCGTGTGTTATATTCACTCAGCAGCGGAAGTGACTCGAAGAAAGTGTTCTACGCAGGCGCGTGACCTATCCACCGGCATGACTGCAGCACCCCCTATAGACCTGGCATGCATATTACATCAATAACGCCGACATTTACTCACACTTTTACAGCTTCGTCTGCACGCAGAATTCCATCCCAAAATGCTAGTCTAAACGCAAAATTAAAAGTGAGACAAGACGACTTTTGTGGTTTCTGTTCAGACTCTCTCCGTCTAAACGTAGCCTAAGTCTACTGTACCCCCGCTAGAAATATTTGTTATAACCGGTCCTTTCTAACGTTAGACTCTTCTGACCGAAATAGTCTACCTTTCTTTTTTATAATGGGTTTTTTCAATAAAAACTGACGTGGTATCAAACGAACACTAATTTAAGTGGTTAAAATTCGAAAATATGTGTAATTTGTTAGATATCTTGAGATTAGGCTATGAATGTTAATCATGGGAAATAAATGTTTTAAAAATAGTAAACAGTTAAAATTATATGGCTTTAAACATGATCCATAATTTCATCTCTTAAGCCCAGTGAGTGTCAGCAGTTCTAGGAAGCCACAAGGGTGAAGACATGGTTGGATCAACGCAGGATTGATATAATATAGTCCTTACCTTCACTAGGATGTACCCCAAAAAGAATATTCCAATTATCTGATCGCGATTCCAAATATTGGTGTCCATCGTGTAGCCAACATAATCCATCACACATCATGCATCGGGAGCATTTGGCACTTCTCAATCCGATCGTTATAACTGCTCCGCTCGCCCGACAAAGAAAAGTGAGCCCGGAGACATTTGGCCATTACACAGGCCAAGATACAAGGTTACAAAGGGTGCTCGATACCGCCGTCTAGCTGGATGCGGCCGGTATTGCACTTTAGCTATCTCAGACTCATTCCCTGGATGAATAATGAATAAAAATATCGAATAAAAGAATAAACGACCAAAACCTTTTCCAAAATGGCCAACTTTCACAATAAAAACAGAAAAACGAAAACTAAAATCTATCTAATAACACTTTAACCTATTGGTAAACTAACGTATTGATGATAATATACATTATAACTGCTGTTGTGACATCGTTATGTTTATACTTGAATACGTTTGAAAAATTAAACGATAATTTTGTCAGACATCTGCGGCGGACCGCATGGGCGGAAGAGGTTAAATGTGCTATAGATCAGGGGTTCTCAACCTTTCTGCTGCCAAGGCACCCCTGTGTCCAAAAAAATATTCCAGGGCACCCCTACATACGATAAAGACTTTTGCGGTCCTGTCTTTTTTGCTACAATGATGACAAACGTGCTTGCTTTCAAAATAACGTTTATTTAACCCATTGAAACCGGGAAACAAACAGAAAATCATGTATTTTATTTTTAAATACAGAAAAATATCAAAGTGCTCTGTTGCAGCTGCACTGTTTTCCATAAAAATAACATAGTGTGACCATTTATCAAACAGAAAATCATGTATTTATTTTTTTAAATACAGAAAAATATCAATAAAGTGCTATCTGTTGCAGCTGCACTGTTTTCTATACAAATAACATTGTGACCATTTATCAAACAGAAAATCATGTATTTGTAATGGCCATGTTTTGTCTGTAAATGTCTGATTAACTTGGAGGGTGCCAAAGACTTGTTGGACAGCACTTGAGAACAAATGACACACTGTGGTTGTGGTGAGCTTTTGCTCCCAGGGAATACAACAAAGCCATAATTAAGGTATCCATCTTCATATTTCCGACATTTTGCCAGTTTTGGTTTAGCCGAACATTTTAGCTTTTTGTTATTAACAGCTTCTGTGTCATCATCTTCTGTGTCCAAGACTGGGTCAATCTCAGCAGTCGAATTGGTAATAGAAGGTACTGAATTGGTATTGGTAACTGTAACCTGTTTCGATGGACGAGTCAGAAACTTGTCCATTTTGTGTGAAAATTCAGCTTTGCGTTTCACGTTGGAAATATTATTCTAGTGAGGTGACGCTTGTTTATGACATCACATCCTGCCATTCTTTGTTGACGGCCAGGGACACAATGTTGACTTATAAAACAGCTATATATAAATGTAATCTGCAGAGTGCCTTTTACTGTTTATCTGTTAAATACAGTTTTCATTCATTCATTCATTCACATTTTGTATCATAATAACAGCAGCGGATACACTCACTTTGTCTGCACTTGGCGAGTAGCCCATCACCGTAGCCCAAGCGTGTAATTAGCACGCTTGTGATCCGGTCTTGAACTTTCCATAACGTGTCTCGATAAATCCATTTGATTAGATCCAGCACTGAATGCATTTAGTAATTATTATCACGACAGCCGCCCGCTTTGCAATTCATTGATAACGGATCAGAGCCGGCTCTGTAACGGAGATAGGACCCGCGATGTGACGTCACACGAATGCGACTTCTCTGGAAATGCGTTGGAAAATCTGTTGGTAAAAGCAATGACGCCTGACGCGGACGTTAAGTTGTTTCTATAATAACTTTACGAAACGTGTGAAGACATTTTGATTGATTTCTTTTTTAGTTCATGTTATTAGATTAGGCAATTATTGTATACACATGAAGCACTAGATAGACTATTTGTTTAGTTAATAGTTGTCATTCTATATTCTTAAAGAAACATTCCCATCAGGCATCTCGCGGAACCCCAGGCAGCTCTCCGCGGAACCCCTGTGTGCCGCGGAACCCCTGTTGAGAACCGCTGCTATAGATAGCATATAGTTTATTTAATTTATTAATTATTATTATTATTTGAATATAGAAATAATATAGAAATGTTGATTGCATGTGTTGCATGCATGTATCCCCTCCCTACTTCCCATTTCTCGCATGTGGAATGCACCTGATTGGATAAATTGCATGCTGGTGCTCCAATGTGACATCTAGTGGCTGAATGTTATCTATAGCACCTTTTAAAGCCACCGTCGTCTGTCCATCCTTCAGACATTGTTCTCGCCGTGATTCTTGGATTGTTTTGCTGGAAGGTCCTTTCAGGGCATTCAGATGCGCTCTTGTGAAAAAATGGAAATGTGATTTTGTCCAAAGGACTCCCAGCATCCACCATAATCCAATGTATTTTTTTTTTTTATAAATCTTATCAAAGCTAAGGGTCTGCGGAAAAGAAAGGAAAGCAGTTGACTGCAAAGCACAGGCATAGTCAGGAAGCTGATCAAAAGAAGACAGCCAACAAAGACAAATCATCTTCATTGGCTGCACATACTTTGGCTGGAAAATAAATATTTGCTTTAAAAAGGAGATAGGTACATGACTCAGCTATTTGAGCACTTATGATCCAGGGTTAATTTGCTGTTTGACATCAAACGGGGGCTATACAGGCCTTATACAGTATGTTGCTTAGGCACTGTGCTGCTATTTATTTAATCATGGACCGTATGGAGAAGGTTATTCTTGTTAGGGTGGCGTCTGGTTTTGAACCCAAGAGCAGAACACAAGGCAGAGGAGAATGAGGCGGTTTAGGATGTTTTAATTAGGTACCATGCAGACAGGGTTAGAATTACTGGAATGTGCAATAGGAGAGAGGAAGGTCACATGTGATTCCCAGGGAGAGTCCAGACTGGTGATGTCTCGGGGTGAAGCGCAGACCGGGGGTGTGCAATCCTACACACAGAGAATAGGACAAGGCAACAGTTAAGATGCATTTGATTTTTTAACTGTAGCCTGTGTAGGGACAAAGCGCCATTGGATTTGGTATAATACACGTCGCGGCTTATAAATACCCTCACAGGAATTAGCCCCGATCATTCAGAAATAACACTCATATTCACCACGGTATAAAACGGGAACATATGGATGGATTTTTTATTTTTTTTTGCATCTTGAACGGAAGGTTCTTACTGTCAAATGACCATAATATTGTATCCATAGCTATAATATAAAATATAGATTAATCTTTTGTTTCGCACACAGGGACATTGAGGACAGGAAGATACCCTGGTTCTACATTTTGCATCACATAGGTGACCTGATGTTAAAGACACCAGCTTTAGAGTGAGCACCACCACCTGTACTTTTGGGCGCCAGCGCCTGTAAGGGGGGTGGGTTTCATTTCCTTTTGGTATTTCATTTGGTGCCACTAGGTAGTCCTCCTTGCTCTGTGTTGCTGAGTTTTTTTTGTGTTTTTAAAAATAAATACTATTATTTAGCTAATTGTTTCCTTGGTTTTGTGTCACTGCACCCTCACCTACCCTGTCTGTGGCCTTGTGTTGCCAGGAAGATACCCTGGGTCTACATTTTGCATCACGTAGGTGACCTGATGTTAAAGACACCAGCTTTAGAGTGAGCACCACCACCTGTACTTTTGGGCGCTAGCACCTGTAATGGGGGGTGGGTTTTCATATCCTTTTGGTATTTCATTTGGTGCCACTAGGTAGTCCTCCTTGCTCTGTGTTGCTGAGTTTTTTTTGTGTTTGTAAAAATAAATACTATTATTTTGCAAATTGTTTTCTTGGTTTTGTGTCACTGCACTCTCACCTACCCTGTCTGTGGCCTTGTGTTGCGTCTCCTTACTGGGGTACGTAACAGTTAACAATCGTCTGTATTACAAGCCGTATTGTATTTTACCCATTCTGCAATGGCTGCGCGTACCGCACCGTGACGGCCGTACCGTAAATTCACGGGACGAATACACGTAGTTACACCCCTAATACCTATATTTTTTGCCTTGCGTGATAATATGTGACCCAGCAGACATTGGGTCCTTTAGAGGCGTCTTCATTTATTATAATAATTTTTTTAATACCTTCAAAATAAGCCATCACTTGTACAAATCGGGCGGATACTTTTCAATATATCATGCTGATAACATACTACTCATTCCTGAGCTACGGGGCTTCTAAGAAACCATAGCCATTTATCTTGTCATGCATAATGACTACTCTACCTAGAAACCAATGTAACCCCCCCCCCCCCCCCCCGGACTTGACACCAATGACAACACAATGGCAACACTGTGTCGTCGACTCCAACAAAGTTAATTATTTCATCTGCAAAAACGCTCTTAAATGGCTTAAAGAAATAATTTTTTCATCAATACGTTCTCATTTGATAGCGTCTTGAATATAAGCGTTATAAGGGATTCCGGCTAGGATATGGTGTGGGTGAATTGGGATGAAGGGCGTTTGTTTTCACTGTAGGCTCCTCCCGTTTTGCCAGTACTGTGGTACGACTGATAGCGTGTGGTTTAGGAAGAGGGCGTTTTACACAAATCCAGCGCTCCCTTTCTTGACTGTGACGTAGCCACGTAAGTTTCGAAGCAGCGCAGATGTAAAGAAAGATGGCATCAGTA
Organism: Notolepis coatsorum; assembly: GCF_963971535.1. Taxonomy (NCBI): domain Eukaryota; kingdom Metazoa; phylum Chordata; class Actinopteri; order Aulopiformes; family Paralepididae; genus Notolepis; species Notolepis coatsorum. The sequence goes on along the minus strand of NC_140180.1, from coordinate 34,309,903 downwards.
GTGTGGGAATAGTTTCAGAGGAAAAAAGTTTGCTTGCTATTTGTAACAAATGCTATGCAGAAGTTCCACGAGGAGGTTAAAGGGCAACAACTTATAATACATCCAACCTAACAAGTCACCTGCAATATCACCACCGCTACGATGGTGTGTTAACACTTTGGCGACCACAGTCTTGCGGCGATTTATGCCTCAGAGGACAGAGGTTTGTTTACAAACCGATGTACTTTCTAAGAGCTATATATATAATTTATAGTATTGCTATCTGTCCATTCTCATTGTCACTTGAGTGCATACACCGTGCCTTCATAATGGCTTAAAGAAAATAAAAATCTATCGGTTGGTTGTCATTTTATAGCGTCGTGAATATAAGGTTTATCGTGCTTTTCGTCTCGTCTTTTTTCCAGGAAGCTAGATAATAGGCTAAACGTTGGCGCCGTTCTATCAAACGCCATTTCTGCTGTATATATACGAATGAAATAAAACAAACTGCGTAGCATCCGGACTATTACAGAGCATCTATGGATGAAATGGGGGCGGCGGGGAACGCCGATTAGTATTATTGATTAGCAATAGAGTGTGCGTTCAGGTAGCCAATGTCAGTGATCAATCACGTTAGGTTTTAAAACAATGTCCAATCCAGCTGTAATTTGGGGGAATAGTATCCTACCGTCAGGCCATGTGATCGCCGGCAGCATTTCTTCATTAGTCATCGGATTCTGGTAGATCGATATGTCCATTGGCTAATCATAAATCCCATTATTCCAGGCTGAAATATGCGTTCGGTAACGGGATCAAAGATGGAGGGTCTTCGTTTGCAATCAAGGCTCATATGATCTGCCCACAGACTGTAAACATTTTTTTTTTTTTTACAATCGCCCTCAATGATACTGCAGTGGAGCGATGGCGCCCCTAAGCGGATCTGGCCGGTATTGCATGTTTCGAAAATCAAATATGTGGGTAGGTCATGCATCTCGATCGCGGACGTTAATAGAGTTATAAATATGGAATAAAACAATAACAACTTGCCACGGCTATATACGTGGCTCTCTGGTCCACAACGCATGGAATCGAAACACGTATATATACGTGGATGGTCCTTAAAGTATTAAAAGCATACGACGACGCGCGAGCAGCTAGAGCTGCTGCAAATCTATCCCCTTTCATGACTGTGATCAGGGTTCGAATTATCATCTGAGAGCTATGGGGGCCCCCTGAATTTTATTTTTTTACAATTTTTTTTCCTGAAATTGTGGCTGAAAAATGAGACCAAATTTATGAACTTGAATTAACATTTATTTGTCTCTGCACTTATAAATCAAAAACTAACAAAATAATCTAATGGAAAATAAATAGTTGTATGGCACAACAGCAGCATTTATCAGGATACAGTAAGTAACATTATCATCTGTTATTACATGGCGTTTTCACATTCGCCGAAATGCTTGCTTGTGATTGGTCAATAGCCCCCCGACTGCGGTCATTATTTTTCATAATGACCGCAGATTTTTCAATAATGACCGCAGAGCGCAGCTGTTCGCAATCAAGCCCACTGACACACTGTTTCAGTGCAATTAGACACTGCCGTGCCGGCGATGACAGGGGGCGGAGCCAGAACACAGCGGAGCCAGAACACAGAGGCTGCCCGCGATAATAATAATCACTTTATTTGGGCTGACAGAGCCACAGAACTGCGATTTGTCAAATGAATTAGGTATATTGTTAGTAAGTTAGCCATGTAATAAGCGGGATAATGTATAGCGCTGCACTGACAGCGGAGCCAGAGGCTGCCCGCGATAATAATAATCACTTTATTTGGGCTGACAGAGCCACAGAACAACTGCGATTTGTCAAATGAATTAGGTATATTGTTAGTAAGTTAGCCATGTAATAAGCGGGATAATGTATAGCCTACTCGGTCATTGTCGCAAAATAATTGACCTTCACTACGTTTAAAACACCTCGGTGCGGCGCCTCGGTATTTTAAACTCTGTGTCGGTCAATTATTTTGCGACAATGACCTCTCGTAGGCATACATTATCCCTTACATAATAAAATGAACATAAAATAAATACTTGTATAAATCAAAATAAATAATGTTATAAACAAATGTGCACAGGTAATCAAGAACTGAATGAAAAATAAATGAGAAGTAGCAGCATCTTCTTAGAACAACAAGAAGAAAAGTAACTACTGCAGCATGTCACCGACATGCAGACTGAAAGAGCCGGGATTCAAACCACTGACCTCTTTTATCCAAAGCGAGTAGTGACGACTAGCTCAAACCACTGACCTCTTTTATCCAAAGCGAGTAGTGACGACTAGCTCTACCTCCTGAGCTACAGCCGCCACATCATGACCTCTTAAACGACTTAAAGTGTCACACAGGCAGCCAGGGGTTGATGCCTTTCTATCTCAGACCACGAGAGTAATAACAACATCTGCAATTAGAGCTCTGCATTATCAGAAGCCATTACATCAAGCTATAGATATAGATATAGTAATCTCAAGTGGCAATTATTACGTTTTTCTTAACACTTTCTCCCACAAATCTGTCAAAATGCAAAAACTATACAATGATCAAAATACCAGGAGCATGTTACCAAATAAGCAGGAACATTACATCAAGTAAACAACAGTAACAACAACTTCCTCAGTTTTTCCTCCTACAGCTCTATGTCTCATGTCAGTCCAGAATCCAGAAGACCCATCACGCCCGCTCCCTGCAGCTGAGTTTTTCCTCTTCACTCATTCTCTCTTCGGTTCCGTCTGTCTGCCTGTTGAAGGACAGCACATTTGAGGTTTATTGTTTATTTATATATGTATAGTTGTTGTGTTACAAACATACATTTACTCTATATCCGAGGGACAAATTGTATTAGTGTAGGGTTGAATATTGGGGGGCTTGGAGTCTGGACAGTGCTGCTTGTTAGTCACGGCCAATGCTTTTTTTGCCATTTTTCTATAGATACGTTATGCTTACACAGAGGCAGATGAGGGGTAAATGCATATAAATAGCCTGGTTAAAAGTAAAAGCCATTCTCTTACCATTACACAGAGAAGATAGACCAAAGTGCTCTGTTTTCAGGAGGCTTTGGTTGTGATCCTGGAACCCATGATGTTGAAGTACGATGTCCTTTCTTTATCCAGGATTGTATGTATGGGAGAGGGTTGAATTTGTTGATAGGAGGCCCATTCAGGTCCACAAACAACAGTGCGGTAAGGCTCCTAGCTTGCAGCCGATTCCTGGTCTTACGGTCTGTGTCGTTGCAAGCAGAAAAGCCCCTCTCGCACTCTGCAGAGGTCAGAAGGATGGTGTTGCTTGCCACTATGAGTCTTTTCAAGGTTTCACCCTGTCCCTGATGTGCCTTGCCTGAAGATAAGATCAAGATTCCATTATTGTCATTGCTAGTGCATACACCAAAATGCAGGCGCACTGCCAGTGGAGCAAAAACAATTAAATAAAGAAATGTATATAATAATATAGATACAAAATAAAAAAAATTATGCTTTCAAGACTATTCATGCATACATCTTCACACATCACACACGTACAGTACACACTGAGTATTACATGAAGCTATAGCTTAATTAAGATCTAAAAGAAGAGGCATGTTAGTTGTCATGCCTTTCACTCTCCCGTAAGGAGAAAACATTTAGTTGTCACACCCAAACTTTTATACAATCGTATATTCTATTAGGCCTACTAAAGAATAATTACACACCTTGTAGTTTCCAGTCTCCAAACACATTGACAGCGTCATTGGCAGACTCTCCGAGAAGTTTAGCAAACTTCACCACCTCACGTTCTCCAAACAGAATAAGTTCTGCCCTCTCTTCCGGCCAGAAGTGCTGATCCATAGGCTTCAACATGGTTACCAGCTCACTATCAGGGAGACGCCTGGTGAGGTTATCGATAATTGGGTTTTCTTTATCTTAGGCAGCGTTTTGGTGAGATCGACCTCTTTGAAGTGGCTGCTGGCTATGCCTGTTTTCACTTTAATTTCCGTTTTCCCTCCTTGGTCCTTCATGGCAGAGAGCACCTCGATTGTCACGTCGCTGTAGTTTCAGGGAGAGACGTTGTAGTTCACGCAACACGTCTTTCATTGTGGCCAAATCAGCAAGAAATCCAGTAGATGTCAGATGCTTATGTAAACCAGTGTACTTGGCCTTCTCAACACCGGAATGTGAGTCATCTTCACTAGCAGTTTTGAAGTGATGTGCTAACACTGGAAAATCCTTCAGCACAGCTTTGACAGTGTTGAAACTGCTTGACACCCATCTTATTGTAAACACTTGTCCGATCTTCAGAATCTGCATATTCAGTTCAGCAGCCGCTTCCTGTAGCTCCCTTGCATTTTTCGTGGACTGGTGGTAAAGAGAATAGTTTTGCGAGGAAAAACTCTAAATGATTGCAGCCAGCTACTTCCTTCAAGGAGTCATTCACTGCTAATTCTAAACGATGAGCCAGACAATGAACTGACTGAAGTTGACGGAAATCCTGCTTCAGTCTAGCTATGAGTCCAGTCTTTCTCCCAGTTAGAGCAGCTGCCCCGTCTGTGGCTATGCTGATTAGATGTTTCCTTAGAAAGGCTTCATCCATCCCCACTGCCTGAAGGCTGGTTTTCAGCGCATTACACAGTGACTCTGCATCTGTGCCCTGATCAAGTTCAACAAGGTCAAGAAAAACTTTGTCCACATCTCCATCCCCAGTGACATCACATCTGACATAAATGATCATGTAAGCTTTCCCATGAATTGTGCTTTCATCCAGTGTTATACTGATACGTGAATCCTGCGATTTGACATGAGATTTTTTTTTTCATCTCTGTGGCAATGTGCTCTATGATCTTTGCACAAGAAGGATCGGATCGGTGAGCTGGCCCGACTGCGTGTACCGCTTCAGCAACGGATCCTATTTCCGGGGTTGCCCTGATTGGCCGTGACGGCCACGTGACACGCCGCGGTCACGCCCCGCGGCAAAACGCAGAGGCTGCTGTGTTTCACTGCCGCTTCACCACTTCAACGCCAGTGCAGCAGCAGCAATTGTCGCGCCACATTTTTTTTCTGAGTGCAGAGCTGTTTAATCACTCGCCCCACTGCCTTTCACATCGCGCCACGCTTAATCATTTATCATTTAACATTTGAAAGGCATACATTGTTGTCATACAGAAGTACAGAATACTTTTATCCAAAATGCTTCTCATTGTCGCACCACATCTCCCGAGTGCAGAGCTGTGCCCCACTGCCTTTCACATCGCGCCACGCTTAATCATTTATCATTTAACATTTGAAAGGCATACATTGTTGTCATACAGAAGTACAGAATACTTTTATCCAAAATGCTTCTCATTGTCGCACCACATCTCCCAAGTGCAGAGCTGTGCCCCACTGCCTTTCACATCGCGCCACGCTTAATCATTTATCATTTAACATTTGAAAGGCATACATTGTTGTCATACAGAAGTACAGAATACTTTTATCCAAAATGCTTCTCATTGTCGCGCCACATCTCCCGAGTGCAGAGCTGTGCCCCACTGCCTTTCACACCGCGCCACGCTTAATCATTTATCATTTAACATTTGAAAGGCATACATTGTTGTCATACAGAAGTACAGAATACTTTTATCCAAAATGCTTCTCATTGTCGCGCCACATCTCCCGAGTGCAGAGCTGTGCCCCACTGCCTTTCACATCATGCCACGCTTAATCATTTATCATTTAACATTTGAAAGGCATACATTGTTGTCATACAGAAGTACAGAATACTTTTATCCAAAATGCTTCTCATTGTCGCGCCACATCTCCCGAGTGCAGAGCTGTGCCCCACTGCCTTTCACATCGCGCCACGCTTAATCATTTATCATTTAACATTTGAAAGGCATACATTGTTGTCATACAGAAGTACAGAATACTTTTATCCAAAATGCTTATCATTGTCGCGCCACATCTCCCGAGTGCAGAGATGTGCCCCACTGCCTTTCACATCGCGCCACGCTTAATCATTTATCATTTAACATTTGAAAGGCATACATTGTTGTCATACAGAAGTACAGAATACTTTTATCCAAAATGCTACAATTGCTGCTGCTGCACTGGCGTTGAAGTGGGGAAGCGGCAGTGAAACACAGCAGCCTCGGCGTTTTGCCGCGGGGCGTGGCCGCGGCGTGTCACGTGGCCGTCACGGCCAATCAGGGCAACCCCGGAAATAGGATCCGTTGCTGAAGCGGTACACGCGGCCCGACTGTCGCACCGTTCAACTCATTAAGTGTCATAAGGGGGTTCAATTTGGTATAAGGCAACCTTTCTTTAGCGACAGTATATGCTGCCCTGAATGAACTGGCTGTCTCCTTGAGCAAAGCAGATGTGATTTCGCTCACTTTTTTTGGAAGTACTTCCTTCTGGTTTTGACTTTCTATTTCTATAGCTTGCTTATGAGCAACGCTATCACTGTGCAAGTATATGTTCTTCCTAAACTTCTTGCTCTGAGAGCTAGTCACAGTCACATTCCTCCACTGCTCTGCCAAATGGGCTCCAAATGATTTATTTGACAATATCTTGGCGTTTTTACATGGAAGGCAGACAATGCATCCCTCCTTGGCAAATAACCAGCTATATTTATTTTTCCAAAAGTTCCACTGACTCGGACCCCAGCATTGTGGTGGTTGAGTAGCAGCGCAAGTCAGGTCTGGCAGTGGCAACCGGCGCGGTTGCCAATAACAGGTGCACTGCACTAAAAGGTTCTACCCCCGTGCCTTCCCTTATAATGTAACCTACGGTGCCTCCAATGAAAAGGATCATGATATACTCTCGGATCTTCCACTTATACTGTAAATTAACCCTGGGTTCTTTTAATTGAATGTCGGCGAGGCGAGCAGAGACGAGACACGAGTCAGATGTGGTAGTCTGCAGTTTACTGAACTCTCACAGACAACGCATATAACACAATCTGGACCCCATTTGACATGTACTCCCCTCGCAGGGAGGGCACAGTTGCAAAGAGGCCCCGATAATACAGAAGTCAGCTCATTTATACATTTGTCGTTGGACACACCTCTTTCTGGTTTGATGATTGATAGCTGTCACCGTCATCGTTGAGGACAAAGAGAATATGAGCGGGAATAGAAGATACGAGGGAGGGGGATTCCGGGGGATTTTCAGTACATGCTTCCTCGTAGAGGTGGGGGCTTGAGCTAAATGAGCCATCTGCAGTCCTCCGGTTGTGGGGGCCTGCATGTCTGTGTGTATATGAGTGTGCTCATTGTCCTACCCTAGTCATTACTCTTTAAGTCCGTTCTCATCATGACACTTGAGGCAGATCATTGAGAGTTCGAAGCAATTATGCTTGTATGTAAGTGCACGCGAGCTATGTGTGTGTGTGTGTACGTGAGTGTGTGTGCGTGTGCGCGTCGGAAGAGGAGGCAATAATGACTAATGCCCGCTCTTAACTGGGAGATATTTTGCATCTTATAAGTTCCTTGCAAGCCACACTGTGCGACACAAATTGAATAATCTTGGGTACGACCATCAATCTGATGCATGTACACTGCGATGAGAATCGTAGGCTACGACGCAGACTACGTAGCGTCATAATAAAGCGTAGCATCATCATAAAGCGTTATCCTGTGTGTCATCAGTGTGCGTCAACCTGACGAGTTGTAAACAAGACGGTCGTGATACGAAGAAGAAGCAGACTGTGAACATGCCAATGTCCAGGAAGCGAACACTTGCCATAGTGGCTTTTATGTGCCCAGAGAGGCCGGCTATATTTAAAAAAAAAAGAGAGAAAGAGAACAAAGTCGTGGCTAGGGAAAAGAGGCCAACTGGGAATGCCAGTCCTGCAAATGGAACTTGAGGTAAGTAACGTTATTAACGTCAGCATGCTAACGCTACATGTGTCGTAGCCTCCTAATGAATGTTGAGCTTGTTATCACTGCTAGCTTGTGTTGTTCCCAATGCACTCATTAATGTCTGCCTGTTGTACTTCTAGATACTAACGTCAGCATGCTAACGCTACATGTGTCGTACCCTCCTAATGAATGTTGAGCTTGTTTACCTCACTGCTAGCTTGTGTTGTTCTCAATGCACTCATTAAAGTCTGCCTGTTGTACTTCTAGACAGATGATCGAAGTGGATTCAGAAGTCTACTCCGCATGGATGTGGAACAGTTCGATCATCTGCTACAGCTGGTGGCTCCTTATATCTCCAAAGCAGACACCCAGATGAGGAGAGCGATCACTGCCAGAGAGAGACTGTCCATCACACTGCGATACTTAGCAACAGGTAATAATCAGGGGTTGTAGTGGAGGGTAAACCCAAGTGAACTCAGGCTACAGTGTATCCGCGGTGACCAGAATGTAACTATAGAATGTGTCAGTCTAATAGTTCTGATATGCTGCAGTTTGGCACATTTATTTGTCGACGCGCATACATAAATGATATTCTACAATCATTCTCCATGCTGAAAGGAGAGTCGTTCACTTCCCTGAGCTTCCAGTACCGTATTGGACAGAGCACTGTTGGTGTGATTGTCAAGGAGACATGCAAGGTGTTGCACCAGGTCCTGAAGAAGGATCACCTGGCGGTAAGATCCATTTAGAAGCAGCTAGAATGTAACATATGGGACAATCATACCTAGATCAGATAAATATTGATAGATTCATGTCACTGTTCTGATGCAGTCTGTCTGTCTGTTTGTGTAGACACCGACTACAGAGGCTGAGTGGAGAGCAGTGGCCAGTGGCTTCCAGGAGAATTGGCAATTCCCTCACTGTCTCGGAGCCATAGATGGAAAACACATCACCATCCGCCCACCAGGCAACAGTGGGAGCACCTTCAGGAACTACAAGTCTCGTTTCTCTGTGGTCCTGATGGCTGTTGTAGACGCCAATTATCGTTTCCTCTATGCGAATATTGGAACCCAGGGCAGAGTGTCTGATGGAGGTGTTTATGCCCACTGTGACCTGAAAAAGGCATTGGACAGCAACCAGTTAAATGTCCCGCCAGCCCAAAGTCTGCCAGGTACAGATGTAGTCACCCCTTTCATGTTCATTGCAGACGAGGCTTTTCCGCTCCACACACACCTGATGAAGCCATACCCCTTCAGACAGCTTGACCATGACCAGCGTGTCTACAACTACAGACTGTCAAGAGCGAGGCGTGTTGTAGAGAATGCGTTTGGCATACTTGCCAACAAATGGCGAGTCTTTCTCACCATCATTCCCCTAGAACCAGATACAGTGTCCCAGGTAACCCTGGCTGCTCTCTCCCTGCACAACTACCTACGAGCCCAGGCCACAGACACCTACATCCCCCCTGCTCTGGTCGACACGGAGGATGAGGACCACCACATCATCCCTGGGAGCTGGCGCAGTGATGCCGCCCTGGCATCAGTGCCTGCTAGCAGGGATCGGAATGCCAACAGAACTGCAAAGGAGCAGCGCGACACACTGAAACAATACTTTGTCTCACCATCATGTTCTGTGCATTGGCAGGAAGACATGTTGTAATGTCCTTTTGTACTTTTTTGGTTATAAAGATGGTGTTTGAACACTAGGCCTATACACCATAGCCTAACTGTTGGGCCTAAAATCATTATACATGTCCTAAAAGAAAATAACATATGCCTAGGCCTACTAGTCCTCTGTAGGGCCTATCGAGTTCAAATGTAGGCCTACATGTTAAGCTACGTAAATATCCACACGTTAAATACGATAACCATATAGGTAGGCCTACAGGCTAACCTTGTTGTTCTGTTTTATTTAAAGGCACATAGGGACATGCATGACATACAGGTATATAGTACTGTTACATTTGTGACATATACGATATGCAAATATACACTGTTGATGATATAATGTTAATAGACTAGGTCCCCACAATTAATTAAAATTAATGAGGACCCTGATTCCTGGGAGGAATGGACAACAGGGACAGTGGTCACTAGCTTACTTGTAGATGTTCTTGGATGGAAGTAAGACTGCTGGACATTGACCCTGAAGTTCTACAAAATTGAAATATCAATCTAACACGGGTCATTGATAATCCCGATACAAGTTACCAGCAGTAGATTTGGCAGACGCCTTCTCAAGACTATAAACGAATTATTTTATTTACATATTGCCAGCCTACTTGTACCACAGTACCAGTACCATTCCGTGCTATATTATTTCCATGGTCTAGGAAAGTTCAACATGAGTTACTCTCCCAAAGCCAAAACTGCTGTTTGTCCTGCAGTGGAATGCAGCCCCTGATTGGTACGTGAAATACTCTGCTCTGGCATAACAGTAATGGTGTCTCCCAATTAATCATTTTCTTTGTCTTTATTATAACTGCTTTATTATTAATTTCATTCTATTTCCTTGTTTGTCTGAGAAATGTAAATAAATGAAACTGGAATGGTTTATCAAAGTAATTATTTTTTTATTTGAATATCAAGTGCTTCAAGATATCAAAAAAATTAAGAAATTACAGTATTTCTATACAGTATATACAAATACAGTATATATACGCTCTGCTCCCCCTTTTGATCACAAAAAAAGAATGTAAAATAAGGTGTTTCAGAATGTAAGATAAGGTGCTTCAAGATATAAAAAAAATTAAGAAATTACAGTATATGAACTTACTGTTCACTGCTCAACAGGGGCTAGAAAACTTCAAATAAAGTGCAAAGTATAAGGAAAATAAAACTGTTACTATAAAAAAAAAGGGCTTCCTGAGCCCGGCAGCCGCGAACCCCAACCCCGGAGGACCCGGTGTCCGGCACCCCCGCGGGCCAAAGCATCACGCCTCTTTAATGCCTCGACCCGCAGAGACCCCGAAACACGCCCCCCCCCCCCCCCCAGTGAGAGCCCACGGCCACCAGACCCAGAAAATATACATCATTAAAATTACAAGAAAAAAAACAAGTGGACAATGGCACTCGCTCGCTCTGCTCCCCCTTTTGATCACAAAAAAAGAATGTAAAATAAGGTGTTTCAGAATGTAAGATAAGGTGCTTCAAGATATCAAAGAAATTAAGAAATTACAGTATATGAACTTACTGTTCACTGCTCAACAGGGGCTAGAAAACTTCAAATAAAGTGCAAAGTATAAGGAAAATAAAACTTACTATAAAAAAAAAAAGGGCTTCCTGAGCCCGGAAGCCGCGAACCCCAACCCCGGAGGACCCGGTGTCCGGCACCCCCGCGGGCCAAAGCATCACGCCTCTTTAATGCCTCGACCCGCAGAGACCCCGAACCACGGCCCCCCCCAGTCAGAGCCCACGGCCACCAGACCCAGAAAATATACATCATTAAAATTACAAGAAAAAAAACAAGTGGACAATGGCACTACCACACTACCAGTTGTACTGATTATCAGAAATCATATTCAGCCTGCGTATCTGAATTTTCACTGAGCATCCCCATGTAGCTACTAGACGGTTGAGAACTGGGAGTGGCAGGAGGCTGGTGGTAGGGTTGAAAGGTTTGCCGCTGGTGTGGTGTGTTGTGTGGGAAGGTGTGATACATCGGCTGTGATGCAGGACCCTGCATCTGTTGACGTATTGACATGCTTCTGTCCTGAGCTTCATAAATCATCCTCATGATGGACCGTCTTGCTCGCATTTTTTCAACAGGATCTGTTACGTGATGCATCTCACTGCCCACCTGTTTACCAAAAATTACATCTTCATCATCATCTTTGTTGTCTGAAACTACTTGCTTGAGGAGGTCAATTTTCTCTCTCTCAAGGTTCAGCCCTCTCTCCCATGGCTTGCTCCTTTGCCGGACCACTTTTGCCTGACCACCCGGTGTGGGTGCGGGTGAGGGTGTGGATGTACGGCTACGGTACACGTTGGACACTTGGGTTGGTGGGTCCTGTGCTGAGGATTCTGACGCCGCTGATTCCCCAAGGTCATCACTCTCTGGATCTTGTTCAGCAGTGTCAGCACAGCTGTCCGTCACTGGCATTGAATCATCTAGCTGGATGAAGGACATAGGATCAGAATAATCTTTATTGACCAAGTATACACACAATGATTATGCAGGTGACACCATTTGTGAACTGTAGGACACAGTACAAGGTGATAATTAAGCAATAAACCACGAGAGGCAGTGGGTTACAGGGTATTTTACAAAGGCTAGGGGGCTACAGTATATAGTTTGTAGATATATGGAAAATATATAGTTTGGTATAAAATTCCAAATAGAATGGGTTACAGAGAAACGTTCATCCAGTTGATTTTAAACGTGTAATTAAAAGAGAAATTTAAGAAGTCAAGGCCACCACAGACTATAGTATTCATTATTAAGAAATAAACGGTCTGACAACTTTAGTGGTATGTACAGTAAGTACGTTATTATTGTCAATTTCCAAATATACACATACCTCCAGGGTGCTGTAGGACTGACGAGGCAATACATGATGCTTGAGGAAGTCCAGGTACTTCAGTATCCATGTCTGTCGCTGGGTTGGGTCTTTTGTCCCACTTCTACTCGGTTTGGGATGCAATAGCTTCCCGTATTGGGTGCGCAGGGACGCTGCATGAGTTACCACCTCTTCGGCTGTGAAGCGCAATAACAACATTACGTTAGTTAATGTACACTGAAAGTGGGCTGACAGAAACAAGACTGTACTTGCATAGTGTGTGTGTGTGCTAGCTAGCTAGCTAGCCAGCCGCTAGCTAGCTAGCTAGCCACTAACGTTAAACTCACCCGGGAGCTGCAATTCCTCCGCTATTTCCTTCCATTCTTTGTCCTTCTGTACGCGGTCATGGTAACAGCTGGAGGACACATCATACAGACATGGCTTCTGTTGCCACAACTCAACAAGCCTCTCCTCTTTGATATGACTCCACACAATTGGCGTCCGTTTGCGGTGCGGCATATTGGATTTGTACAGTCTCACATAAACGCACATGTGCGGTCGCACTGATCACACGTCATCATGCGGTCGCACTGATCACACGTCATCATGCTGCATTTCTATTGGTTGGTAGCTGACGCTGGTCATAGAATATCAAGCACTGTCAGATATTTGTCGCAGGCATCTTTGATCGCAAGACTTGCACGTCGGTCATCTTTGAACCTCTCTCACTGTGCGACGTACGACCAGCGTCTTGGAGCCACGATTTCACCCACGACCACAGATTATGCCATGATTGGTCATCTTTCGTCTGGGACGGCCGAAAATCGCCCAGTTAAGAGCGGGCATTAGTGGAGGAGATGTGTGTGGTGTGTGTGAGGGAGGCCTAGGGCCATGTGTGTCTGAGACTATCTGTGTGTATGTGTTTGTAAGTGTGTATGAGTGTGCGTTGTGTGTAAGGGAGACATGTGTATGTGTGTGTGTGAGGCTATCCGTGTGTATGTGTTTGCAAGTGTGTGCAAACTATGTGTGTGTGTGAGGCCCGCATGTGTGTGTGAGAGGGGGCTAGAGCCACAAGGTCACCAGGTCACCCAAATGCAGGAGAGGGAACACAGACTTAGCAAGGGTGGGTTTAAATATAAGATATTAATATCAAAGGGTATTAATTGATGGTTGATATTATCCTTTCAGCACGCAGGAGCAGCAGAGCTAACACTAGTACTAGCACTAGCAGTGTCAACTTCAGTGACAGTAGTGCTGCTAGCTGCTACACTAACAGCGTCAGTCTTTGGCCATTTTATAAAACCAAAGCTGTCCAGCTTTGTACAGCCTTGCGGCGGGTTGAGCCTCTTTTTTGGCGGCATGCGGTGTACTGTTTAGTGTTTATGTTTTCAGTTCCAGGACACGGACCGGCAGCCTTCTGTTTACAGCAGCTGCTTCTTCTTCACTAGGTTGGAGTAGCGTTGAACTTATGGGCGACGCTCATGGGCGACGCATATCGGCTTGGAGGTGAAATGCAGCCTATTCCACAACATTAATTACTCTGTTCTTTTAAAAACTGAAAAGAAAAATATGATCATTAACAATTTATTTAGGTAACATAAATAATACTAATTCGTACATAAAAAAAAATAAGAGATTATATAATTTTTTTGAGAGACCCCCACAGGGGGTCTTGACTATGGGGGCTCAGACTATAGCATTGGCCCCCTCATAATTCGAACACTGACTGTGATGCAACCCTCGGTTGCATATGCAGTCACTTATTTCTCCGTAGTAGCCAGGTTAATTTGCACCACCAAGCACTGCTTAAAAGCTAGCGGCTTGAGCCCTTGGGTCATTTCTGTCAAACTTCTTTAATTTAGCAAACGTCAATAGGTACAAGCGCTGCGGGTTCCTTTGTAGCTGGCTTTGGATTCACAGCAGCTTTAGCTGCTCGCGCGTCATCGAAGGCTTTTAACACACCATTGTAGCGGATTGATTGATTGATTGAAAACTTTATTAACAGATTGCAGAATGGGTACAGTACAGCTCAATACACATAATTGTTAAGAGATGCAGACCAGAGAAAGTATTTCGTCTTGTTTACATCAGGGTCCCCCATTTTCAATTAATCAGGAGTTGCAACGGTGGTGATGTTGCAGGTGACTTGTTAGGTTGGATGTATTATAAGTTATTGACGGATTGTGAATTTTCTGATTCAAATTATATTTATTTGGAAAAATAAATATGGTCACTTATCAGTCAAAACTGTTGTCTTGGCTTTGTTTTGTTCATAGTAGTAACACTCATGTCATGATAAATCTGGTTAGGTCAAAACTACAGGAATATACATTTAAAAAAATATATATAATACAATAAATATCGGTTATCGGTATCGGCCTTGAGGAGCAGAAAGTTATCGGTATCGGGGTCAAAAAATCTATATCGTGCACCCCTAGTTATATCCAATGGCATTTCGGTTATACAGAAGCTACAGTTAAAACTCAAAGTGCATATGATCCGTACGATCCTCAACCATGAATGCATGAAAGGGGCGGGGGACGTCGTTTCTGATTATTGATTACCAATAACCGTGTTAGCCACAGTAGCCACATTCATTGATCGGCTGGTTGAGTATGATAACAATGCCTGATCAGCGTGTCATTTACGTGAAAAAGATCTTACCGTGGGCCGGTTGGATCCCCAGAGCATTTCCCAGGAAGAGGAGGGTAGATCTGCAGTGCCGCTCGGTGACATCGAGTAGGTTATTACAATGGAATAAAAGCCAAAACAAGTTGTTGTTCCGATACCAGTATCGGAAATGTATCGGTATCGGCGAGTACCCTCTAATTATGCGCTCCGATACCATATGACGTAATTTATCAACAACACTGCGGTCTGCTGAGTGAGCATTATAAAACAAACGTGTTTTTAACCGACCGTGAATGAAAGTGTCAATGCCATTTGTCATTTTAACAGCAGATACTTTCATGCCATCTTCCCGACAGAGTGCGCTGTTGACGGGGAGTTCTGATGGGTTCGCTTGGTGGTGTTATTAGCATTGAACAGCTAACCGAAAGCTAGCGTTAACTAACGTTAAAGTTTTAGCTTTAACGTTACCTTGGCTAAAGTTGGGGCTATTCATAATCCAGCAATAATGGCTGCAGACCTGCCTACCAAAGTACAGCAAGTTGGCATAGGAGTATTCCAAGGTAAATCACATTTTCACCAGTAACGTTACAGACTTTCCATCTACCGGTAGCTCATGCTAGCTAACCTAGCTCACGTTAACGTCGTCACTGATCGACCACCTCGCGTACACAATTAATGACATTGCGGACAGCCATATCGGTGACAATGTTTAGCTTTTAGTGCCAAATGATAAGAGTCTGAGGCGGAGTCTCAAAAGAGAATGTTGAATATTTATTTTGCATTAAAAATCACAACGAACTACTGCTACTTAAACAGCCTTGTGGAAGCAAGTGCAGCAACGAATAATGTCAGTGTGGAACTAATGTGCCAACAACCTTTCTGTGGGTGAACTCATTGAGATAATTTTCAATTACTGATACTAATACTAATCTATACAATCACCTGTTGTTGAATACATACCATTACTTTATAGTTATTACTAAAACACAGTATATATAAAACAGTAGCTGTAAAAAAAAAAGTATGCACTGGTATCGGATCAGTATTAGGGATGCACGATATTGATTTTTTGACACCGATACCGATAACTTTATGCTCCTCAAGCCGATAACCGATATCGATAACCGATATGTATTGTATTATAATTATTTTTTTTAAATGTATATATATTTTTTTTTAGTATTTATAAGCTCCGACGTCATCGGTACTGCTATCGGTACTCGGGAAATTATGGAGTTTTTTTTGAGGAATTTAAACGTCGCAAACTAATCTTGTTGGCCGTTTTCTATATCTCGCCTGCCTCGGTGTCTCTGCCTGCGCGAGGAGCGGGCTGTGCTCACACACACACTCACTCACACACACACACGGGTGCTGCCGAGTACAGACAGCTCTGCTCTCATCATGGCGGACAGAACGAAACGTTCAAAAGTCTGGGTCTATTTTACTAAAGTCGATGCTGACAACGCTCGTTGCCACAAGTGCAACAAGACATTTGCCAGTAATGTATAAGCGCTGGTACTTGTCAATGTGGCTGGCAGGGAGCTAATGTTATTAGCCTGAGCTCCGAGTAGAATAATGGCCGACAATCCGGAGGTAAATAAACGAACGAGAGCTTCTGATTGGTGGTAAGAAGAAGAGGTGGGTGCAAGCGGTGGGACGTAATTGGCAGATCGACTGTCTGCCTCCGAATGTAACGTGACTACGTCACAGCCAAGAAAGGGAGCGCTGGATTTGTGAAAAACTCCCTGTTCCTAAACCACACGCTGTCAGTCGTACCACAGTACTGGCAAAACAGGAGGAGGCTATAATAAAAACAAGCGCCCTTCATCCAAATCCACTCACACCGGATTTCTTTTAACCAAAAAATGTATTATATATTATCGGAGCTATCAATAACGTTATCGGGTTTATCGGGATGACGTCATAATTGCTGATATCGGCCCGATAATTATCGTGCATCCCTAATCAGTATCGGTATCGGCCGATACCCAAAGCTTAGGTATCGGAATCGGATCGGGAAGGAAAAAATGGTATCGGAACATCTCTAAAAACAACATGTGGTTGGTCCTCAACCGGTGGATTCGAAAGTGGCCCGTCCCGAATGTGTTAAGCGGTGCATCTTTCTCCTTGCACACAGCCTCCGGCACAAATTCACCTGTAGCGTTGCTTTCCGGATCCGGGATAACGTCATCATTGTCGGATTCACTCTCGCTCTCTGGCTCGGCCTCAGTGTCTTCATTGAGATCATCTAAAATAAATTGGCCCAATTCACGTCTGTCCTCTTCGCCGTGAACACCAAATTCACCAATTCGGTTAACCCTTGAGAGCCCAATGGGGCTTTTTGAACCCGTCGGCGGAGAACAAAAGGATTTATAATTTCTCCCAAATGCTCAAAAAGTACATCTTTTCAGAAATCTGTCAAATAGAAGAATTACAATTTAGAGTGCTTTGAGATGTAATCTATATGTCTCCTTACTTGCTAAACGTAATACGACTTGTAAATATGTTTAATTCTTGCTAAATTGTATAGTTCTAAATGATCTCCGTATTCATGGTACTACAACGTGTCACGTACATGCACGCGCGCACACACAAACAGCGGCGTGTGCGCTGATAGGTGTTAAATCACTAAGTGATCTAATATGCATATCATTCTTCAGAGCGAGCGGGGGGAGGGGTTGTTTGTTTCTCACATTGTCGCTGTCTGTCGTTGAACTCACTGCTCTCAGCTGAAAAGCTCTCACTCGCGAGGATATCTCGCCATGGGGCTGCATATTTCTCCAACAAATCATACCGTCTATAAGATCTATTTTCTGGTATTCCAAGTTTAGTCAGGATAATATAACCTGCATTATCATTCTCGAGAATACACACCGTTTTTCCAGCTCCTCAGGGACCCAAACGTTATGAATTAAAAGTTTATTCTGGAGAATTATGAGCACATTCAGTAACTTTCTGAACTTGTAAGTCGCTTTGGATAAAAGCGTCAGCTAAATGACTAAATGTAAATGTACATGTACATATCCCTTATTAAAACGAATAACAGCTTGAAAAAACGATTCAGCCTATTAAATTGTTGTAGAATGGCTATAGCCAATTTCACGCACCGCATAGCCTATATTTTATGCACTTTACGAGCTCCCATTCTGAAATGTTATTGCTAAAGATTGAGAAGATTGGATAATAATTTTTTTAATACTTGAAACCCTTTTTTTGTGGAATATTTGATGTGGCTGTGTTTCCAGCTCCTCGCGGACTCGACGGAACGTTATGAATTAAAAGTAGTCCAATATGCTTTGCAAACCTCACCAGTGTATATACCCACGTCGCGCTAAAACATTAACTACTGCAATGTTATCTGCTAACTGAGTATTTCAACTAAGCTAAGCAGAATAATGCTCTGTAACTCATCCCGAGTCTGCTTCTATGTGCGACAGAAACTGCAGCAGCGGTTCCAATACTATAGTCTAACATGCTTTTCATCCTCGCCAGTCCTGTATACCCACGTCGCGCTAAAACATTAACTACTGTATGGCAGAGTGCGCGTGAATGTTATGAATTATCTCTCGCAGTTCATTCAAGCGGGCTACGTGAACTACAGTATCAGCCACTGGCTGGTGTGTGACGAGTTTGGTGTTTTGGTGACCCGCGCTGTCTAAACACGGACTGCTTCATTTGACAGCTTACGCATCGATGCACTTTGTGAAGGAAAGATGACGTCGCCTATCTCTCTCTCAATTCAATTCAAATGGGCTTTATTGACATGGGAAACATATGTTTACATTGCCAAAGCCAAACAAAACAAAACAATCAAACAGAGAAATCAAAAGAAATCAGTACATTACAGAAGGAATTTCTTGTACAGTCTTTATGGTGGTTGTATTCCGTTGGATGTCCTTTTCTTGTCACAGCAGCTCACAAATCTTGCTGCTGTGTTTGCATTTCAATTTGCTCTGGTTTTGGGTTGATTATTTCCAATGTGTTTCTTTTTGTTTCCCTATAATTTGATTTAGTCCAGTGTGGTTTCTGTCTGGTGGCTCTGCTTGTGTTTGTGAGGGGCACTAGGCAATTCATTTACTCAGTGAATGCCTGAACACAGAATGACACAGAATGATTCTCTTCGGTTCAAATAACAAACTCCAAGACTGACAGCTTTTCAGTTACAGTGGGTGACAATATTGTCACAAGGAAAGATGAAATTACATACCTAGGTTCCATCCTAGAGGCAATGTGAGGGCTGGGTAAACACTGCACGCTTCTCAACGAGGGGGTGTGCCGAACAGTCTGCTTCACGCACCTGAGAGGAGTTTGCAATCAGCTCGGATGAGAGTACAAGTATTGCAGACTCCCTTTCACTCCTTGCCAGGTCATCTTGTTGCCACCATCTACTGCCGCGTCTCCGGCATGAGACGTCGTGCCATCTACATCCTACCCCCGACTGCCGCGTCCCCTGTGTGAGACGTCGGCGGCCATCTACATCCTACCCCCGACTGCCGCGTCCCCTGTGTGAGACGTCGGCGGCCATCTACATCCTACCCCGACTGCCGCGTCCCCTGTGTGAGACGTCAGCGTCGTTTTCCTGCTGGGACGTTTTCATGCTCCTGTGGATATTCCCTGTGTGATCACCGCTTCTGTGCGGTCAAGTCCCTGTCGGCACCTTTGCCTGGTGAGTCTCTTGACTACCTGAACATTTCCGTGATGTCCTGGATGTTTTTTCGAAGACTCTGAAGACTCTGGCAGGAGCACTCATTCAAGGGTACTACGACTATGCTTGCACCTCATGGTACCATAATTTTTTTTTTAATATAGTGATACACACAATGACCGGTCTGAGAATACTTATGTGTGTGTGTAACTGTGAGGATTCGCCTGTTTCCTGAACTTTTCCCTGTCTACTCTCCCTCACCAGCCCCCACCCTTGCGATGATTTACTCTCCTCTACTCTTCACCAGCCCCCACCCTTGGACTACCTTCACGCAGCTGTCATAGTTTATGATTAGCGCCCCAGAGGGCTTTATATACCTGGACCTCCCTTCCAGTCCTGGTCGGGTCGTTCTGTATCTGTGTTCACTCTGTGTTCATGGAGTTCTGTACGTTACCATCCTGTACGTTACCATCACCTGCCGCGTCTCCGGCGTGAGACGACGTGCCAGCCATCACCACCTGTCGCCGTTTGCCTGGAGTGGGACACCGTCTACGCTCTCTAATTCTCTACGGGAGGTTTTCCAGTGTTCCCACTCCAGACGTCAAGCCGGCGCGTCATCGCTCCCTATTTCCACGGGAGGATGGCGCCTCTTTCCCCCGGCCTCCGCTGTCGGGCCCCTGTCTCAAGTCAAGTCAAGTCAAGTCTCCGTGCCCGGCCCCCCGAGGAGGAGGAAGAGGATCTCCGTGCCTGGAGTGGGACACCGCCTTCGCTCTCTAATTCTCTACGGGAGGTTGCCAGTGTTCCCACTCCAGACGTCAAGCCGGCACGTCATCGCTCCCTATTTCCACGGGAGGATGGCGCCTCTTCCCCCCGGCCTCCGCTGTCGGGCCCCTGTCTCCGTACCAGGCCTCCGCCGTCGGGCCCCTGTCCCCGTGACAGGCCTCCGCCGTCGGGCCCCTGTCTCCGTGCCCGGCCCCCGCTGTCGGGCCCCTGTCTCCGTACCAGGCCTCCGCCGTCGGGCCCCTGTCCCCGTGACAGGTCTCCGCCGTCGGGCCCCTGCCTCCGTGCCCGGCCTCCGCTGTCGGGCCCCTGTCTCCGTGCCCGGCCCCCGCCGTCGGGCCCCTGTCCCCTTGCCAGGCCTCCGCCGTCGGAACCCTGTCCTCATCCCTGTAAGCAGCCCTGGCCCGTAGCCCTGGCCCTTAGCCTTTGTCCCTGACACTTAGCCCTGTCCCTTAGCCTGTTCGCCTCTTAAAGGCACAGTGCCGCATTTTCCTTATTTCCTTGACTCTAGTGTTTTGTGTTCTCCCCTGTTCCCCTCCCCAGTGCCCCTGGTCCTGGTCCTTGACATTTAGCCCTGGCCCTATCCCTTAGCCCTAGTCCATTAGCCTGTTCGCCTATTAAAGGCACAGAGCCGCATTTTCCTTATTTCCTTGACTCTAGTGTTTTTGTGTTCTCCCCTGTTCCCCTCTCCAGTGCCCCTGGTCCTGGTCCTTGACATTTAGCCCTGGCCCTGTCCTTTAGCCCTAGTCCCTTAGCCTGTTCGCCTCTTAAAGGCACAGTGCCGCATTTTCCAGTTTTCCTTGACTAGTGTTTTTGTGTTCTCCCATAAAGGGACTGTGCCGCCTTTGTTCTATAATAAAGATTTGCCCTGTTTTGGCTTACTCTCATACCTGTCTTGTGTTGTGCGATTGGGGTCGGTTACAAACCATAAGCAGTAACCAAATGCATACCTACATGTATGACCTATATCTATCTACTACTTTTGGATATGAGCATTTTTTCAATAAGTATGGATGCCTGAACACAATGACACCAGTATCACTGACTACCACGGCAAGCCTATAGAATTTTTTTTTATTTAATAATAATAATTATTATTATAAATGTCTCTCTCTCTGTCTATCTCTTTTTTTTCTATATTTTCTCCCATCCCAATTTCGTATCATCCAATTCAACCCTCCCCTGTCACAAACGCTGTTTCTTGCCTCCCACAAGCCGGCTGCAATGTGGACTAAGACTAGTCATACATAGCACAAGTCCCCTCCGGTACTTGAGGTAACAGCAGTCGCATCTTTTCACCTGCGCAGCTCGATCTCTCAGTGGCGAGGAGTAACGCGTGGGAGGCTCACGCTGCCCCCGACACTTCCTGATTCTACTGCGCAGGCGCACCAACCGACCTGTAGGAGTCGCTGTCCACAACGCCCGATCCCCACCCATCAGTTTCCCACCCCCTAATACGGCCAATGTGTATTAGTATGAACGACCAGCTAAACCAGGGGTGGCCAACCAGTCAGAGACTAAGAGCCACAAATTACTGTGGTACCACAAAGAGCCACACAGCGTTTCTCAACCTTTTTTTTCAGTCACGGCACCCTTCATGTGTTTATAGGTCTCACCCTCTGGCCTCTGAAGTTGCTAATGTCTTTTTTATTTGGGCCTCACAGGGTTAAAAGTACCCTGTGAGACCCACGGTTGCAAAATTACAAAATCACTTTTAGCCATTTAAAAAAATAATGTTTATTTAAATTTTTTTAAAGGGGAACTGTTGTGAAGGGCCAGATTAAACTGAGAATCTACCTTTATTGTTTGATATACTTTGTATATTATTTATATATATACACGGAATATCCCTTTACCTGCGTTCAAACCAGAGTAATATTCGCTCTCCTATTGGACAGCGCCCCCAGGCGCCAGCGCGCAAGCCCCCGACGGCAGGTTCAAAGACAAGTTCAAAGACAAGTTCAGGCATGTCAGAACATGCCCGGAGTCAGCGTATTGATACCAGACAAAGACTGCGGTTTGGGACTAGATATTCACTTAAGTATAAATACAGCGCAAGGTGCGCACACCAGTAGTTCAGTTCAGCCTCGTTCAGTACCTTACCCACCTTCACCACGAGTCAACGTGCAGTGAAGTGAGCAACCTTGCGTCTAACAGAGCATTGAGAACCACGTGCGAATAGAATAGTAAAAGTGTCAGAGTTTAATGAAGTAACGTCGAGTTCGACCTAATATAATGTGAAGTAAATAGTCGTTCATTTATTGTATATCGTGCGGCCACAGTTCGTTCGTGTGTAGCATTACCCAGCGGTTCGTCGTGTCTTTAGCTAGTGTACTTAGCCAGGGTGTGTGGCCTAAATACGTCGCCCACACCCGAGGAGTCCTAGTCGGAGAACCGTTGGACATGTACACAGCAGAATCGACGTCGGCGATTGCAGAACCATTACTGGTTGGATTATATTGATTTGGAACGTGGTACCCGGAGAAGAGCATCGGTGATTTCCACTGTCGTTTGGGATTCAACCTCGTGAGGATTACAACTCGGGCCGGCCTCGTGGACGGAGGCTGGCTAGCTGTCATCAATGCTATCTAGCATTTGGATTACAATTATTACTTTGCTGCTGATCAAGGGAGTTTACAAGGACCGACTCCTGTACCTGGAGTCTCTTTATTCCTCATTGAATCAGACGGAGTACCCGAGCATTCCTCTACCCTCCAGGCCTTACACCCCCGGAGGGAACCCATTGTCTCCAGGCGGTACCAGTGTTGCCCTATCTAGTTGCTACTATACGACAGGTGGTGTCAACTTAGACCCATCGTAGGATTCCTGCTATTCTTAGTGACTCATGCTATTGACTGACTTTACGTATATTCTTCGCCATACAAGCGCGACCCTAATTCTCATTCTGTAACCTAATGTTGCCTAATAATAATAAATTACCCTCAAATACTATTTCTTTGTCAATGCCGTGTTCTTGTGGGTGTTCACCATCTATATTTGATGTACTGTCTGGCCAGTAATTAAAGTACATAACTAGCAGTGGTTTAATCTATCACAATCTTTAATACAGTCAGGGTTTTGTAACCCCTCAGTTACAGGAACTATTTTACTATTTCTTTCACTATTTGGGCACTTTTACACAATTCCTGTGAGTCTATGGAACGCCTAGGTTTTTTTCAAAAAAAAATGCATTGTTTTGTATTTCTAATCAAGTACTAAAAACCGCATTTTTCTACCTCAAGATCTTAAGCCGTTTTGAGGCTGGGCTCCAACCACTGTGTGGCCTGGTGCCAACTGCCACATTATTATGCAGCTGAGAAATCTCTGACATCACAGATATGCACATTTTCAGATGACTCAGTTCAGTGAGGGTGAATATTGTGAGAGGAGAATTGGAAGAATTCGCCAATATGAGAATTAGAGACATATATCCTATTAATATAAGTCCACATAGCTAAGAAACAATGGTAAACACTGAAAAAAGCCATTTATAAGATAGTTCCCCTTTAAGCACATGTATAGTCAATTGGTCCTGTTGTTCAGCCTCACAATGCTATTTGATAGTAAATGTGTTTATATGTCCCACCCTCTGGCCTCTGAAGTTGCTAATTTCTTTTTAATTTGGGCCTCACAGGGTTAACCTCTTAAGCCCTAGATATACAGTAAAAGTGTATATTTTCAGCATTACGTTTGTTTACCAATTATTTTAACTGTTATTAGTGAAATATAAGATTATAGAAATCTCAGGGCATTGAGTCGGAAACCAGCGCATATTGACAGGAGGAAGTGGCACAGCCAAAAGTGAGTGTAGTCTTTTGAAGGAAGAGACTCGGGGCTTTCAAATTTCGAAAAACTACCCTACCCAGCTCACACCAGCCCCTGTCAATCATCTGACTTCTGGATTTACTTTTTAATTTCTCTTATTTTTTGGGATTATCTCCCACAAACCTGAACGTTATTGCCATAAAACA
Organism: Notolepis coatsorum; assembly: GCF_963971535.1. NCBI lineage: Eukaryota > Metazoa > Chordata > Actinopteri > Aulopiformes > Paralepididae > Notolepis > Notolepis coatsorum. Next base: position 34,285,531 of record NC_140180.1, on the reverse strand, counting down.
GAACGCAGTTAGTTTCTCTACCTTTCTGTGAACGTCTTGCAAAAAACCGTGTTGCAATATGATGAAGAATGGTGGAGAAATTTACATTATAAAAAAGATGGCCGAATTCAGTACTGTATCTACAAAACCTTCTGTTTAATCATCTTCCCTTTATTCATTTGCTTAGATTTTTCAGGTCTGGTCAATTTTAGCATGGTGTTATTTACAGTCAAAGATAAAAAAATGTTTAAATAGAATTGATATTTGATTTTATTACGGATCCCCATTAGCTGGTGCCATGGCAACCAGCTAATCTTCCTGGGGTCCACACAAGAAAACATACAAAACAATTATTGCAAAACAGAATTATTAAAAGCTAGTACTCAACATACAATACACAATGAAACTAACAATTAAGATGGCTAAAATTACATGCAAGCAAAGAAACAGAAAACAAAACAACACAAAATACAAAATACAGTGTTGAATACAATTTAAGATTGTTTTTAAAATTGAGTATTTTTTATAATTGCTTTTAGAATGCTCATCAATGTTACTAATTATTGAAAGCCAGTACTCAACATACAATACACAATGAAACTAACAATTAAGAGGGCTAAAATTACATGCAAGCAAAGAAACAGAAAACAAAAAAACAAAACAAATTACAAAATACAGTGTTAAATACAATTTAAGATTGTTTTTAAAATTGAATATTTTTAAGAATTGCTTTTAGAATGCTCATCAATGTTACTAAAACATCAATTTCACCATACCTTTAAAAAGAAAAGAAAACAAAGTAATCAGAAGAAGTTTTGGATAACATGGCTGCAGCTACACTCATGCATGACATATATTAATCTCCTTCCGGATTATGGCTCCTTTGAGTTTCTTTTTGAAACTGTCCTTGTTTTCCGTCCGTATAATATGTAATGGGATCCTATTCCAGTATGTTATGGCTCTATACATTGCAGTTTTCTTTAGAGCGTTGGTTCTAGGCAGAGGTAGGGTGAAGCGACTACTTGAAGCATGTCTGGTATTATGGTCATGTCTATCATTGGTGGATAAAAGCATAGAATACAATTGAGTGGGTTTACCCAAGGTACAAATGTTCTTTAAAAACCTAATCAAACTGCATGCTAGTCTCTCCTCCACCCTCATCCACGACAGTCTAGCATGCATTCCCTCCACACTATTCCTTATAGAGCAGTGAAGAGTGAGTCGGGCAGCTCTATTTTGAGTGAGCTGGAGTTTACTAAGCTCTTGCTTTGACGCGCTAAACCAAATTGCTGGGCAGTAGTCAAGATGGGACAAGACTAAAGATTGTACTACCATTTTAATTGTTGTATTCGTTAGGAGGTAGGCATTTCTTATTATGGAGATGTTTCTACTCATCCTGGTAACCATATTGTTAATCTGGGTAGACCAAAGTAGTGCCTCGTCAATAGTTACACCCAACAATTTGGCCTCCTTCACTTGTTCAATACCAGCGTCTTGTAATGAGAGACTCAGTCTATGCTCCGACCTTAAGGCATATTTAGAGCCGAGTATAAGACATTTTGTTTTTGCTACATTTAGTTTTAGTCTGTTTTCAGTTATCCAATTCAAAATCATAAATAATTCACTCTGAAGTATCTTATTCACTTGTTCTGTGCTCTCAGCGGATGCATATATAGTTGTATCATCAGCATAAATCGCTGTACCTGCACTTCCCAATACATAAGGCATATCATTTACAAATATAGAGTAAAGGAGGGGTCCAAGACAACTTCCTTGGGGAATACCACACTGGAGTGTTACCATATTTGACATGGAACCATTAAATATAACACATTGTTGTCTATTAGACAAGTAGCTTCTCATCCATTCCATGGCAGTGTCTTCAAACCCATATGTGTGTAATTTCAATAATAATAGCTAATAGGTCATGATCTATGATGTCGAAAGCCGCACTGAAATCCAAGAGCACTGTACCCACTACTAACTTCCTATCAATCAGCTGTAGCCAGCTATCTGTAAGAGATGTTAAAGCAGTTCCTGTAGAGTATCCTGCTTTGTATGCATGCTGGAAATCAGAATTAATGTTGTTTTCATTGAAATACTTTTGAATCTGCTTGAACACAATTCCTTCCAATAACTTACCTATTACTGGTAAAATACTAATGGGCCTACTGTTTGAACCTGTAAATGGCTCTTTACAGTTATTTGGTAGTGGAGTTACTTTGGCTATTTTCCAAGGCTGAGGAAAGACCCTCTCTTCAAAACATAAATTAAATATATGTGATAGTGGCTTAGCCACAAATTTTGCAGACATTTGTAGCAGTTTGCCATTCAGATTATCAACACCGCAAGGTTTATCTGGTTTAAGTGCTATGAGGAGCTTTTCAATATCATTTGGACTTGTGCTCCTGAATTTAAATCGGCATTTCTTGTCATACATTATATGTTTTTTAATTACAGAGTCTGACAGCTTACCACTCATTGGCAACATTTGATTTCTAATTGTGTTTACCTTGGAAACAAAGTAGTTGTTGAAATGGGTTGCAATGTCAAATGGTTTAGTGATGAATATACCATCTGACTCAATAAATGATGGCGTTTTGCCCATTTTATTTCTACCCATAGCTTCATTCAATGTTTTCCATAGTCTCTTACTGTCCCCTTTACACTCCTCCAATCTGGTTTGATAATAATGTTTTTTCTTCTGCCTATTCATTTTGGTTATTTTGTTTCTCAATGAGCGGTAAACTTTCCAATCTTCTGGATTCTCTAATGCAATAGCTACTTTTTTCAGTCTGTCTCTTTCTTTCATGCCATTTTTCAACTCAGGATCCAGCCAGGGTGTTTTAATTGCTCTGACGGAGAGCTTCTTTACAGGAGCATGTTTGTCACAGACATCTGTAAATAATTCCATAAACTTCTCTAATGCAGCCTCTGTATGCCTTGTCTCTAGCACATTATTCCAGAGTAAATTTTTTACATCATTAATAAACTCATCCTCAGAAAATGTCTTATATATTCTTTTATAAATTATTTTTGGTCCTACCTTAGGAACCTTCATCTTTAAGGTTAACGCAATAATGTTGTGGTCACTGAAGCCCACAGGCTCAGATACAACTTTTGAACATTTTTCTCTGGCATTTGTAAAACAATGGTCTATACAGGTCGATGAGACTGATCCTGCACTATTATTAATTCTTGTTGGTACATCAATAATTTGAAACAAATTACATACAGCGGCCGCATCATTCAGTTTCTTCTTCAGTGTACAACTTCTGGAAAACCAATCAATATTCATATCTCCTAATATACAGATTTCATTATCTCTGTCGGTTACATTCTGCAGCATTGTACATATATTGTCTAAGTATACAATGCTAGAGCTTGGTGGCCTATAGCAACAGCATATAAGCAATGGTTTCAAATAAGGCATGTGAACTTGTAGCCATAAGGCCTCCACCCCTGTAATACTTAAGTCCTTTCTTACTTTGACCGGGATATGATTTTGAACATAGAGAGCAATGCCCCCTCCATATTTGTCTCTATCTAATCTAAAAATATTATATCCTTGTATATTCAGTGGTGTATCCTCTATTATTTCATCTAGGTGTGTCTCTGAAATAGCCATTATGTGTAAGCTGTTATCTAGCATTATAGAGCTCAGCTCATGCACCGTATTCTTCAAGCTACAAATATTCAAATGAGCAAGTCTTAGACCTTTTTTAGGTATTTTAAGTGACATTGTCATGATTTAGTTTAATTAAATGAACAAGATCAAATAAGAAATAAAAATAAAATAAGATAAAAACAAAATAAGATAAAAACTGGAAAACCGTGTTCCTCATACTACACACATTAAAATGAGCAAGTAAAGCCTTGGGCGACAGTTTATTACTTCTACTTATTAGAGCTGTTTTGCTGTTCTCCCCTGGGTTGTTAATGCAGGAAGCCTTGGTAGGCCTACCAGTCATAAAATAAAAGATCAGTTCATCTACCTTGACATTAAAATAACCAGGGTGTGATGTTGGAGTCTCTGAAAAGTTGGTGTTCAATGTACAGTCTGTCAACTACCAGAGCGACCCATCTGCCTTGGCTTCGATGTTCTTTCAGGATAGGGATAAGTACTTTACGCCTGTCATTAATCTCATGAGGGAATTGGTCATTCATGCCAAAGGTGGTATTTCTCAGCTCTTTGCCCCTCCCCTTGACAAGTTCCTTTTGCTTATAGTGTTCGAAACGAGCCACAATTGCACGGGGTCTGTCCTTTGAGGGTCTTCCCATTCTGTGCACCCGAGAGAATGTGATACCCTGAACAGTGTCCGTAGGCAAACTAAGCTGGTCTGACATGAACTCCCTAATGACAGTTTCACAGTCCTTTCCCTCCTTCTCTGGTAACCCAGTAAACACAATATTGTCTCTCATTGAGCGGCACTGTACATCAAGAAGAGATTCTTTCATCTTTTTGTTTTCGGTTTCAATTATGTTAACTCTGGTTTCCATGAGTTCCATCTTACCCTTCATCTCCGCATTATCCTTAACCAACTCGACAATTTGTTCCTGACTGAACTCTAAGCTTTCTCTAAGGCTTATTATCTGCTCCATCATCAAGTCTAACATTCCCAGTTTGTCCAGTTTCTTGTTGATGGACTCTAATGTTATCAAATTAGTGTCCCCCTCACTGGTTGCCTGTGCACCATATGTGGAGTTCTCCTCAGTACTCTCAGCATCAGAGCGTGCCCTTTTACATGGAGAAGGCTTGACAGAGTCTGTGATCTTCTGTGATTTAGCACCTTGAAGCTGCCTCTGTTTGTTAGTCTTTACCGGTGATTTGACCATGTTGTCGTAGTGTAAGTCAATGAAGTTCTCAAGCTTACTTAACTGTTTAGCCTGTTCCAGTGTGCCTGGGCTTCACCTGGTAGTGCCAGGTAAGCTGCTGAGGCTTTGGGCTGTTTAGGTGGTTGGAGGCTAGCTGCTGTGCTGTAGCCCGAGATAGTCCTGGTGGTTCCAGGCTGGAAGGCTGCTTGAGAATGGAGATGTCCAGTGGAGCCTAGGGCTAGCAGCTAGTAGCTCCAGTAGCCTGGGCCTGGTGTTGGTAGGTTGCTCCAGAAGCCTGGGTGTAGCCTGTCGGAGTCCAGTGGAGCCTAGGGCTAGCAGCTAGTAGCTCCAGTAGCCTGTGCCTGGTGTTGGTAGATTGCTCCAGAAGCCTGGGTGTAGCCTGTCGGAGTCCAGTGGAGCCTAGAGCTAGTACTCCAGTAGCCTGGGCCTGGTGTTGGTAGGTTGCTCCAGAAGCCTGGGTGTAGCCTGTCGGAGCCAGCTGGCTGAAGATCAATTAGTGCCTGGCTGCCACGCATACAGCATTGTAGTATCCACAACTTGGGATTAAAGAAATTAAGACTACTACTTACTTACTAAAAATGGATATTTAAAAGTATTAAAAACCAACAAAAAGTACTAAAAACCAACAAAAAGACCAAACATTAACAAACAATTAGCACAGACAATTGGGATGCTGCCATCTTGGAGCTGTAGTCAGCCATGGGTAAATCTCTTCAGTGGTACACAACTTCACATTCCTCCTATCGAGAAATGATAGCCTTCTCTGAGATGCACTGAAACAAATGAGGGAATTATAAAATTACTGCAAAAACAGGCAGGGAGACTCTTTACATAAAGTTCCAACTGAAATCTTAGGTTTCGCTCTTCATACACGTCATTAATATACAATCAGCCTAGAGTGGTTTACATTGTTTTTCGCCAATATATATTGTAATGTACAGTACGACCCTTGTAGAAAACAGTATTTGATGTATTGTCAGGATAACCCTTGCTGCCAAAGAGCCCCCTCGCCCGACTGCCTAACTGAAACACTCGGAGAAGAAAAAGAAAAGCTATTAACCTTTAACTTCACATCAACCTCAAAGTACTATCTTGCTCAAAAGATTCCCATCTGAAGACTGAAATGCAATGGACAGCTGAGCCAGAGCTCCCTCCCTATTTAATCGTCTGTCTAGGTCTAGGAAATGATGAGATGCATCAAATAATATGTTTCTGTCCTTTGTGTTAGCCAGTCAGTTCGCCACCAGATCTGTCATTGTTCAGCGTGGGTAGATTAATCATGCAGGGTGGCAATGCAAGTAATTGGGCAATTTTTCATTGTAAGAGGAAGTTTAAGAATACGTCAGCATGCCAGCATGTATACTCTCAAAGAAGGCGGTTTATCAGCATTAAAACCTCTTGGTCAATGTGAAAGCTTTATTTGTGGGTTGGTATTCACTAAAGGCATTATATCAAATGCAAATGAATTATGATGGGCATAGAACATACCACGTAGTTAAACCAAGTATTAGCATATTGTGAGAAATTATAAATTACCTTTAACTGTAGTTTTCTTAGATCAAACAGGTAATGATAATTTGTTAATTTTGGGATCACGGAGTGGGCAGATACCATCCTGCCAAGCAAGCTGTAACCGACCTACGAGGATGGAACCCTCTGAGCGCACCAAGGATGTCTCCCTGGCACCGCTCCGAAAGAGTTGCCCTCATAGACCTTGAGTTTAGGATCAAACCCAAAAACTCCACCTGCTGGCTGGGAAGAGGAGTGCAGTTCATAGCAAAGCCCATACTGGACAGGTGTTCCACTACCCACCTGGGACCTGGCGGCTTCCTCCTCAGAGGATCCGAATGTAGTCTAGGTAGAACAAAATCCTTATTCCCTGACAACATAGAGGTCCTAGCGCAGTCTCCAAGCACTTGGTGAAAGTGCACAGGGCCAGAGAATAGCCGGATGGCATCCTCTGGTATTCGTGAGAAAGCACAGAAATGTCCTGTGAGGAGGAAACATCGGGATGTGAAAATATTAGGGCTGGGACTTTATCCCGTTAATTTTATCGCACTTTCTACTTGTTACACCGCGGAACGTTTCTCAGTGGACGAGTTCCAGGCATACTGTATACAGTACTGTTGCACAGTGAAGAGTATCAAAACAGCCCAAGTCCGTTGGATTGATATGTATGAGCCAGCTGACCAGAGATTCAAAAGACAACAGTGAATGCAATCAGTGTTTTATTGTCTGGTACACACGGAGAAGAAGAACAGTCAGCCCTGAGCGTCTAGCATAGAATGATGACACAACCATTTATACTCTTGTGGCAGACAAAGAGAAAGAGAGAGAAGGGAGGGTTTGTGTGTGTGTGTGTGTGTGTGTGTGTGTGTGTGTGTGTGTGTGTGTGTGTGTGTGTGTGTGGAAGAGGGGGGGGGCATGTTTCCAGATGTAGGGAGAGAGACACAGAGACGCCAGGGTGCAGCCTGGGCTTCGACCAGAGGAGCTTAGATATAAGATATATTACTAGACATTAATGAAAAGCTATCAACAGTGTGCTTTGGTTGACGTCCGACAATTGTAGACTATCATGGGAAGAGTTGAGACTGCGTTGCTTGGCCCGTTGAATGGGAGATTTAGATATAATACAAAAAAACAGATGGAAATTTTTATACGAGAACGGTTGTGTTTGCAAAGACTTTGCATATCACCAGAGCATTTCAAGCCTACGTTATCACCTCAATGCTAAGCATGTTGCAGCTAACGTGGAGCTAATAGCTAATGCTGAAGCAGGGTTCAGAGCCAAGATGAGTCAGACCACATCTAACGAAGTAACAAACACACTGGCTGGCTCACTGGATTGCCGTGGACTGTAGACCACCAAAACACAGAAGCTGTAGACCCTCCTTGAACCATGCAGGTAAACAAAAACCCACACACAATAACAATAACTGTTTTATTGGGATATAATGGGATTTATTACAAGTTACTGTCTGTAACTGAGGGGTACAATTCCCTGACTGTATTGTTAAGTATAGTATTAAACCACTACCTCTTGTACTTTAACTTCTGGCCATCCAGTACATGATATAAATATGATGAACACTTTCCCACCTGATGAAACGAAGTCCACACAAATGTACAAATCGAATATTTAATATAGCAAAAGGTATATACAACGTTCACTTGTTTACACTTATGATTTGAAATGCACTTGTATGGCAAATGAGTATTCGTAGGTAAATCAACATTGAATGTCCAGTCTCTGGTTACGCAGGGAGTAAGTATACAACCCGGTTCTTTAGGAAACTATAGCGATGGTACTTAAATGATTATAGCTGGATACACTAAGGGGGGGGGGGGGTCCCGCTGGTTGTAAGACAGTAGGAGGGGGGGGTTAGAGAAGCCGCTGGCGGTATCCCATCTGGCCGACGATTTCTTGGGAGAATTCAAAGTCTTGAACACGGTGCCCACAGAACCTCGGTCCGCAGACGAATACAGCTGGACCCTCTGGTGGACGGTAGCTGCCGGTCCACAACGGAGAGACGTGAGGCGACCTCACTGGTGTAGAGCGCCGTCTCACCTGGAGTCCTCTCCGGGGGGTAGTTCCAACACTCCGCAGTGTTGGCCGTTATCCATGGAATAATCAAAGCACCCAAAGCATAATCCAAGCCGTGGAAGGCTCGCCGTCGTCCGGGTAGAGTAATCCAATGTACAGGTCCAGTCGCCCTGGCCCGGAGCTCCTCGGATGCAAGCACCACTAGTGGTCTGCCCAGCCTGGTTAAGACTCCAGATAACGTCCGGAACGATGGGGGTGCTGCTCACTTTATAACTCTAACCGACGATGCACCATACATAATAGACTATTATTAGCTTAATAGAAATACGTCCAACTCGACGGTATAGTGCCAAACTATGACAATTCAACTATTAATCCACACGATATCTCAATGCCTATTCTGAGGCCAAGTAGGCCTTACTGCACCACACGTGCGTCGTGGGTGAGGCTTCGCGTCTGTTACTCGGTTGGAGGGTAAAGAACTAATGGACTAAAAGAAAGTTCTACTTTACTTGCGTCATATATATATGCGCTGTGAACAAATAGTACCATTCGTATTTCGCCAGACGTATTCCTACGCGGAACCGGGCTTGCCTCGGCATGTTGGGCGGCACGATTGAACTTGAACCTAGGGGTATGGCTGCTGGCGCCAGGTTCTCGTCCAATGATAGAATGAAACTATTATGGGCTGTTTAGTAGACTAAAGGGATATTCAGTGCATATTGTACAAGGAATATACAGGGGACATCAAACGATACACAAATACTATTAAACATATATATATAAATAAATATATATATTCGGTTTAATCTGATCCTTCACAACACTGTCCATTAAAGCTTTGTGAATTGACAGTGAATTAGTGAAATATAAATTTAATTGCTTTTCCAAAATGAAAATGTACTGAATATTGATCACAATAGTAAAATGTAGCTGCTGTTTTTATTACCATTTTTTTTAATAGACTGTTAATTGATACAATAATGAATCACTTTCCTAAACTATCTACTGCAGATATGTGAAGAACCCCAGGGTCAATCCAGAACCCACAGAGGAGCCAGCAAAGAAGAAGAGCCTCCTGCTGTTTCCTTCAGAGGATGCATAGAGGGCTAACAGTGCTTTGGTCCTCTACAGAGCAGAGCCAACCATTTCTTAGTCTGGTTTGTTCATACAGAATATTGAAAAAATAAGAGAAATTGAGATCAATCAAGAAGTTTTCCCCCAATGGTCAACTGTTCTGGAATGTACTTGAACGTACTGAGTTTTACTTTTACCTCGAAAGTGCTTGAGTTTACAAAAGGTCCTTTGCACTATATATATATATATATATATATATATATATATATATATATATATATATATATATAAAATTCCTAAAAGTGCTGCACTTTGTTAACACTTTCAGCGCCACGCCTGGTTTTCCGTTTTACCGCTTGAATGCCACCATCGGCGCCAATGTTAACGTTAATATCGCCTAATCTATGTTTTAAATTATGGCTATGTGTCTAATCTGCCCATCGCATTATCAAAGACTATTTTCCAGTCAGTGCTGTGAAGACAGATTGTTTTTTTATCGCGTCGTTGCCGTTTCAGAGCAGTTAGAAAAGCCCCCGTTTTGATATAAAAAACAGCTCATTCTGGAGCATTCTATGAAAATCGTCTTTTAGTGGAATATTCCACAACGTTGATATTCGTCGGCCTTTTTATGAATCGTTTTCAAATAAACGCTAGATGATCAATATTATACGTGCACGCACGCACATTACGGCCGCGCACTGATAATCGCCTCGTTGATTTCCTCTCGGACTTTTACAGTGAAACCGAAAGAAGACATTTCACAAAACAGCTTATAACTTCATCAAACTTACTCTGATTATCCTACCACTGATAACATAGAGTCCTTACCTGACATCAGATGGTATCCAACTGGTATATTCCAATTCCTGATCACCATTCGAAAAAATCGATACGTGTATGGATCCAACGCGATACAGTAGAACTCCATGATCCGCGGGGATCTGAGGCTCCTGACACTTTGATGAACATTGTTACTCAGCTGATAGAGTTATACCCTTCTTGCTGTCTTGTCGCACAGAACTTGTAAGTCGCTTTGGATAAAAGCGTCAGCTAAATGACTAAATGTAAATGTAAATGTAAATGAATGAACTCTAGTAACCCCGGCTGGATCAGTGAACTGGAAAATGTGGAGTACCGGATTTTTTTCCCCATTCATTTTCATTGAGTCCATTCCAAAATCACTTATGTCATATGGGAGACGACAGGGGGCGCTTTTTTCCACAGTGATCGCTGGCGCCCCTCGGCTATACTCGGGTAGGCTCGGGTGATGCAATAATTTTTCAGATCGCAAAAAAAAAATAATAATAATAATTCCGAGAAATCTCGTGAGTGGCATGCAACCACCTAAAAAAAAACAGAGAAATCTCGTGAGTGGCACTCAAAGTGTTAAAAATTGCATTCATATGTAGTAGCTAATAAACAAGATTCTGCTGCTTAAACGTATGTATAATGTATATTATATTGATTCACTTGTATACCTAAATCCATTTGAATTGAAATGTTTCTTTTCGCATAAAATATTGATATGCTATTAAAATGGGATTAATTTCTATTAATTAACTAAAGTCTCGAATTAATTAGATAAAAAATATTATTGAGGTGAGCTTCCGGACCTCGACATGAACGGTTGCCAAATACCCAGCTACCCAGGATATCAACAATACGGAACAGCAACAAGAACATCAACAAGGATATTTGCGAATTTTTTACTTGCCATACTGTGGATTACAGACGTGTACTTGAATTCAGCACATAATCGTCAAGAAACAACGGTGGAAAGTAGCAAAAGCGCAACAATAACATCACGACCAACGGCAGCAGTGACATCACTCCACCGAAACCACAACAAATTAGTATACGAGAGGCAGCAGCGAGAAGGAAGGACCCAGGCTTAAGCGCCCAGCACGACGCGGGACTCAAGACGGTCGTCAAACAACAGCCTTCTAGCTAACAGTGAAATCTACCATGATTGGAACGAGTCCTTTGTTGTTCCAGCACGGCGCGGGACCCGACCAGAGAGGAATCACCCAACAGCCCAGCCAGAAACTCACAACAACAAAAGACCCCCCCCCCCTTCCCACCCACGACAACAAAGACCCCCCCTCCCACACCGATGAACAGAACAAATGAACAATACTTCGAACCGGACAACATCAACGAAATAACCAACGCAAATGGACTGAACATTTTCCACCTCAACATAAACAGCCTATAAAACTAATTGGATGAAATCAAACAATTATTCATTAATGGTAAGGTAAACATATTGTGCTTCTCAGAAACGAAGCTTGATGATTCTGTAAAGGATCCAGAGATAGAATTTGAGAACTACTCAATCAGGAATGATAGGAACAAGCATGGAGGTGGTGTCTGTATGTATACATTTAGATACCAAATTCATTAACATACGGTTATCCTATAACCATAGTTATATGAGTATAGCGAGCGATCTGCGCTCTAAGTGGAACATATCCTATATCAGTCTAGATACTGAATACATTTCTCCACATGTACACACCCATCCGCCTGGCCACACCCCCATCCGCTCCTCTACATAAGCAGGGGTGTGGCCATACTAACAGCTCCTTCCCAAGTCTTTCACCACCGAAGGCTAAGACCACGGTGTCCTCAGTGAGTCCAGCGCAGATCGCTCGCTATAATATAACTATGGTTATAGGATAACCGTATGTTATATTTCGTATGAAAGCTAAGCATATGCACAGCTGCACTCATCAGTGCAATCAAGTCCACACACCTGCCCGCTGCCGGCGATGACAGCGCGGAGCCACAGAACAGAACAACTGCGTCTGCATTTGATCTCGTCTTGTCGATGGTGTAAAATGAATTAGGTATATTGTTAGTAAGTTAGCCAAGTAATAAGCGGGATAATGTATAGCTAATACTCGGTCATTGTCGCAAAATAATTGACCTTCACTGCGTTTAGAACACGTCGGCGCAGCGCCTCTGTGTTCTAAACTCCGTGTCGGTCAATTATTTTGCGACAATGACCTCGTAGCTATACATTATCCCTTACTTAGCTTACGCTCTGCGCTCTAAGTGGAACACAAGAGCTGAGCAGAGCGGAAGCTCGAAAATGTACCCGCTGAGGCACCCCACAGCCATCAGAACCGGGAAGGACCCGAGCCCCCGGACCCCCCTAGTGGAGGATGGGAGGGAATCGGATCCGACCATGCGAAGAGGGTTTAGCAACTCAAAGACAGGGTGAGCAGACCGTGGGACTTACCTTCCCACAGAAGAACCCACGACTACACAGGCGCGCAACCCACATGCCACTAGGGAACGAACAGGAAGGGAAAAAAACATTACAACCCCTAATATTATGGGGTCAAGGTCAAGAACCCAACCCTGTGGCAAGGCCGTAGCAGCGGAGCACAAAGGAGGACCCAGCCCCAGGAAGGGACTGGACCCCCCGGAAAAAGGGGGCCTGGTGAGGTCAACAACGCCGCAGCATCGAGACCCCACCAGGCGGTCACTAGTGACACCACCCCCCACATCGCCAGCGTATCGGACAGGGCCCATCCAAGAGCAGGCCCTTCCCCCCTACAGCACGCTGCCCCAAAAACCTCAAGAGGCTAGACCCCCCAGGGGGACCAGGCAGCGCGCCGGGGAGACAACCCCCAAAGAGGTCGGTCCCTCAATCCAGGCAACAGGTAAAAAAAACTCGACCTGTGCCTGGAGCACTGCGGACTAGACAGGCGCCTAAGGGGTCTGCTGAAAACAGCACCCCGGCGGAAGGGGCATTCGGTATGCTGTGCACTGCAGATGAATCTTTTCAGAATCAGGTCCCTTCTGCCACTCATATGTCACTCCGATGTCACTTTAGAACTAGCACTAGGTGTTAATTTTCTGCAGTAAACAAAGCGAGGGTACTTAACTTAAGTGCTTAAGTAAATTGTCTGCAGTAAACAAAGCGAGGGTACTTAACTTAAGTGCTTCCCCAGGGAGGGGGTCGGGGCTACTGCCCTCAGACCCCCAAGAATTTTTTTATATGGGCAGTCTGACTTGGGCTACTGTACCATATATTAGTGTTGCAATACATGATAAATAAACAGTGAAAAAAGCTAAGAAATTGGATGGGGCGAATAAAAATGTAAGATAAAAATCTCCCCAGCCTGTGGCAGGCAGTGGAGGTGTGAAATCCAGAACAATAGGAGTCACAAAGTGGAGTGGTGGAGTAGTGGTAGAGTAGCAGTAAATGCTGGACTTCTAAGGGCTTCTACTGTATGTCGCACTCGCAGCCTCCACAAAAAAACCTAACCCTCTAGAGGGGCCAAGGCAGAGAAGGCTGATACGATTGGCAGATGTCATGAAGGGTGCGGGGGCACACTCGCAGGCAGACGGGGTCAAGCCCGGCCTAAGGAGTCAACTCTGCTACCAACACACCTGGAAACCAACCACCACCTAACAGGAGGCGGTTGTTCCTATAACCCCCCCAAGAAAAAACTCCAAAACACAACTGCGGGTATACACCGGCTATACAGCAGTACAAGTGTTTCAGTTCTCAAGGAGGGGTTAACCCAGGCCAACAGGTCGACGAGAACGAGTCCGGACCTGGGCCGGGCGGACCGGGACGTACACAGGGATGCCAGAGGGGTACAAGAACCACCTCGACAGCCCCCTCCCAGCCCCACCAAGCAGGAGAAGAGAGGGGTGAAAAAAGAATGGAGAAGGACCAGGCTCCTTTAGCACAGCGCAAGGTACAACACAATATGGACCAAGCAATAGTGAAGGATAACATGCAGTGACATAACCACGAACACCTCCATAACATCAACCCCTGCAACGCCCGGGCCAACCCGGCATTTTCCCCCCGAAAAAGCACAAGTCCTTCAGGGTACCAGAACAGCAGATCTGCGCCCCGGCGGACAACGGGTTAACTGACCTGGTCCGGCGCGACCAGAACCAGTCCTGTGTCTTAATCACGCCACCATCCCCAGTCCTAAGAGGGGGGTAGGTACGCGTGTCGATCCAAAACATCACAGAGGGCGCCACCAAGACGGTCAGAACATAAAGCACCGTGCCCGGTGGCCCACCCCAAAAGCGTGAGACCCCTCCGCCAATGCTTTGATCTATTCCGTTATCTCCCCCCAGAGATGAACGAGACTAACCTAGTACACTGGCGCTCGGAAGAGACAAACTCCATCCTAGTTGCCCCAATGATGAGCAACCAAGGCGTGCAAGCCCATGCGTGGTTCCACACAGAAGCACCCAGGGCCAGCACTACGTACACGTCGAGACCCAAAACATATCAATGGTAATTCTAACAAGAACCCAGATAACGTTCCCTCCAAGCCGCCTGGGAGAGCGGCAGGAAGCTGGCCAAGACACAGATATGGGTCCCATATGACGCGTCCGAGGGAAAACACCCCTGTCAACCCTGCCCTGTATAAAAGAGAGGAGACAGGGAACCCCCAGAGAGACTTCCCACATGAGTAATAATTGAAAAGATATATGTAACATTGAGCTACGTGACCAAGCTCAAGACATATGCAACAGAGCGCAGAGCAGAACTTCTTTTTAAGTTCTCACGCACCGCATAACTCATCTTGACAACAACAGAGGTCCACAACATGGAGCCTGAAAAGAACTCACGGAAGTCTCACAACCAATAGAAACGCGCCCAGTGACGTACTCTATGGCGGGGGGAATTCCGTGACCCACCTGCCCAAATATGGCGTGGGACCAGGGAACTCCCTCCCCCCCCTCTCCCTACCCTGTGACGTGCTGACCCAACAGCGTGACAGGAAGCCCGAAGGACAGGAGGTCCAACCCCCTGACCAATCAGAAAAAAGGGGAGGGAGGGTTTATCAGTTAACCCCCTCATGACCCCTCACCCCTGATACGATGCAATGACAAAGCAGAGCCATGACACCAATCATAGCGTGCTACATGAAGCGCATGTATACCTGTTCAAGGTAACAGCTTCACATAGGCTCATGTGCGAACCTGCCACCAGAATTTTTACACCTTTACCCTAAAGGAAGAAAAAACACAGACCAAGAAGGGCCCTGGTACATAACGTGAAAACGATACACACAACCCTCCATCACAACAAAAAAAGGGCAAAAGTACACTCTCACTACTGTAAGAGGAACGCCGTTTTTCATGATGAGAGAAGACACAAGTCCTTGATTAAGTACTGGTCACAGGCCTTGCTAAGTCCACATGACAGCGACCAAACAATTCTCAGAAAAAATTGCCTCTCTCTAAGCAAGAGCACAACCCCAGCAGAAGCTGAGGGATTACACCGTATCCCCAAAAACATAGTGAATCAACACACATCTTGTAAACAAAATCATGTTTGAGGGGAGGCGGGGGGGCCCAGAGGAAACCGGGGAAACCCACCCCTCACCACCTTACCCCTGATACGACGCCAATGTGTAGAGTAAGCTTTACATCATGCACGCCAGCACAGCCGAAGACCTTGTTTGAACAGGCACAGCCCTGCTCATGTGTGAAAAAAACTTGCCACTTGTTATTGTCATCACAAGCTGAGAGAGGGACTTATCCCTCGATCACATGCCACTATGCACAGTATTGTAGGGTAACCCAGCCAGTTGTGGGCTCAGCCACGTTGTCTAACGTTACAAGAACACACACAACTTCTCATCATACAACAAAAAACCCAGTACATTTTTACTCACGTAAAAAACAACGCTGTTTCTAGGTAGAGAGAAAAGCACAAGCTTTGGCCAACGCTACCCAAGCTATACAAAGCGACCAAGATAATTCACACACAGCACATGTCGTATCTCCAAATGTAGTGAAGTAACATATGTTTAGCAGACAAAGACATCGTTATTAACAAAACATTCGGGAGGGGAAGGAAGGAAGAGTGGGGTAATGTCCAATGGACATCTTACCTGCACCAACGAACGCAGGACGAAAGGCCGCAACACAGCTTGGTCTCCACGTTGACGAGGCCTCTCGCTGGCAGGGCAAAAAGAAGCTATGGCCGGAGCGAGGCTCCGGCGAGACGCCCCCCTCCTGCAGCCGGTCATGGAGCAGGCCCGACTACATCTTCTGTCAAAGATGATGTCGTAGTCAGAGTGCCAGGGCCTGCTATTCTCACGGCTAATGCCAATGGTTGTAGCACAAGCTAACAGCTAACTCTAGGCTAACTGATAGCATCAAGCAAAAAACGGTAGCTAACGTCGTAGCTAACAGTTAGCTCAACCCGGCTATCGCTAACCACCAGCTAACGCAGAAGCAAGCTAAGCGGCTACCACTGAAAACTATACAACGTGAGAAAAGCAATACAGGCCAACACTTCAGACAGCCGCTGTCTCTTCCTCTTCTCATCCGAAGAAAGAAGGGAAAAAAAGGCAATACACGTCCCTCTACATAACGGTGTTTACCAGACACAGCAGTGCCGGCAACAAGTCCCTAGCGGCATAGCCGCCTGGCCCTAAGAGCACCGGGAGCGGCTGCTCTCTCACTATTGAACTTGGGGGAGCAAGGTTATGATCTTGCTCCACCACTTTTTGATCATATGAAATATGATATATAATATATATATAAATCTAACCATAACTACGTAATTTCAATCAAATTAATAATACGCAATGACACTTAATAACAAGTTTTTAAGTTTCCAAAGATTGCGAACCCCCCCCTCTGCCCCATTATGGTTTGATCCAGTACCTCCCATCTCCAGCGCGTAGACCTTCAGCACACAGCGCTGCTGTCTGGCTGCACGGCTGCAGCGGGTAGGCTATGAGTGTAAATCAAAGCCCACAGAGTGTGTCATAATATTGGTGATAGGCAGGCAGGCTTTTCCAGTAAGTTGTTCAAATAAAAGGATTATGTTAGACATAAGTTACTATTGAGTGGTAGTAGAACTTCTACGGACTACGGTTCTACCACGCAATACAATAAAAGTGTTTCACGGTCCCGAATTGCGATCTGGTCATACGGTTTCCTCGAATAAATAATAATAACGTTTCCCTCTCTGGTTGGCGTTAGCTTTAGTGCTAGCCGCTAGCTAACGTTATCTAGATATGTGGTGTGAGGCACTGTGAGCTGGATGACGTTGACTTCATTTGCAAACGTTAACGCTATTTATATGGCAGACGAGCAGGGCCGTATTAACGACGGCCGCGGCCCGTGGGCCTATAGTGACGAGGGGCCTCCATTTTTTTTTTTTTTTTTTTTTTTTTTTGAGATCGATGTCATGATTGTGCACTGCAGACTCAGGGAGGAGGCAGAGAAGGAGAGAAAGAGACACAAGATTTACAGGTAATGGAAATATATCTTTTTTCTCTTTCTTATTAAAAACTTGGCCTATTTGAAAGGAGATTGATTTAATAAAAATGAATGAGCGAAAAATCAATATACAGTATATATATATATATTAATATATTATTATTATTATAGTAATTGGCTATCATACTGCAATATAAACTGAGTTTTATAGTGAAAAGAGCAGCTTTATTGGTCAAGATTGAAGGCTCTATATTGCAGGAAATTGCACGTACAGGTTCATTAAATTAAAAAAAAAAACTGCCAAACCACCCCTTGCCTGTCAAAAAAAATTAAAAATTTAAAAAAATATTTGCACCCCCACTTTCAACTATAACTAGGCGGCCATGCCTAGCGGACTATAGCCGACTTGAGCATGGAGATATTCTCATAATGAAACACCAAGCTCACCTCCCTCTCAGCGGGTGCTTTTAATAATTTTTTAAACGGGGCCAGCACGGCGACAGTGGGTATCCGTTTGTCCAGAGACCCGGGGAATTGAACCGCAGATTCGGAATCACGGTCCCAGGAAAACAAAGCTCTCACTCGAAGAGGAGCTCATGTTAACGTGGGCATCAAACTAGAACCCCCTCCATGCCGCTAAGGGGCAGCAAAAAAGATCCTAGCCTGGAGCCGGCCTTCGTAAGCTGTGTAGTTGTTCCCCCCACAACCAACACACATGGCGCCCGCGTTGCAAAAACATCACCCGCCCCAGAGAGGCCGTCAGCCCTCACACGGCAGAGCGCCTCCCAAGCAAAGTGTCCAACTGCAGAGCCGGAGGTAATGCCGGCAGGCAGGGCCGCCTGGGAGAAATGCGAGGCCCTGTGCGAGATTTAAACGCGAGGCCCCCCCCCCCCCCCCAAAAGGTAAAAAAAATAAAATATATATATATAATTTTTTATTTTTTTATTTTTTCATACAGTCAACATATTCTTAAATAATAGCGCTGCCCGAGGCTGGGCATGATACAGTCAACATATAGCAAGAGAGAGAGCGAGAGAGAGCTCCCGTTCTACAGTCAATATACAGTGTACAGAGAGAGAGAGAGAGAGAGAGAGAGAGAGAGAGACACATTTGAAAGAAATTGAAATGCTATTTGGCCCTAAACAGAGAGTACACAGTGGCAGAATACCTGAGCACTGTGACTGAAGATCCTTGACTACAGGGGCCGAAACTAAAGCCCGCCGCCCGCCAGGGGCGGTCTGTTTTTACCTTTGGCGCATGACACTTAGAGGGCTGCCCGCCGTGTGGCGTGTAGACGTGTAGTTCATAACCATAGATATCTATGTTCATAACGATACTCTTGTGCGAGTACAGATTATAGCCGCTCGTCCTTTTTTTCTCCGCCGCGAGATCGTTAAAAAACTACAAGTCCCACATCGCACTCAAGTCAACGGTCCAATCACAGTAGAGTGACGTGACTGGTTTCATGAGAAAGAAAAAAAAATGACCAATCGGAAGCTATCATTTGGCTTGTTTACTTCCGTCTGCTCTAGTCTATATCGGACCTCCAAGAGCTAACGTTACTGTTTAAACAATGACCCAGTCAACTATTCACTTTTAGTTTAATACATGACGAGGCATTGTCTAACGGTATCTAGCTGGCTAGCTACTGATAGCTGCTGATATCAACAAATGCTCCAGCAATAGTCTACTCGAGTGCATAATACCTCCGTTCCCTCGTTAGCTAGCTTAGCTAGCTCACGGTAGATCCACCTGTCCCAGTAAACTAAATTGTCTTAACGTTATCTACCGGGCTAGCAGTAGCTACAGATAGCTCCTGATATCAATGTCTTATAACATTGATTGAATGCGTATTCTAGCTGAGGGCATGTTGAATGTGATTTGACAAAAGAACCGTAACGTTAAAATGGGGTCCAGCTGCATCGCCGGAGAATCCTTGCATGCTGAATGTAGGGTCTAGCTGAATATAGGGTCTAGCTGCAGGGCCGGAGAAGGCTACTCAAGTATACACACAGACAGTGGAGCTGTTTGCAGATAGCAAGCATTTTGACTTATTGCGTGGTGGCGATGTCTCGCAGATAATACAACTACAAGTATGATTATATAATATATATTTTATTTAAAAAAATTTTTTTTATATAAAATATATATATATTTTTTTTTAATCAAAAATTTTTTGGCAGGTAAGAAATATGCTTGGCGGGTAGACTCTTCCCATCTACCCGCCACTGGCCGGTGAGTCAAAAAGTTAATTTCGCTCCCTGATTGACTAGGTACAGACTCAGCGAGCACAGCCTAGCCATCGAGAAAGGCCGCCATAGGCAGGCTGTGTGTTTTAGAAAGAGAGAGAGAGAGATAGCATGTGTGTTTGTGTGTTAGAGAGAGAGAGCATGTCTGTGTGTCATGTGTGTGTGTGTTAGAGAGAGAGCATGTATGAGAGAGAGATAAGCAAAGATGAGCCCCTAAAGGATATTCAACTTTTAATGGAAGAACAAAACAGAAGGAAAAGATAACTTCACAAAGGCAACATGAATATACATAGATCCAAAAGGACAAAGATCAACACTTAAATCCAAAGAGAAGAGGGTCTATACCAGAGAAAACAAAGTAGCAAGGAGCCAAGGGCCGACATCAGCTAAATAGGCTAACTGCAAATAGAGTAGCCAGGTACTGACACCAGGCCACACACAGCTTTGGCCAACGCTACCCAAGCTACACAAACGACCAAGACAATTCACACACAGCACATGTTGTATCTCCAAATGTTGTGAAGTAACATATGTTTTGCCTGGAAAAAAACATCGTTATTAACAAAACATTTGGGAGGGGAAGGAAGGAAGAGTGGGGTAATGTCCAATGGACATCTTACCTGCACCAAGGAACGCAGGGCGAAAGGCCGCAACACAGGTCTCCATGTTGACGAAAGGCCTCTCGCTGGCGGGACAAAAAGAAGCTATGGCCGGAGCCTTGTCATGGTGCAGGCCCGACTACATCTTCTGTCAAAGATGATGTCGTAGTCAGAGTGCCAGGGCCCCCTGCTATTCTCACGGCTAATGTCAATGGTCGTAGCACAAGCTAACAGCTAACTCTAGGCTAACTGATAGCATCAAACTAACGTTCCCAGCCGAGCGCAGCCGGCAGCTAACGTCGTAGCTAAACAGCTAACTGGCTAACAGTTAGCTCAACCCGGCTATCGCTAACCATTAGCTAACGCAGAAGCAAGCTATGCGGCTACCACTGAAAAACTGTACAACATGAGAAAAGCAATACAGGCCAACACTTCAGACAGCCGCTGTGTTTTCCTCTTCTCATACTAAGAGAGCAGGGAAAAAGAAGGCAATACACGTCCCACTACAGAGTGGTGTTTACCATAGCGGTGCCGGCAACAAGTCCAGGCCACACACCGTTAGCTACTAGTACTACAACAGCTAGTCAGCCCGGTTGGCTCCCGAGAGAGAGAGAGAGAGAGAGAGAGAGAGAGAGAGAGAGAGAGAGATATCCACGGCGGGAATAGAATAGAGTGCATTAAAAACTCACCAAACGTCCAAAAGGATGGAGACAACCGCGTGGAGTTGACAAAGTTCATCTGCCGAACGACCATCCTCTTCATCTTGGCATAACAATGCTGCACGTGCTGTCTCTAGGTTAGCTAACGCTAGTTAGCCTTTAGCTAAGCTAGCTACTAGCCGACATCATCATGGCTATATCCCGACTGAACCACACGTTAGCACTCAATATTATAACGTAGCTAAAGCTAACTAGCTGTCCCTGTCTTTAGCCGGGATGGCTAGCCTGACTGAACTGTCTAACATGCAACAACTTTCATCTTCAGTCCATCTGCCGAACGATGTCCTCTTCATCTTGGCTGGCATAACCTCCAATGCTGCACGCGCGAAATAGTCAGACGCTAGTGATGGGTCGGTCATGAGCCACTCGTTCATAAGAGCCGATTCATTGCCATGAGCGTGAGTCGAATCGCTCACGTCTGGCAATGAGTCGGTTCACGCCCCCCCCCCCCCCCCCCCCCCCCCTCAACAGACGCTACCTTACCTGTAACCCCTCCCCTCATTGAAACCAATTCTGCTGCCTGCAGAGCATCAGAGCTGCATGCAGAGCCTCAGAGCCAGGAACAAGTCAGACACATTCTACAAACGTGTCTAATGTGAAATATATAAGCATATAAGCAAAACTAGATTTTAGGTCTGTGATGAAAAAGGGCCTCGCGGGAAGGGGGGCCTCGAAAAAAAAAAATAATAATAATAATAATAAATAAACGTTTTTTTTTTTTTTTTTTTTTGCGAGGCCCCCCTTCCCGCGAGGCCCTGTGCGACCGCACTGCTCGCACACCCCCTGAGGCGGCCCTGCCGGCAGGGATTGCTCAGCGACGCGAGCCCCTAATACGAAGCGCCCGTGGAAGTCAGAATGATCATCATCTTCTAGACACTCCGGTGGCGAAGACATTATCGCTGTATTTCCTCGAAAAATTGTGAGAGAAAACAAAGATATAATGTCAACGCAGCTCCTTCTCTTCAACGTAGCTCCTTTCCAACTATTTCGGCACTAAACTCAAGTGGTGTATACAGACACTTGTCGGTGGTTAAAATAAGGAACGAGCTGTTAGTATGGCCACACCCCTGCTTATGTAGAGGAGCGGATGGGGGTGTGGCCAGGCGGATGGGTGTGTGCATGTACATGTGGAGAAATGTATTCAGTATCTAGACTGATATAGGATATGTTCCACTTAGAGCGCAGAGCGTAAGCTAATATGAAATATAACTGACCTGAATCATGAATCAATTGAAACTGTATGGGTTGAAATCCTGTTCGAAAGGGCGAAATCCGTACTAGTTGGCTCAATCTACAGACCGCCAGATCATAGTGGCTTTTATGATACACTTGACGGGTGTTTAGCTGGAGTTGAGGATGTAGACACAATTCTTATTGGAGACTGGAACAGTGGAACACGGATATGCAACGAAAAGATGCACCCGTCTTCAAGTCATTCAGTAGGTTTTGTGATCTGCACGACCTCAGCCAGCTAATCACCAAACCCACACGTGTATGTGAATCAACACAGACTACCATTGACCTCATTCTGACCTCTGACAAGTTCAAGATCTCCAATAAAGGGGTTATAGCATGCGGGTTAAGCGATCATTATATGATATTCTGTACCCGCAAAAAGCTAAAACAAAAGGCCGGCTGTCACAAAACAGTCACATCTAGAGACCTCAAAACCTACTCTAGCGAGGCCTTTAACCTAGAACTGGAGAGCCTGGACTGGTCAGAAGAGCTCAGTGGTACACTAGTTGAAGAAACATGGCTTGGTTTCTAAACCAAATTCTCAACAATACTAAACGACATGGCCCCCCTAAGAACCAAATCGCTCTGAGCCTTGGATGCACTCCACTATGAAAACCAGAGACAAAAAATGCTCTGAGTTTCGTAAAGGTCAGTCAAAGCTTACCAAAAGCTTGAGCAGTGAACTCCAAGCCCACGTGACTGAACTCAAACTGCAAATAAACAGACTAAGAAATGACGTAAACTCCATGATCAAAACTGCAAAAAAGAATTTCATCAATGACAAAACTGAGGAAAACAAAAAGAAACTCTGTGAACTTTGGAAATTACTCAATAATCAACTAGGCTGCAGTAAAAAACTTAAAACCAGATTTTTAAACATAAAGACGGAAAACACGCTCATCACAGACAAGCTGGATGTGGCCAATTACTTAAACATTTTCTTCACAAACATAGCCACAACACTGGTAAATAGACTACCCTCCCACTCAGGGCATTTTGGGGTAGAACACATCATAGCCTACTACAATAACCCAGGGGTCCGCAAAGACAATTTAAAACTAGAAATGGTAACAACAGCTGAGGTACTCAAAAAAACTGAGCGCCCTCCAACCTAACAAGGCCACTGGCCATGACAATATCCCCTCCAAATTCCTCAGCAACTCAGCAGCCGCCATCACCCCAGTCATCACACACATAATAAACCTCTCCATAAAACAGGGACACGTACCCAAATACTTCAAAATTGCGAGAGTAACCCCCCTGCACAAAAAGGGCAGCAAATTAGACCCAGGCAACTACCACCCTGTTTCTAGTCTTTCCTCCGTCTCGAAAGTCATGGAAAAAATACTATACGAACAGGTCGAAAAGTACCTTGTGGAAAAAAATCTAATCTACGAATTCCAATCTGGCTTCAGAACATCCCACTTCACTGACACATGCCTTCTCTATTTGAACGACCACATCAAACAAGAGGTGGACGCGGGCAAATACTGCGGCATGGTCATGCTGGACCTACAAAAGGCCTTCGACACTGTCAATCACTCCATTCTGATTGACAAGCTAAAAGCAATTGGTTTTGATAGTCTATCAGTGAGCTGGATGCAATCCTACCTGGAGGGGAGAGAACAGATGGTGGAGGTAAACAGTACCTTACCCCCCCCCCCCACCCTCCCAGTGAGCTGTGGTGTTCCACAAGGAAGCATACTAGGACAGCTACTGTTCCTAATGTATGCAAATGACATGTCGTCAGCTTGTGACTGCAACTTGTTCCTGTTCACGGACAACTCAGCCCTGCTGGTCTCTGACAAGAACAAGTTACAGGTTGAAAAATCCCTCAGCTCGGAACTAGGCAGAATCTGCACCTGCCTCACTGATAACAAACTATCATTACACCTGGGTAAAACAGAGTCCATTCTCTTCGGTTCAAATAACAAACTCAGCAAGACTGACGGCTTCTCAGTTACAGTGGGTGACAATATTGTCACAAGGAAAAATGAAATTACATACCTGGGTTCCATCCTAGAGGCAAATCTTCCCTGTGACAAAATGGCATCCAATGTAATAAAAAAAAGTCAACCAACAAACTAGATTCTTGTACCAGATTTCCTCTCTGGTAAACAAGAATACCCTGAAGACTCTGGCAGGAGCACTCATTCAAGGGTTCTACGACTATGCTTGCACCTCATGGTACCAAAGCACCTCAAAGGCGCTAAAAACAAGATTACAAACATCACAAAACAAACTGGTCAGACTACTGCTTGACCTTACTCCTAGAACCCACCTCACCCCTGCCCACTTTGACTACCTAGGATGGCTTAGAGTAGACGACAGAGTACAGCAACTTGCAATGGGCCTGGTCTACAAGATACACTACACCACTAAGGTACCCATGTACATGTCAAAATACTTCCCAAAGGTCAGTGAATATCATGACCACAACACCAGAGGGAGCTCCACAAATCATGTTAAACCCAGATTCGGCTCAAACAAGGGACTAAACACGTTTCGCAATTATGCCACATCAATGTGGAACGCCCTACCCACAGCTGTAAAGGAATGTGAATCACTACCTACTTTCAAAACCACTCTCAAAGAGCACCTACGGGAGACTGCAATTCGAAACTGGCCCCTGTAAATGTCCAGTCCCAACCCCCTCCAATGTACAGTTCCCCCCACCCCGCCTACCGAACCCCCCCCCCCCCCCCACTCCATCCACCCAACCACCTCCAATGTACAGTTTCCCACCCCACCTACCCAACCTCCTCCAATGTACAGGTTCTTCCCCCTCAAATGTATATACTCTCTTTTTAGACTCCTTTTGTACACATAATCAGTACTGTATATTTGTAGATCTGGTATGTCATAAATGTCTAGATGCAACAGTAAAGTCTACCTGTATGTCATGTATGTCATATATGTTATGATGAATTGAAAATGGGGGACCCTGATGTAAACAAGATGAAAGTCTTTCTCTGGTCTGCATCCCCTTAACAATTGTGTGTATTGCCACCCTCAGGATCATCATCGAGCAATCCATAGAATGGCACGCACCTGTCTATGTCAATTTCATAGATTTTGAAAAGGCATTCGATAGTGTAGACCGCGAGCTGCTTTGGAAACTCATGGCACACTATGGAATCCCTAAAAAATACATCAGCATAATCAAGAACATGTATCAGGACATGAAATGTCAAGTGTTACATAACGGATGTGCACAAGAACACTTCAAAGTGCTCACCGGCGTGAAACAGGGCTGCCTACTTTCCCCCTTCCTCTTCCTCCTATGCATCGACTGGATCATGAGGCAAACCACAACCAATAAAAAGACTGGCATCCAGTGGAGTCTTAACGGAGCACCTCGAAGACCTGGACTTTGCGGATGACATCGCACTACTCTCACACAACCATCAACAGATGCAAGACAAAACCCAGCTGCTAGAAACAACTGCAGCTGGACTTGGGCTAAAAATAAATGGGCAAAAGACTCAAGTAATCAGAGTCAATAATAAAAGCACAAACCCCATAACCATCGGGGGCCAGACACTGGAAGAGGTTGACAAATTCACATACTTGGGTAGTGTTATAGCTGTTGATGGCGGGACTGAGGAAGACGTAAGGGCAAGAATAGGAAAAGCAAGAGCAACATTCAACATGTTAAACAAGATATGGAAAACCCGAAACATCAAACTCAACATCAAGCTCAAAATCTTCAACTCCAATGTCAAATCCATTCTGCTATATGGCTCTGAAACCTGGAAAACCACCACTAACATCAACAATAAACTGCAGACCTTCATCAACCATTGTCTGAGACGTATCCTCAGGATCTTCTGGCCACACACAATCACCAACATCAAGCTGTGGGAATGCACCAAGCAAGAATCAGTGGAGGTTCAGCTGACCAGGAGAAAATGGAGCTGGATTGGGCACACACTTCGAAGACACAAAACCGCAATAACCAAACAGGCATTAACCTGGAACCCACAAGGCAAGCGAGGCAGAGGAAGACCCAAAAACACCTGGAGAAGAGACACTGAGCAGGAACTCAAGACAAGGGGACTGACGTGGAAACAGCTGGAGAGGATGGCACAAGACAGACGGGGGTGGAAACTTTTCATCAATGGCCTATGTTCCGAAAGGAATAAAAGGCTTAAGTAAGTAAGTAAGTAAGTAAGTAAGTAAGTAAGTAAGTAAGTAAGTAAGTAAGTAAGTATTGAGCTGTACTGTATTGTACCCATTCTGCAATCTGTTAATACAATTTTCAATCAATCAATCAACCACTAGAAAATATGCATCCTGACTGCACGCAGTGGGTGTTTGACGGTCAACATTCGGAACGGTTTCACCGCAATCAACCGATTGAACGGAGAAAAGTCCAGTATGGGTCTGATTCCCCCCATTTTCTTGGGTACCAGAAAATACAGGGGAATAGACACCTCATCACGTCCTCGGGTGGTTGTGCGCATTGCTGGTGCTGACCCGCTAATAACTCTAGATAAGAGAACCCAGTCCCTACCTCTGTGCGCTGCTTCTCAACAATCAACAAACAATTTGCTCTCTGTAGTTGCAGGTTTATTTCATGTGAAAGAGCAAGGAAGTTTGAGCATGGTCACTTAACCTGGTTATATAATAGGGAAGTGGGCGTGGCTATGTGAATGGTAGGTGCATGAAAAGTTATTTCAACAAGCATACTCCAATAGGCGAAGCAAGACACGAAGCCAGTATGACATATAACTCAATGAGGAAAAACATGGGGAAACTAACCCAGCACAGGTAATACCAAAGTATCACGAGACACAACCAAAACGTATGGTAAGCAAACCAACACACAGAATAAGGGCTATCAATCAAAGAGTGAACCAACCAGTTCACACAGTCAACCCGAAGTATGTATTAATGAGTAATGAGCCTCAGCTGGAGTCAATCACCAGGCATTCTGGAGGAATGGAAGGGGCGGGCAGAATAGGAAGGGGCGGGCAGTAACTGAGAAAGGGAAATATAAATGAATGTTACTACAGCACCATCAACTATAATATGAATACAAAATAGCTTACCTATACTAACCTGATATTTAACATGGTATGACAAGGTTACAATAAATGCAACAAATACAACAATAGTAATGGCCATTGATGCAATTATTCAGCTTATCTATTGCTGTATTATGAGCAGACTGTATATGTATCTCTTTGTGCATGTGTGTGTGTGTTAGTCCATTAAACAACACAAGTGGTTTATGTTTGCACTGTATATTGCATAATATGGTGAGGCAGATGCAGACATAACAGTCCTACATAGCAAGGTCTCTTGGATACCTTGAGAGCAGTACAAAGGCAGCAGAGTCACATGAGTCACAGCCAGCATATGCAACAATCATTTTATCTACCATCAGAAATAACACCAAATCTCATCTTTTTTGGCTGGATCTGGGGGATGGCCCTACGATTGCGGATGTCCCTTACACAACTCGCATGCGAGCCGTGGTTAAACAGGTTAAAAATCTGAAGCATTTGTCAACCAATCAATGTTAAAATCCCTTGTAACTATTAATTCAGAATTACTATAACAAGAGAGTAATTCAGCTAGAAGACCTAACATCAGCTGGAGGTCTATAAATCCCTACAAATGAATGATTAGACCCACAATGGGTAAGGTAAGTATAGAACAGATAAATGGCCACCCCACCGCCTCTACCAATTCTGTCTGTTATAACCAGTATAACCACCTCCAAATCGCAAACACTGCTCTCAAACCATGTTTCAGAGAGAACCACAATGGCAGCATCTGCTTGATAAACTAAAATATTCAGGTGGTGAAGTGTCTGATGTTGGAGAAGATATTTAAATGAAATCAGCCCTAAGCCTTTTCTAGCTCTCAATGTAACTGGGTTATTCAGATTGGAGTAGAGTGAGGAAGACATTTAGTCTGAGGAGGAACAGGATTACAGGGAGAGACAAGTTATATTTCATTACTGGCATCGCGTCTCGCTCTGCCTTCTGAGATATCATTATCTCCAGCACCTACTGTGCCACGGAAACCAAAACACATGCACCCACTTGTATGTGACCACGCCACTCCCCTGCGTGCCCCTATAACAGGTAGGAAGTGGTCACGCCCTCACCCTTCCTAATTCTTTTCCAAACGCGGAAGCTGCGCATGTGCACTTGCGAACAGGTGGAATTTTGTTATGAAGCGTAGGGAGAAATTACGCAATGTTGGGCTTTTGCCAGAAGTACGCCAGCCCCCGGCACCTTTTCGGCACGTCCAGACAGCACAGCGGTCCTATCCTGGGTTTTCCTCGTCGTTTGACAGCAGACGATGGACTTCGCGTGACGTTTGGCAGTCGAGCCACGTCGCACCCAGGTAGGACCTGCGCTGGCAGGCATTGGTACTGGCATGTTTAATACTGCTTGTTGTCTCGTGAGACGACCGGGTGATGTATTGGCGCGGGGGGTGGGATATTTGGATAAACGTGGTCATCATGACTCACTGTTGGATGTTTTCCAATTATCTTAGCGCGCGCAGCTCGTGCTAATGCTACAATGTTGGGGCGCCGTTTCCCATGTACCCCGCCGGGGCTGTCTTTACTCTTCCCACCTCTTAACCATTCATGCTGATGGTCAATCGGTGTCTAATGTTGGGGGTTTTAGCTGAGGCTTATTTACCCTTTACATGGGTGGATGGGCTGACGACAGGGCTCAGGGCAGGTGTGCATTTTGTGAATCTGAATTGAAAATGGGGGACCCTGATGTAGACAGGACTAACGTTTTCTCTGGTCTGCATCCCCTTAACACTTTGAGTGCCACTCACGAGATTTCTCGGGTTTTTTTATAGGTGGTTGCTAGCCACTCACGAGATTTCTCTGAATTTTTTTCTTTTCTTTTTTTAGCGATCTGAAAAATTATTGCATCACCCGAGCCTACCCGAGTATAGCCGAGCGGCGCCGGCGATCACTGTGGAAAAAAGCGCCCCCTGTCGTCTCCCAGATGACATAAGTGATTTTGGAATGGACTCAATGAAAATTTATGGGGAAAAAAATCCGGTACTCCACATTTTCCAGTTCACTGATCCAGCCGGGGTTACCACAGTTCATTCTGGAACCTCAGATCCCCGCTGATCATGGAGATCTACAGTATCGCGTTGGATCCATACACGTATCGATTTTTTCGAATGGTGATCAGGAATTGGAATATACCAGTTGGATACCATCTGATGTCAGGTAAGGACTCTATGTTATCAGTGTTAGGATAATCAGAGTAAGTTTGATGAAGTTATAAGCTGTTTTGTGAAATGTCTTCTTTCGGTTTCACTGTAAAACTCTGTGAGGAAATCAACGGAGCGATTATCCGTGCGCGGCCGTAATGTG
The DNA here is from genome assembly GCF_963971535.1 of Notolepis coatsorum. Lineage (NCBI taxonomy): Eukaryota > Metazoa > Chordata > Actinopteri > Aulopiformes > Paralepididae > Notolepis > Notolepis coatsorum. The sequence goes on along the minus strand of NC_140180.1, from coordinate 34,255,700 downwards.
CTTGCGTGCACGTATAATATTGATCATCTAGCGTTTATTTGAAAACGATTCATAAAAAGGCCGACGAATATCAACGTTGTGGAATATTCCACTAAAAGACGATTTTCATAGAATGCTCCAGAATGAGCTGTTTTTTATATCAAAACGGGGGCTTTTCTAACTGCTCTGAAACGGAAACGACGCGATAAAAAAACAATCTGCCTTGACAGCACTGACTGGAGAATAGTCTTTCATAATGCGATGGGCAGATTAAACACATAGCCATAATTTAAAACATAGATTAGGCGATATTAACGTTAACATTGGCGCCGATGGTGGCATTCAGCCGGTAAAACGGAAAACCAGGCGTGGCGCTCAAAGTGTTAACAATTGTGTGTATTGGGCAAGCCCATTCTGCAATATATTAAGAGTTTTTTCGTTCATTCATTCATTTATCCCTTCACGGGTGCACACCGCAGTGGAAGTTATTGCATGAGTCGGCCCGGCTGGTGGCTGGTGGGCTGATGAAGCTTATACCGCAGTGGTACAGAATTTTCCATCCTAGGACATACCTACGCTTCCTTTTTCAGGGCTTAGCATACGAGTACCAGGGGCTGCCGTTCGGCTACTCTCTGGCTCCTCGCATCTTCACCAAGTGCGTGGAGACCGCGCTGGGGCCTCTACGTCGTCAGGGGATACGATTTTTATTCTACCCTGGACGACGTTCTGGTCCTTGGCCGGTCAGAGGAGATCGCCAGGTCTCATACCAGGCAGGTGGTGGAATTTCTCACCAGCCTGGGTTTAGCTGTAGACTGGAACAAGAGTGCTCCTCTTCCCAGTCAACGGGTGGAGTAGTTGGCCTTATTTCTGAGCTCAAGGCCTATATGGGCATCCCTCTCAGAGCGGTGGCGAGAGGATATTCTCGGCGAGCTCGGGATGTTCCGTCCTGGCAGGACGGTTACGGCGCTGACCGTGATACGCCTGCGCGGTATTATGGCATCTGCTCAAGCTGTGGTCCCTCTTGGCCTCCTCTTCATGAGGAGGATACAGAGGTGTTTTCAGTGTGAAAGTAGACCCTGTGAGTGTCAAGTGGAAGCTGCTGAAGGTTCCCATGTCAGTACTGGGGGACCTCGCCCTCACCAGCAGGGTCCCCATGGGCAGCAGGCTGTCACACGTCACGGTCTTCACCGACGCCTCCCTCACGGGATGGGGGGGGGGCGTGTCGGACCGACACAGTAGGGGGCAGCTGGCAAGGACCATGCTGCCCGGTCTGCACTACATATCAATGTGTTGGAATTGAAGGCAGTGCTTCTAGTCCTCGGACGGCTCGGCCATCATGTGATGGGCGAGCATGTTCTGATCAGGACGGACAGCACGACGTCGGCGTCGTATGTCATCAGACAGGGAGGAGTACGCTCCCCCCGTTTCCACCGGGCGACGGCCGATTCGGTCCGTGGCCGACCGGGATTCTGTACGCGTTCCCCCCCATACACCTGATAGCTCAGCTGTTGGGGCGGGTACGTCAGGAGCGCGGGACTTTGATCCTGGTCGCACCGGGCCGGGGCACGGCTGTCTGGTTCCCGGCCCTGATTCAGCTCTTGGTGGCCCCGCCATGGCCTGTTCCGTGGTCACCGCGGGCCCTCTCTCAGGCACGTGGAACTCTGTTCTGCCTCCTGTTCTGGGGCAGCCCCTGATGGCTTGGCTGCTGAAAGAGTGAATCTGGTGCGGATGCATCTTAACTCTTCTGTGGTTAACGCCATCCGGAACGCGCGCGCTCTGTCCACTACCGCGGCTTACGCAGGGAAGTGGCGTATGGTTCGAGAGTGGTGTGAGGTTGGGGGCCTGGACCCAGTGTTTATGTTTATGTTTATTAAAGGATCCCCATTAGAGACCCATGAAAGAGCCTCTAGTCTTCCTGGGGTCCTAGACAAAAAAAATACATTACAAATGTACAACAAAGAATACGAATAAAAATTTTAACAAAACACAAATTAAAAATTAATACAAATATACAAATTCACATTATAAAATCTAATATTCCTGTCAAACAAAAAAAAAATATATATACACAGATAACAGTTACATACTTGACATGTTTGCAAGATATCTCTTAATATTTGTTTTGAAAGTAATTTTATTATGTATTGTGGATGAGATGTTTTTCGGCAGAGCATTCCAGAGTGCTATTGACCTATATATGCCAGTGAGTTTGAGAAAATTTGATTTTGGTGCTGATTTTGTTCTGATGTTACCAGAAGCGGCCCCTCTAGTGTTGTAACTAGGGCTGGGCGATATGGCCTAAATATGATATCACGATATTTTCTGACCTTTCGGCGATACACGATACGCATCACGATGTTTTTCTTTTTTCCCCCAAACAATTCATTATGAGGCTTACCAAGACAGTATTTGAGTTTGCAAGCTAACATTAAAGACAAAATAAAATACCCATGCATTTAGCATTTTTATATTATATATTAGATTTAGATTATTGGATTATTAGATTATATATTGCATATATTTAGCAATGAGATATTATATGATTTAGATATGAAATATGATGAATTGAAAATGGGGGACCCTGATGTAAACAAGACGAAAGTCTTTCTCTGGTCTGCATCCTCCAGTCCACTGTTGACTGTTGTTGTATTGAGCTGTACTGTATTGTACCTATGCTGCAATCTGTTAATAACGTTTATATTCATTCAGTCGGCAAACAGAATCATTTTGATTGACAGTCGCGTCTGCCAATTACGTCACATCGCTTGCACCCGCCCTGCTGTTCTTAGCACCAATCGGCAAGCGCGTATTAATTTTTTACTTCCGCCGTTGGAGAGCTCAATGAAAACAACAATGGCAGCGGTAGCTCGCCGCGGCCGACGTTTAGCTTTTAGCTACGCAGAATGACTAAACGACTGGAGGCATAATGATTTTACTGCAACGGATGTTATAATAAAAGCCTTTCCATACATCTGTCTGATTGAAAACGTTATTAACAGACCGCAGAATGGGCACAACGGAGTCAGCACGGGCTGAGATATGAACGGCTAATGCTTGCTATATCTAGGTCGACCTCGGTCGTTGCTATGTAAATACGCTGATGTTATTTAAAGTGTAACTATATAACGTCAATGCCACAAAACGAATGCCTTTGTTATCATAAGTAGTAACTTTTGATGCAGTAGTGTGTGTGTGGGGCGGCGCTGTTCAAAAGTGTCAACGTGTGGACCAGATTGACGCTACACAAGCCTCTTGGGCAAAACATCACGATGTCCACGATACGTTTAAAAAGTGTATCGTTAATGAACTGTACCCGATATTTATATAATATCGTCATATCGCCCAGCCCTAGTTGTAACCATGCTCAGAAGTCATTTCTAACTGCTGAGCCAAGCTAGATGGCTTACCAGTGCTAATAATGTTCCGCAGCAGCATTAGAAGACTCATCGATACTTTATCTTCAACCATCAGCCATGCCAGATGTTCATGCATAAAACCAATACTTGTCCTGTATGAACAGCCTAGTACCAGGCGAGCCGCTTTATTCTGAGCAACCTGCAACTTTTTTTAATTCGATTTTGTAGCTGACGACCAGATAACAGGGCAGTATTCTAAATGAGACAAAACCAAAGAATGAATAACAGATTTCATTATGGAGGGAGTGATAAAAGCAGAACATTTCCTAGTCATAAAAATTCCTCTACCCATTTTAATGACAATATTATTTATATGTTTAGACCAAGATAAGGAGCTATCAATAGTAACTCCGAGAAGTTTTATTGTGTTCACTTGTTCAATTTGTGTGGTACCAATTGACAGTTTTAATTGAGGATGCATGCCCAACATGTGTCTAGATCCAAGCACAATGGCCTTTGTCTTAGAGATATTTATCACCAACTTGTTGCACTCAATCCATTCATAAATGTCTGTTAAGGCCCTGTTTAAGGTGTCAGTTACATCTTGCTCAGCTGTAGCTGCACTGTATAATGTTGTGTCATCAGCATACATAATTGTTTTAACATTTATTACAGCCAACGGTAAATCATTGGTAAAGATGGAGTATAACAAAGGCTCTAGGCAGCTTCCTTGTGGAACCCCACAGTTAATGGGATTCCATTTTGAAAAGCTGCCATTAAAGAAGACTCTCTGTTGTCTCCCTGAGAGATAATTAATAAACCATGATAGTGCATTGGAGGTGAAACCGTAACACTTTAGCTTATCTACAAGCAAGGTATGATCAATTACATCAAATGCTGCACTGAAATCCAACATAACGGCACCTACTAATTTCTTGTCATCCATACTTGATAACCAGTCATCACTCATTTGCAAGAGTGCAGTGCTCGTAGAATGACCTTCCCTGTATGCATGCTGAAAGGCTGAGAGCAGATTGTTATTGAAAAAGTAATCCATGACCTGTTTGAATACTATTTTTTCTATTATTTTGCTTAGCAATGGTAAAATACTGATCGGACGGCTATTTGGACCGTTAAATGTTTTATTTTTGTCTTTCGGAAGTGGGATGATTTTAGCTTCCTTCCATGCTGTAGGATGAACCCCACTGATTAAGCACTGGTTGAATATAGGACATATAGGAGTAGCTACAGAGTTAACCACAAGTTTAAGTATTTTGCTGTCTAAGTTGTCTATACCGGAGGAAGTGGAATCAGCTTGAGACATAATTAATTTCAAAACTGTTGCTCTATCAATCTCATTAAAGCTAAAGAGACAGTTTTTGCCTTTCATTATTTCTTTCTTTATTAGTGAATGAGATAGTGAACCATCACTACTTTGTAGACATCCTCTTAATTTATCAACTTTATTTTTAAAGAAATCATTGAAATAGTTTGCCATGTCATGAGGTTTTGTTATGAATTTACCTTCAGATTGTATGAAGGAGATTGATGTATTTGATTTCCTGCCCATTATCTCATTCAGTGTTGACCATAGTTTTTTCCCATCATTTTTTGTTTCACTAATCCTATGTTTATAATACTCTTTCTTTTTAGTTTTATTTAGCCTCGTCACTCTGTTCCTTAATTGACAGTAGATTTGTCTATCTGACTTGAAGCCTAGTTGATGTGCTGTTTTCTTTGCATTATCCCTCAGAGTCATTAGGTCAAGGATTTCTTTATCCAGCCATGAAGCACCTTTCGACCGAACAGTAAATTTTCTGAATGGTGCATGCCTGTTCACAATTTCCATGAGCAGATTCATAAATACATTAACTGCTATTTCGGGGTTGTTCTCTTTGCACACTATAGACCAGTCTACCTTGTCTACCTCACCAACAAATACTTCCTTATTGAAGTGTTTGTAGGATCTTTTGTTGATAATTTTATTACCTCCTTTTGGGATTTTAGTACTCCTAGATAATGCAACCAAATTATGATCACTAAATCCCACTGCTATAGAGACTACTTTAGAACAGCGTTCTGGAAAGTTGGTAAATACAAGGTCCAAACATGTAGAAGAAGTTCTACCGTGCTTATTGGTAAAAATTTGTGTTGGCTGCGATACCATTTGTGTCATATTGCATGTTTGAGCCATAGATAATAACTTGCTTTTCATATTACACTTATCAGAAAGCCAATCAATATTCATGTCACCTAAAAAGTATACTTCTCTGTTTCCATCAGAGGCTTTATCAACCATGCTGCATACATCTGACAGATAATTCATGCCAGCATTAGGGGGTCTATAACAACATCCTATAAGAAATGGCTTAGTATGTGGTAGATGTACCAGGACCCATAGTGCCTCTATATCATCTATAGTTAGATCATTCATAGGTTCAGCAGGGATATGACTTTGAATATATATTGCCACACCACCACCATATCTATTTCTGTCTTTTCTGAATATATTGAATATATATATATATATATATTGAATATATTGTCTTGCCCCCTGGACTCGGTTCTTTCCTTCCTCCAGTCTATCCTGAATAAGCTGTCGGCCTCGACAGTGAGGGTATACGGCGCAGCTATATCCTCTTGTCACTTGGGCTTTGAGGGCGGTACGCTGTTCAGCCACTCTCGTGAAACGTTTCCTGCTTGGCGCTCGGCGTCTCAAGCCTGTAGAACGTTCTCTGTCTCCGAGTTGGGACCTCCAACTGGTCCTGGGCCAGTTGTCGGAGGCCCTGTTTGAGCCTCTTGAGCAGGCGCCATTGGATCGGCTGTCTTTAAGACCGCGTTCCTTTTGGCCATCACCTCCGCTAAGCATGTGGGTGAGCTGTGTGCTCTCTCGTTGCGGCCTGAGTGCCTGTCTATTCGGGCCGATAGCGGTGCGACTCTGAGGCCTAATCCGGTCTTTGTGCCGAAGAATATCCGGAGCTCTTTTCGCTCCAGGGATATTGTGATTCATGCGTTTCATCCTCCTCCTCACGCTAGTGGGTTGGAGGCGAGCCTTCAACTGTCGTGTCCTGTCCGTGCACTGAGGGTTTGCCTTAGTCGCACGCAGGATCTCAGGGCTTCCGATCAACTGTTTGTTTGTTACGGTGGCCCTCGCGCAGGTAAGGCGCTGTCCAAGCAGCGCCTGTCACATTGGTTGTGCGAGGGCATTGCCCTTTACTACACGTTGGCTAGACAGGTTCCCCCCGGGGGCGTCAGGGCACACTCCACTCGTGGTGTGGCGGCCTCTGCTGTCCTGTGGGGGGGGCCTCGGTGGAGGACATCTGTGCTGCGGCCTCCTGGTCCTCCCCGAGTCTTTTCGTTAGGTTTTACCTCAGGGACATGACTGGGGGTTCTGTCTCCCAGGCAGTCCTGAGGTCCGGGATCTCTCCTGCATCCCGCCATCAGGTGGGCTAGCAGGAGTGTGTGGGTGTGGACCATGGAGTGCTGTGTCACACGTGGTCCCGCTTGCGCTGTGCGTTCGAGGGTGCCTGGTTCCCCTTTTTTCGCACTTTGTTTGTAGTTGACTGCCTCCCCCCCTTCGTTAGGACGGACGGGTGGACGGGACTCCTCTCCTCCCTGGCTGGAGCTTATGGGCCCCTCAGGGGGTGCATTTGTCATGGCCACGCGTCCGCTCTGCCCTTTATCTCAGAAGGCAGAGCGAGACGCGATGCCAGTAATGAAATATAACTTAAGGTTATCCTATAACCCTAGTTATATGAATACTGGCTGAGCGTCTCGCTCTTCAGCGCCCTGAGGTCCCTTGGATGTTTTCCGCGTATGGAATTCGAACTTGGAAGGGTGAGGGCGTGACCACTTCATGCCTGTTATAGGGGCATGCAGGGGAGTGCCGTGGTCACGTACAAGTGGGTGCATGTGTTTTGGTTTCCGTGGCACAGTAGGTGCTGGAGATAATGATATCTCAGAAGGCAGAGCGAGACGCTCATCCAGTATTCATATAACTAGGGTTATAGGATAACCTTAAAGGCCAACTTGCAGGTTGTATTTGTGTTCAATAAACAATGTGGACTAGGCCAACGGTGACTTTCATGAAGAAGAAAAAAAAATTGAAATTGACAGTTTTAGCGTTTTTATCAAACATTTTGTCTGCCCAACACAATCACCACGCACGTGGATATTTTAATCAATGGTTCATAACGTGCGCGTGTAATCGAAATTATGTTGTCACGGCAGGTGCAGGTGAGAGTCACACACACACAGAGAGTCTGAGAGTCACACACAGCTAGTGGCAGCAGGCAGAGAGCCTTGCTACTACTAGCCGAGGAGTAATGAATGAAAATGTATCTGTTTCACCTAACAACGTACTATTGCTCCATGATCATAGCCATCCATCTCTAAAGCTAACCACTATTTGTAAAAGCCACAACCATGTTACCATATTTGTACTAATGAAAATCATTGTGTCGTTGTACATATTGTGTATACACCGTTAGAAGCTAGCTAAGTTAGCTAACGTAGCTTAGCTTGGTAGCCGAAACTCATAACATCACCCGATTTAAAATGGTTCTCTCCTCTTTGTATACCTTTGTCATCACAAGTATTCTGCCAAGGAACTTATGGACACGACAATAGTCAGGGTGTCCGCGGGACCTTAAAAAGTCTTAAAAAGTCTTAAATTCAACTATCAACTATTAAGGCCTTAATTTGTCTTAAAATGTCTTAAATCTGACTTTCGGAGGTCTTAAAAACATGCCATGTCATCTTTTGTTTCATTGTGAAATCTGGGGGGAAACTATTAACGGGAGATAAATCACCCTTTTTTTTTTGTCACGCAAACGGTACGCAGTGGGGCGGAACCAATAACATGGTCCTTAATGTGTGTCGCCGTCGGGAGCTATTTCAGAACACCGGAGCATAGGTAACACGTTATTCAAGCCGTAGCGATAACGCTGACGTTTAGTTTAGTTTAATTGATTTGTATTTATTTGCACTCGTTAATTTAACATGGGAAAGTGCAAATTTAATGAGAACTGGCTCGAAAACCCTCTGTTTGCACCGTGGTTGGTCCCAGTGAAAGACATGTACGAGGCCCGCTGCAAACTCTGCAAAAAGGATTTTAAACTGGGAACGATGGGAATAAAAGCAGTCGAGTCACACATGCACAGCGCTAAGCATGTTACCTCTGCAAAAACCTGTCTGCAGACAACTTCAATATCAAATTTCTTTTCGACGCCGACGCCATCCACATCAACTGCTCAGGGACATGTAGGTCTACCACCAATTACATCTGCACCTGTCCGGGTAACGTTCGGCTCCACGCCAACGTTTGAAGCTGAGGTACTGTGGGTTCTAAATACGGTCGCAAAGCATCAGTCCTACAATGGAAATGAGGGACTAGGAGAGGTATTCCATGCAATGTTCCCTGACTCGGAAATCGCTAAAACATTCACATGTGGCAAAGACAAAACGTCCTACAGGTTTGGATTGGCCCCTTACATCCAAAATAATCTATTCACGGATGTAAACAAGGACACGTTTGTGTTGATGTTCGATGAGAGCTTCACCCCACCGTATGTATTTTTTTGTCTCCCACCCACCCACCCCCTCCTAATGTACAGTCTCCTCCCCATCATATGTATATATATATGTTAGGATCTCTGGGTAACAGTACTGTATATTTGCATATCATATATGTCACAAATGTAACAGTACTATATACCAGGTATGTCATGTATGTCCCTATGCCATAAATGTCATGATGTCATGTATGTTGTGTATGTCATAAATGTCACTATGAATTGAAAATGGGGGACCCTGATGTAAACAAGACAAACGTCTTTCTCTGGTCTGCATCCCCTTAACAATTGTGTATATTGAGCCGTACTGTATTGTACCCATTCTGCAATCTGTTAAATAAAGCATTCATTCATTCAACTAAACCACAAAAACAAAAAAACTGAATGAATGAATGAATGAAAACTTTATTTAACAGATTGCAGAATGGGTACAATACAGTACGGCTCAATACACACAATTGTTAAGGGGATGCAGACCAGAGAAAGATGTTTGTCTTGTTTACATCAGGGTCCCCCATTTTCAATTCATAGTGACATTTATGACATACACAACATACATGACATCATGACATTTATGGCATAGGGACATACATGACATACAGGTATATAGTACGGTTACATTCGTGACATACTGTATACGATATGCAAATAATATACAGTACTGTTACCCAGAGATACTAACAGAAAATATTATATACATATGATGGGGATGATACTGTACATTAGGAGGAGGGGGGGGGGGGGTTGGACATTTACGGTGGCCAGTTTATAATTGCAGCCTCCCGTAGGTTCTCTTTAATAAGAGCGGTTTTGAATGTGGGCAGGGGTAAAGTGGGTTTTTAGGAGTGAGGTTAAGCAGTAGTCTGACCAGTTTGTTTTGTGATGTTTGTAATCTTGTTTTTAGTGCCTTTGAGGTGCTTTGGTACCATGAGGTCCAAGCATAGTCGTAGTACCCTTGAATGAGTGTACTGAGAGTACCCATGATTTTTGCCATTTTGTTATTGTGAAATTGGCATTACATTTTATTCTGAGGGGCATTAAAAAGTCTTAAAAAGCCTTAAATCTGACTGGGCTAAACCTGCAGATACCCTGAATAGTAGTAGTTATAAGGTGTTTGAGCTTGTAGCGTTAGTTAGCTCATAGCTATCGTCACTGATGCACCGAGTGCAGCTAAAGGGGCTACTATCGTATCAACATGCCGGGGCGCATAGCTTGCTAGCCGGCAGGATGTGTGTGCAGCAGTGCTTTGCCTCACAGGTCTGAGAAGAGGACCTACACATTTTACTCGTTCCCAAAACTCTTTTACATGCACAACAGTAGACATAATGCTAACGTTAGCGGGGTAACGTTAGCCAGAGCCATATAGCCAGCTTGATACTATGACCTGGGGATAAGGCGACAGCCCACAGACCAGTAGCGCTGCTGTACTGAACAACAGGCTGCCTTGTGGTAAATACAGTTATTTTTTTACGACATTAAAAACATTATAACTACCTTGTTTCAACCAGTTTTAGCTGGTCCATCAAAGTCTCAGACGATTAAACCCATTTGCGTCTTGTAAGGCGTCCATTTGGATCAAGGAAATAGCTTTCTGCACTCGTCAAAACTCCTTGTAGTGGATCAGAAGTAAGGGAAAGTTGCCTCGAGTGATGTCATGGCCTTGATAGCTCTGATAGCATGTTATTCGTGCGTGGACCGTTTTACCCCTTTCGGAGTGGCATTTCTAGCGTCAAATGGAAAAAAAATTATAATTAAATTAGATACCAATGATGTAAACTACCCATAATTGAAGAGTAGGGTTTAACCTGCAAGTTGGGCTTTAAGTTATATGGAAATCAGCGAGGCAGCAGGTACAGACGCTGCCATAGTTCCGGATCTGTCCAAAGGAAGGGTCTCTCCTGGTTCCGGCCATGTCTGGTCAGTCCCACAGGATTAATCCACCTATCAAAGGGAAAACCCAATCAGTGGCGTGTTGTTCACAGTTTAACATCCAACCATATGCATTTGGAAAAATAATAGCACTAAACCAGTGGGAAGATGATTTGTAGACCTCTGCCCTGGAAGCAGTCTGCAATCTTAGTGCTGGGCTGACATTATAAAGCCCAGGTGTGCAGCCATTAAGCCCAGGTGTGCAGCCATTACCTCATCATGCACCTATGATAAACTTAGAAAGCGGCAAGGGAGGCGCTTGGGGACCATTCCTCTGCCAATCCCCATGCCCTCCCCTGATGAGCCACCCACAGCTGCGCTCATTCATGTATCAATTTGTCAAACGTTCTGGGCTACAGCTGTGGGTAAAAATACAGGGGGTTAATCCATGCGTCTTCCTAAGTTTTTCATAAATAATAAATCATAAATTATATTCATAAATAATCCGCCAATGCATTGTTGATAGATCCACAAGGAATCAACTGGTCATATTCCCACAGGCAATTCCTGTCAACCTGTCACATACATTATATAAAAATATGTAACCTTGCCAACTGTGGTTTAATGAGTAATTTTGAGAGCGAATTATCTACAATAGCAAATGTCCCTAACTGATTGACTGACTCCCTATTATTGAGACGGCTTAACTGCCTAGTCCTGTTTTTAATTATATTGTTATTGTAATTATTTCCGTTGTTGTAACAGTTCTGAGAAATGCTTTGCTGTGGTCACATTAAAACAAGTTACACTAACTACTTTATATCCAAATTCATTCAGGGAATCGTCCCACTGAAACCCCATACACCTAGGATAAAATCAGCATACATTTTCCCTACGATTTAGATCAATTACCGGCAAACAACAGAGAATCACCTCCAGCTAATGACTCCTCATGCCCCCCCCCCATACATATTCCACCAGGAGTGAGAGAGAGTGATATGGGGTGAGGTTTTGTTGCTTACCCTTATTGCTTTTGCTGCTGAAGATGCAATATTATCTCCAGCTGCAGGCCTCAGAGCACAACTTGTAAATAATAAACAAAGCTGGACAGAAGCCTGTGAGGCCTGGACTAATCCGGGTATTATTCTGGTTTTATTGTGCCATTTGTTCATTACTCCCCCCCTCTCCCTCGGCTGAAGACGCCAGTGAAATGATTTTCACCCCACTGTTTTCTTCCGCCACAAAGACCATATTAGCACTGAAGAATGGGCTTCGTTTCGATATTTCTTCATTCTGACTGGCACCTCCTACCTACCTCTTGACCCTGTTCATACCCAGGAGGCACCGCAAACTGCCACTGTGGGTATTAGTAGAGAGTTAAGATTATGAACACAATTTCAAATCATGCCTTCCCCCCAAACCCACCTCCCCCAATTGCATTCTATTTTTAACATCTCACTCAGACAAACGGTATCAATCAACAGATTCACATAACCTGGTTGTGGGGCCCTAGGGATACTGGTTCTGGAGCGAGTAATGTTTTACTAGGTTTACACAAAGTTAAATGTGGGGCTGTTGTTTTACCCAATATTCACTTGAACTGGTGACAGTTAATCAGTTGTGGAACGTGTATGAGCCTTGGGAGAGTAGTCATGTGACTCCTCAGTAACATGATTCTCTTCATAAATGGTTGCTGCAAGTTGCGAGGAGATCTATTGACAATGGTCCCATAGATTGTATTGGTTGTGGTTTATATCAGCTTGCAAAGATGGGTATCTCTGTTGAAGATAGATATCGATGGGCGAAGAACAAAACCTCCTATCTGCATAACAAACTAAAAAGTAGGGAAAAACCTCATATCTGCACTTTGCGAGGCCTGGTCGGTATTTAACACATATATCGTGATATAGTCCAAAAACAGTGTATTGTATTGGGTGTCCTTAAAAAATTGCATTCTGAAAGAAAACAACACGAAAAGAACCCTCTCAAAAATGTGATTTTTTACAGATAGGTTTTGTTCTTCGGCCATCTATATGACAGTTCTATTTCGTTATGGATCTCGCTCAGCATCATACTTGCACTGTACTTCACTTCGTGCACGAGCACTGAATAAAAAATTCCACCTTTACATCCCAACATTCGTCTGGCCACACCCCAATCCGCTTACCTTCATAAGCAGGTGTGTGGTCACCTACTCGCCTCCTTCTTCACTTTCACCACAAGGAAGTGCCTTCGGTAGATCCCCACATGACGAGGTTGTTAGTAGAATAAAGTTGGAAAACAAAAGAACGGGAAGATACGTTGACATCATATCTTTATTTTCTCTCACTATTTTCGAGAAAATACGGCGATATTGTCTTCGTTACTGGAGTGTCTGGAAGATGATGGTCATTCCGACCTTCAACGGCTTTTTCGTATTAGGAGCTCACGCCGCTGACATGCTCCCCAGCTACAGGCCTCCTTGCTGCGGCTGGATGGGGTTGCCTTCCGGCCACACAGCTGGACTGTGGGAAGCACCGACTGTTGTGAGAAGCGGTTGTTTCCAGGATGGGTACGTACTGTTTTGCTTGCAAGCTCTGGTTGTTGTTGATGCTGTGGGGGTTAGCTGACAATTTACGAAAAGCCGACTCCAGGCTGGGGTCCTCTGCTCGGCTTAAACGGCGGTCGGAGGATCTTGGTCTGACGCCCATGATGGTCAATCTAGTGGGCCGCGACCAGGTCCTGGTGAACCCAGGATTCTCGAGCGGATGCTTCTCTGTCCCGTGCAGGCCCCACCTTTCATATAAAAATGAAAGTATACCCTAATGAGGAAATGTGGGCATAGGATCTTCTTTATCGGGAGTTCCATGCTCAAAGTCGGCTGCAGCCCGAAATGGGAACTGTGCTGGCCCCGCTGTATGTCTGGGGTTGTGCTTTCCGCTTGAGAAACTATATTTTCCCAAAGAAAAGATTGTTTGGTCACTTATCATGTGTGCTTAGCAAGGCCTGTGGCCAATACATAATCGAGGATTCTGTATTATCTCGTTATGAAAAACGGTGTTCCTCTGTAGCAAAAGTGTACTTTTGCCATTTTTTGTTGTGATGAAGGGTTGTGTGTGTCTTGTGATCTACAACTGGGTTAGGTTTGGCCACAGAAGCACATGTGTAAGTCTGGTACCGGGGCTCTTAAAAGGGGCCCTCTCTATTCTGTGTTTTTTCCTTAGTAGAAATCAGATAGCAGGTTAGCACATGAGCTATGTGAAGCTGTTAGATACTTCATGTAGCAGACTGACTGTGTCATGCTCTATTTGTCATTACATCGTATCATGGGTGTGGGGTCGTAAAGGGGTGAACTGGTAATCCTTTCCTCCCCTTTTCTGATTGGTCAGGGGTTAAAACCTCCTGTCCTTCAAGGTTCCTGTCACGTTGCTGTTCGGCATGTTACAGGGTAAGAGGGGGGGGGGGTTCCTGGTCCCACGCCCTGGAATATTGGGCGTGTGCACCGCAGAAATTCCCCCGCCATAGAGTACGTCACTGAGCGCGTCTCTGTTGGTAAGACTTCCGTGAGTTGTTCAGGTCCATGTTATGGATCTGTTTCAGGGAGTTGTCAGAGCTCCTCCTCACGAAGCTCCTCCTCGGGCCTTCTGTGAGTTCGGACTCTCCTTCCCAGTGAGGGAGCCTCCTCAGAGTTCAGAGCCTCCTCCTCAGATTGTCAAGGTGAGTAGAACTTCGAAAAGGAGTTCTGCTCTATTGTGTGTGTATTCGATTAAATTCGATTATTGAGTGTGTATTGGTTCAGTGCCTCCTCCTCGGAGAGCCCTAACCCAAATATTACATAGCTCAATGTTGCAATATATTCTTTTCAATCTATACAGCTCGCGTGGGAAGTCTCTCTGGGGATTTCCGTCTCCTCCCTATGGCAAGGGTGGTGGGATGTAAAAATGTAAAAAAAATTACCCTCAGCTGCGTCACGTGGGATTCATGTCAGTCTGTGTTTCGTTCTTTTTTAAATAAAAAGAGGAAGGAACATGAAGCACGATGGCTCCGTGTCGTTCTCCCAGGCGACTTGGAGGAACAATGTTTGGTATCTTGCTAGACTATCCATTGATGTGTTTGGGTCTCGACGCATACATAGACATCAAGCATCAAGACACGTGAGGTCAATTTTAAATGCTCCGCCCCCTGGTTCACACAGGAACTGAGGAAAATGAAAAGAGCTGGTCGTGCCCTGGAACGTCGACTCAGACACTCTGGACTCACTGTCCACAAACTGGCTTTCCGTGACCATCAAAAGGTGTACTGCAAGTCCCTGAAAGATGCACGGTCAAACTTCTACTCCAACCTCATCAATAAAAACACTGGCAACTCTAAGCAGCATTTTTCCACCATAAATCACCTACTGAAGCCACAACCATCCTCATCCACTGAAGCTACAGAAGAGCGATGCAATAACTTTATGGACTTTTTCAGATCTAAAGTAAACAGCATCTGCTCTCTGATGCCCAGCTCTTCCTCTCTGTTTCCCCCTGCCTCTAACCCACCACCTGAGAGCTTGCCATCTCTCCCATGTTTCACTGAGGTTCAGCAGAGCCACATTGAAAAAACACTCAGAGGAATGAAACCATCCACCTGCACCCTGGATCCCATTCCAACTGCCCTGCTCAAATCAAACATCCCCAGCATCAGCCCAATCATCACCCAGGCTGTTAACCTCTCCCTTCAAACTGGCCATATCCCATCCACCCTCTAAGTTGCCATCATCAGCCCCCTCCTAAAGAAGCCCACCCTGGACCCGGAGGTTCTTGCCAACTACAGGCCTATCTCGAACCTTTCCTTTCTATCCAAGGTTTTGGAAAAGGTAGTTGCCTCCCAGCTCCAGGACCACCTTAAAAATAACACCCTGTTCGAGAAGTTCCAGTCAGGCTTTCGCTCATCCCACAGCACGGAAACAGCTCTGCTCAGGGTGACGAATGACCTCCTAATGACCGCTGACGCAGGATCACCATCACTCCTCATCCTCCTCGATCTGACAGCGGCGTTTGACACTGTGGACCACACCATCCTCCTGGAGCGCCTCCACAACACTGTTGGACTGTCGAGCCATGCACTACAGTGGTTCCAGTCCTACCTCTTAGGCAGGACAGAATATGTCTCACTGGGAGGACACAAGTCCAGGCTGCTCGAGGTCACCTGTGGTGTTCCGCAGGGGTCGGTTCTTGGTCCCATTCTATTCATCACCTACATGCTCCCCCTCGGTCGTGTCATCGGCAGACATGGAATGTCTTTCCACTGTTATGCCGATGACACACAACTCTACATAAAAACGGCCCCAAACCCCTCTGCAGCTCTGTCATGCCTCTTGGGGAGATAAAGGCATGGATGAACAGCAACTTCCTCCAACTAAACAGCAAGAAAACCGAGGCACTCCTAATTGGCACCCCTCACCAGGTTCAGTCTTCATCCATATCACATCTCACCTTTGACGGCCAGGTAATCCCCCTCTCCCCCTCAGTCACAAATCTGGGGGTTCGATTTGACCCCCACCTGACCTTCAACACCCACATAAAACACCTCTGCAAGACCTCATTCTATCACCTAAAAAACATATCAAAACTCCGTCCCATTCTAACCCTGTCAGATGCAGAGAAGCTTGTCCATGCCTTTATCTCCTCAAGACTGGACTACTGTAACGGACTCTTCATCGGGATTCCTGGCAAGAGCATCCAAAAGCTGCAATACATCCAGAACAGTGCTGCCAGGATCCTGATGAGAGTCCGTAAACACGATCACATAACCCCCATCCTCCACTCACTACACTGGCTCCCCGTCTCATCCCGGATCAACTACAAAATCCTTACGATCACCCATAACTGCATAAACGGACACGCACCCCTCTACCTTCAGGAACTCATCACTCCACAATCCTTCACTCGCACCCTCAGATCCGCAGGTAGCCTGCTCCTTCAGGTCCCCAATACCCGGCTCTGCACCATGGGTGACCGAGCCTTCTGCACGGCTGCACCACGCCTGTGGAACAGCCTCCCCATCCAGCTGAGGGCACCACAGAGCCTGGACTCTTTTAAAGCAGGCCTGAAAACATATCTGTTCAAAAAGGCCTTTGACTGTTAGCTTTTTATTTAAATTTGATTGCACTTTGTTTTTAAATTGTCTGTTTATACTATGTTTTTAATTAACTATGTTCTATTTTTATTCTGTATTTTATTTGTTTTACTAATAACTATTTTATTAAATTTTTTTAACTGTTTTAACCATGTAGTGTAGCACTTTGGGATCCCAGCGAACAAAAAGTGCATTACAAATCCAATCTATTATTATTTATTATTATAGTGCTGGCTCGGTGTGTTTCTGTTAAGGAATCACGCAGGGGCTAAGTGCGCCTTGGTTGCTTGTTATTAAAACAGCGTTTTTATTGGGCAACTGGGATGGAGTTTTGTCTCTTCCGAGCGCCAGTTTACTAGGTTGTCTTGATGAATTCTCGTTCATATTTGGGGGATGTTAACGGAATAGATCAGAACATAGGTAGAGGGGTCTCACGCCCTTGGGGTGGGCCACTGAGCACGGTCCAAATGGGACCGTCTCGGTGGCGCCCTCTTTTCATGTTTTAGATCGACACGCATACCTACCCCCTCTTCTGGAGTGGGCATGTCGGCGTGGTTAGGACACAGGACTGGTCTGGTCGTGCTGGTCCAGGTCAGTTGAACCCGTTGTCCGCCGGGGATGCAGATCTGCTCTTCTGGTACCCTGAGGGACTTGTGCTTTTTTCGGGGGGAAAAATGCCGGGTTGGCCCGGGTATCACAGGGTTAGGCGTTATGGAGATCCTTTGTTGGGTACACGTTGTACCTGGCACTATCCTAAGGGACTGGTTCTCATTTCTTTCGCTCCTCTCTCACGCATGGCGAAGAGGGGGCTGTTGGGGTGGTCTTCTGGACCTCCTCTGGTAACCCTGTGTGCTTCCCGAGCCGCCGGGCCCGGTCCGAAGTAAGGTTTCGTTGATACCGTAGGCCTGGGATAACCCTTTTTTCTTGAGGGGTTATAGGAACAACCACCGTCTGTACCGAGAGGGCCCCTGCACGTTCATGACATCTGCCAATCATGTCAGCCTTCTCTGCCTCGACCCCTCTGGGTGGTTTTTTTTTTATGGAGGCTTTGTCATGGTGATCAACAACGCCAGCATACGCCCCTTCCGCCGGGGGGGCTGTTTTCAGCTGACTCCTTTGGCGCCTGTCTCGTCCGCAGTGCTCCAGGCTCAGGTTACAGCCTGCTGCCTGGTTTCCCCGGTGCGCTGCCTGCTTCCGTTGGTTAACCTTTTTTGAGTGCTTACGGCCATGCTGACTGCCTGTTCTGCAGGGTCAGTGTGCCAGGCGGTGTGCTATTGGGGGGAAAGGGCCCGCTCTTGGAGGGGCCTTATCCGAATACGCTGGCGATGTGGGGGGCAGTGTCACTTAGTGACCGCCTGGTGGGGTCTTGATGCCTGGCGTCATTGACCTCTCCGGGCCCCCTTTTGCCAGGGGATCCAGTCCCTTCGGTGGGTCTGGGTCTTCCTTCGCGCTCCGCTGCTACAGCCTTGCCACGGGGTTGGGTTGCTCTTGACCCCGTGATTTTGGGGGCAGTAACGAGGTTTGTTCCTTCCGTTCGTTCCCGGGTGGCATGCGGGTTGTGCGTGTGTGTAGTCGTGGGGTCAAGCCACGGTCTGCTCACCCTGTGCATTGGGTTGCTTGAGTTCCTCTTCGCACGGTCGGATCCGTCTCCCTCCCGTAAGCCTCCAATAGGGGGGGTATCCTCCATTAGGGAGGGTCGGGGGGCTCGGTCCTCCCCGGCCTGATGGTTGTGGGGGGCCTCAGCTGGGTACATTTGTTGGGCTATGGCTCTCGCTCAGCCTCCCTTGTGCAAGTATGATGCTGAACGAGATCCATAACGAAATAGAACGTAAGGTTATGTATATTACCAAGTTCTATGAGTTAAGGTGACGCTCAGCATCAGACGCCGCTGCGGCCCTTGATCTCGCCTTGTGGTGAAAGTTTGGGAAGGAGGCGAGTAGGTGACCACACACCTGCTTATGAAGGTAAGCGGATGGGGGTGTGGCCAGACGAATGTTGGGATGTAAAGGTACATGGTGGAATTGTTTATTCAGTGCACGAAGTGAAGTACAGTGCAAGTATGATGCTGAGCGTCACCATAACTCATAGAACTTGGTTATATACATAACCTTACGTTTATGTTTGTGTGTGTGTGGGGGGGGGGGTTCACTAGTACATCTCTGTTGCTTGACTTGAGTTTGCCAACTAGTGAAGTTATTTCACAGGCTTTATCCTCAATGTTTCTCTTATGCCACATTGAAATAATTATGTTTTTTGAAGGTAGCTTCAGGTTGAATGGTTTTTGAAGGTAGCTTCAGGTTGGTTTTGTGTCATTAGGAGTTAACGCGTGGTGATAGCCACGATGAGTTAGCCGGTAATTCAAGTTTGGTCACAAAAGGAATAGGCTAAATATTCCCACTTAATTTAACCCTTTCACTGCCACACTACATAATGTTAACCCTTTACTAGCACACTACCGACGGTAACACTACAGAAGGTTAACCCTTTACTATCACACTACTGACTGTGATAGTAAAGGGTTAACCTTCTGTAGTGTGGCAGTGAAAGGGTTAACCTGCTGTTGTGTGGCAGTGAAAGGGTTAACCTTCTGTGTATTGTCGCAGTGAAAGGGTTAACCGTTTGGTAGTGCAGCAGTGAAAGGGTTCATTTGTATTTATTTTCCGTTCATGGTAATGGACAGTAATACACAATACCATTAAATAAAATAAAATGTTTCATAATCAGAACACATCTGAATTTATAAAATTCATGAGCGAAAAGGAGTGTCAATTACAATTATTTAACAATCAATACTTACAATAACATTATAAATAAAAAATACGGAAACGATGCGAGTCATACGAAATCCTGTCACCCCTCAACTTCATAAAGTCTAATCGTTCTTTCTTTATATATACATTTTCTTGAACTGAAGGATATCTGTATAACTCATTCTGTAGATAATGCTACATACTGAAATACACTTCCTATCAGCAACCAAGGACTATTTACTAAGGATACATCAGACACCATGAAAATACCAGCAACCTATCAGAAAATTAAGCTACATGGGAGTCAAAATCTAAATGGCACTGCATTGGCAAGAATCGAGTTCAATGCGGGAAAGGCGCTGTTTGATACAATTTATCCTAATCTGTTATGGTTTGTAACCGACCCCAATCGCACAACACAAGACAGGTATGAGAGTAAGCCAAGAACTGGACATTTATTGAAACACAAGGAAAACGGCACTGTCCCTTTAAGGGAGAACACAAAACAATGGATAACAAGAATGGGAAAAGGCACAGTGCCTTTAAGAGGCGAGCTGGCTAAGGGGAAGGCTAAGGGAAAGGGCCGGGGCAAGGGACAAGGCAGGAAAAGGGAGGACTAGGAGGACTGGACAGGGAGGACTAGGAGGACTAGAGAGGGGAGACAGGGACAGAGGCCCGCGGAGGCGGGCTGGGGACAGGGAGGACTAGGAGGACTAGAGTGGGGAAAACAGGGACAGAGGCCCGCGGAGGCGGGCTGGGGAGAGGGAGGACTGGAAGGACTAGACAGGGAGGACTAGGAGGACTAGAGAAAAACAGGGTAAGGCCTTGGAACAGGGCGAGGGCTGGAGCTGCATACTGGGACAGAGAAAACAGGGTAAGGCCTTGGAACACAAGCATTAATGAATGTTGCTGCTCTGCAGCTTCTCCCGGGATGGTTCGTCTGAGGAAGCAGACGGTGGACGTCAGAACCGCTCTGCAGATCTCTCTCGGCAGAGTCTCCGAGGTGGTAGCGGGACCGAGAGGGAGAGAGGGAGCGAGTTAGCTCAAAGTGCAGTTGGAACAGAGCAGGTGACAGGAGAGGTGACTTGTACCCAAAAACAGAGTTATCCAAGTGACTGAATCTTCGGTGTATGTACACACTGTGAGTAACGTCCCAAACACAATTCCACGTGATAGAAATCTTCGGTGCAAAATAAACACTATGAGCGAAGTCCCAAAAATACAAATCCAAGTGATAATATCTTCGGTGTGTAAACACACGGTGAGCGATGTAAAGGCCAAATATTATCCCAATGAAACAATCCAAAAAAGCTGAACGCTGGGTGAGTGACTGTCTGATAAAAAGCAGGAAATCTTCAGTGTTATATAAACACACGAAAAACGGATAGGATCAAAGACAGTCATAAAAACTCACCCAGGCGCTGTGCGTAAAGAGAGTAGGATCAAAACGGGGCGAGCGCGTCGCCACGGGGAACGGGTTGTCCAAGCGGAGGTCAGAGTGGTGCGCGACTGCTTGGAGTACGCGCCGGTACGAAGGGCGCATCTGGCGCGGAGGTCTGAGTGGTGCGCGACTGCTTGGAGTACGCGCCGGTACGGAGGACGCATCTGGAGTGCGTCTGAATGCGCGTCAGGAGTGAAGAGCGCGTCTGCGCGGAAGAGCGCGCCGGCTCGGAGAGACGCATCCTCCCGTAGAGTATTAGGAAGCGATGCGCGTCTGGAGTGAAGAGCGCGTCTGCTGCGCGGAGGTCTGGATGCGCGTCTGCGCGGAAGAGCGCACCTGGCTCGGAGAGACGCATCCTCCCGTAGAGTATTAGGAAGCGATGCGCGTCTGGAGTGAGGAGCGCGTCTGCTGCGCGGAGGTCTGGATGCGCGTCTGGGCGTCTGCTGCGCGGAGGTCTGGATGCGCGTCAGGACGTCTGCTGCGCGGAGGTCTGAAGTGGAACACTGGGATACCTCCCATGGAAGTTTAGAGAGCGCAGTCCAGCGTCTCCCTCAGGCAACGGCGACAGGAGGCGAAGGCTGGAGCGCATCTCACGCCGGAGATGAAAACAGCATAAACAGACAGAGGACCTCCCGAAGGAGTCTTGGTGATAGAGAATATGATACGGAATGAAACGGCACGACCCGACAAGGGACAGAGGGGAGAGCGAGGTACTTAAAGCCCACAGGGGAACTAATTAGAATGCACAACAGGTGCGTGATGGTAATTGATACTCGAACTAAAAGTGTGTGTTCGGCACCAGACCAATCAAACACATAATGACATGTAGTCCAAGGGTGTGGCTGCTGAGAGCAAACGAACGCGAGGGTGGGGGCTAGTGAGGTGAGGAGAAGGGAATTCAATTGATTAACAGAAAACTAAGGAACAGAGCGAGTAGGCTTAAAGGAACAAAGCGAGTAGGCTTAAAGGAACAGAGCGAGTAGGTGAGCAGCGGTCAAAACCTCACAGTACCCCCCCCTCCACGGGAGCCACCCGGCGACCCAAAAAAAATACAGACAGAGTGGCAGGGGACAAAACAAGGCAACAACCAAAATGTACTGGCCAGGCCAGCAGGGGAAGCCACAACAAAAGTGGGGCTAGCAACTGGGGCAGGGTAGCCGAGGGGTAACTAGGGAGCTGAGGGGTAACCATGGTAGCTGAGGGGCAACTAGAGGAGCTGAGGGGTAACTAGAGGAGCAGAGGGGTAACCAAGGTAGCTGCCAGGGCACTGATAGCTACAGGGCCTATGCTAGCTGTACTGCTACAACAACATAGAGGCTGCGCTAGCTGCCGGAGCTAGGCTAGCAGACAGGGCCGGAACAGGGGCACCGGAGAGGGGAACAGGGAAGGGGCTAGCAGAGGGGAAAGGGTAGCTGCCAGGGCACTGATAGCTACAGGGCCTATGCTAGCTGTACTGCTACATTAACATAGAGGCTGCGCTAGCTGTCGGAGCTAGGCTGGCAGACAGGGCTGGACCAGCATGAGAGAACAAGCTAGCTGGAAGGACAGTCCTAGCTGTGGGGAACTGACCTTGCTAGCTGAAGGGGCAGTCCTAGCAGTGAGAGAAAACTGACCTGGCTAGCTGAAGGGGCAGTCCTAGCAGTGGGAGCAAACTGACCTTGCTAGCTGAAGGGGCAGTCCTAGCAGTGGGAGAAAAACTGACATTGCTAGCTGAAGGGGCAGTCCTAGCAGTGGGGCAAACTGACCTTGCTAGCTGAAGGGGCAGTCCTAGCAGTGGGAGAAAAACTGACATTGCTAGCTGAAGGGGCAGTCCTAGCAGTGGGAGATAACTGACCTTGCTAGCTGAAGGGGCAGTCCTAGCAGTGGGGCAAACTGACCTTGCTAGCTGAAGCGGCAGTTCTAGCAGAGGGAGGAAACTGACCTTGCTAGCTGAAAGGGCAGTCCTAGCAGTGGGAAAAACTCTGACCTTGCTAGCTGAAAAGGCAGTCCTAGCAGTGGGAAAAACTGACCTTGCTAGCTGAAAGGGCAGTCCTAGCAGTGGGAAAGCTGACCTTGCTAGCTGAAAGGGCAGTCCTAGCAGTGGGAAAAACTGACCTTGCTAGCTGAAAGGGCAGTCCTAGCAGCGGGAAAACTGACCTTTCTAGCTGAAAGGGCAGTCCTAGCAGTGGGAAAAAACTACACAAAAAGTGGAGGCCATGCAGAGGGACCGGGTTAGCTGCCTGGGCATGGCTAGCTACAGGGCCTATGCCAGCTGCAAGGGCTGCATTAACATAGAGGCTGTGCTAACAGCCGGGGCTAAGCTAGCAGACTGGGGCCATGCAGAGGGACTGGGTTAGCTGCCAGGGCATGGCTAGCTACAGGGCCCATGCCAGCAGCAAGGGCTGCATTAACATAGAGGCTGTGCTAGCAGCCGGGGCTAAGCTAGCAGACTGGGGCCCTGCTGAGGGACTGGGTTAGCTGCCTGGGCATGGCTAGCTACAGGGCCTATGCCAGCAGCAAGGGCTGCATTAACATAGAGGCTGTGCTAGCAGCCGGGGCTAAGCTAGCAGAATGGGGCCCTGCTGAGGGACTGGGTTAGCTGCCTGGGCATGGCTAGCTACAGGGCCTATGCCAGCAGCAAGGGCTGCATTAACATAGAGGCTGTGCTAGCAGCCGGGGCTAAGCTAGCAGACAGGGGCCCTGCTGAGGGACTGGGTTAGCTGCCTGGGCATGGCTAGCTACAGGGCCTATGCCAGCAGCAAGGGCTGCATTAACATAGATGCTGTGCTAGCAGCCGGGGCAAGGCTAGCAGACAGGGGCCATGCTGGTAGTAGAGGCCTAACAAGCTGCAGGGGAGCCAACAGGGCTAACAGGGAAGCTAACAGGGCTAACAGGGGAGCTAACAGGGCTAACAGGGAAGCTAACAGGGGAGCTAACAGGGGAACTAGAGGGAACAAGAAAAAAAAAAGGCAAACTCAACATACACCGTCTGTGCTGGCTGGGGTCGTCGATTTGGTCGGGTCGTACTGTTATGGTTTGTAACCGACCCCAATCGCACAACACAAGACAGGTATGAGAGTAAGCCAAGAACTGGGCATTTATTGAAACACAAGGAAAACGGCACTGTCCCTTTAAGGGAGAACACAAAACAATGGATAACAAGAATGGGAAAAGGCACAGTGCCTTTAAGAGGCGAGCTGGCTAAGGGGAAGGCTAAGGGAAGGCTAGAGAGGGGAGACAGGGAGGACTGGACAGGGAGGACTAGAGAGGGGAGACAGGGACAGAGGCCCGCGGAGGCGGGCTGGGGACAGGGAGGACTAGGAGGACTAGAGTGGGGAAAACAGGGACAGAGGCCCGCGGAGGCGGGCTGGGGAGAGGGAGGACTGGAAGGACTAGACAGGGAGGACTAGGAGGACTAGAGAAAAACAGGGTAAGGCCTTGGAACAGGGCGAGGGCTGGAGCTGCATACTGGGACAGAGAAAACAGGGTAAGGCCTTGGAACACAAGCATTAATGAATGTTGCTGCTCTGCAGCTTCTCCCGGGATGGTTCGTCTGAGGAAGCAGACGGTGGACATCAGAACCGCTCTGCAGATCTCTCTCGGCAGAGTCTCCGAGGTGGTAGCGGGACCGAGAGGGAGAGAGGGAGCGAGTTAGCTCAGAGTGCAGTTGGAACAGAGCAGGTGACAGGAGAGGTGACTTGTACCCAAAAACAGAGTTATCCAAGTGACTGAATCTTCGGTGTATGTACACACTGTGAGTAACGTCCCAAACACAATTCCACGTGATAGAAATCTTCGGTGCAAAATAAACACTATGAGCGAAGTCCCAAAAATACAAATCCAAGTGATAATATCTTCGGTGTGTAAACACACGGTGAGCGATGTAAAGGCCAAATATTATCCCAATGAAACAATCCAAAAAAGCTGAACGCTGGGTGAGTGACTGTCTGATAAAAAGCAGGAAATCTTCAGTGTTATATAAACACACGAAAAACGGATAGGATCAAAGACAGTCATAAAAACTCACCCAGGCGCTGTGCGTAAAGAGAGTAGGATCAAAACGGGGCGAGCGCGTCGCCACGGGGAACGTGTTGTCCAAGCGGAGGTCTGAGTGGTGCGCGACTGCTTGGAGTACGCGCCGGTACGAAGGGCGCATCTGGCGCGGAGGTCTGAGTGGTGCGCGACTGCTTGGAGTACGCGCCGGTACGGAGGGCGCATCTGGCGCGGAGGTCTGAGTGGTGCGCGTCTGCTTGGAGTACGCGCCGGTACGGAGGACGCATCTGGAGTGCGTCTGAATGCGCGTCAGGAGTGAAGAGCGCGTCTGCGCGGAAGAGCGCGCCGGCTCGGAGAGACGCATCCTCCCGTAGAGTATTAGGAAGCGATGCGCGTCTGGAGTGAAGAGCGCGTCTGCTGCGCGGAGGTCTGGATGCGCGGAAGAGCGCGCCTGGCTCGGAGAGACGCATCCTCCCGTAGAGTATTAGGAACCGATGCGCGTCTGGAGTGAGGAGCGCGTCTGCTGCGCGGAGGTCTGGATGCGCGTCTGGGCGTCTGCTGCGCGGAGGTCTGGATGCGCGTCTGGACGTCTGCTGCGCGGAGGTCTGGATGCGCGTCAGGACGTCTGCTGCGCGGAGGTCTGAAGTGGAACACTGGGATACCTCCCGTGGAAGTTTAGAGAGCGCAGTCCAGCGTCTCCCTCAGGCAACGGCGACAGGAGGCGAAGGCTGGAGCGCATCTCACGCCGGAGATGAAAACAGCATAAACAGACAGAGGACCTCCCGAAGGAGTCTTGGTGATAGAGAATATGATACGGAATGAAACGGCACGACCCGACAAGGGACAGAGGGGAGAGCGAGGTACTTAAAGCCCACAGGGGAACTAATTAGAATGCACAACAGGTGCGTGATGGTAATTGATACTCGAACTAAAAGTGTGTGTTCGGCACCAGACCAATCAAACACATAATGACAGGTAGTCCAAGGGTGTGGCTGCTGAGAGCAAACGAACGCGAGGGTGGGGGCTAGTGAGGTGAGGAGAAGGGAATTCAATTGATTAACAGAAAACTAAGGAACAGAGCGAGTAGGCTTAAAGGAACAAAGCGAGTAGGCTTAAAGGAACAGAGCGAGTAGGTGAGCAGCGGACAAAACCTCACATAATCACCAGACAGTGTAAGCTCCCATGTAGCTGCATTTCCTGACAAAACGCTGATCTTGTTATGACATCTGATGTATCCTCTCCCTCTCTCTCTCTATCTATCTCTCTCTCTCTCGCTCTCTCTCTCTCTCTCTCTCTCTCTCTCTCTCTCTCTCTCTCTCTCTCTCTCTCTCTCTCTCTCTGTGTGTCTTACACTGTACTCATAACTACCTACCTCACTGTACTCACAGCTACTGTCAGATCCTGGCAGGTTTTTTATGAAAGAATATCCATAAAAAGTATCTAATTATAAATCTACCATATCTATCTAACTATTCCTTTATTTGGTATTGTGTTAGCCCTGTATTCTGCGTATATTTTTAAGAAGCATGTTCATTGGCTTAGTGACGACATAAAGGAAGCTTGATTCCTCCTGCTCTTGGCAGAATGTAGAATGTCTGCCTGTTGCAATGTTAATTTCATTGCAACGTATCCTGTCTGTTACTTATGCTTCATTCACTTTGGAATAAACCATTGAAAGATGTCTTCTACCTTTCATTATTGGATATTATTAACCACTTGACTATAGAAGCTGATAAATGTATTGGTCTTTTTCTTATATTTAAAATAGAAGAAAATGTTATCTGAATTTAAAACCTTCAAACCAGCCAATCTCTTAGTTACATCAATATTGTGCTGTCAAAACGGTCTCATATTTGTAGGTTAACTCAATGGACGGCAACTACGTATATATATGTAGAAGGGTGGATTATCCCTGCTTGTGGGAGTAGTAGTACACAGACACTGGGTAGTAGGATACTATAGAATTGGACCTATATGTACCCCCGTCTTTGGCCCGGAACGTTTTTCTGGAGGGCTTGCAGCTGGAGTGGATGGGGCCCAGGATTTACTAACCTGGGGACTGGTACTCTGGTCTCCCTCGCCTTCCAAGGCGGTCAGCAGTAGCTCCCCACACACTTTTACTTCCCCCAGTACCTCCGACAGCCCTCCCACACCCAGTGACTGTCAGTTCAATAGTATTATTGGGCTTCCCTTTAAGCAGTACCCTTCCTTGACCACCTGTATAGACCCTTCAAATGCTATTCTGTGAATGGGGTGTAAGGGTTAAATAATTAGGCAGTCACAATATTTACCCAGGGGTTAGAATAGCAAATGGAAGAAACAGACACACAGACAATGCTCCCAATAAGGTCTACTTTATAGAAGCCTGGGCAGGTTATCAGTTACACTTTCCATTTATTCATACATGGCACCGGGTGCTCTCACTGTTAATGTAGGGGAAGCTATTCCCACCATAGGCACCGCGTGCTCAATACATTAATAACACCCCGCTTGTACTAGGGGAACCCAGGCATAAAGTAGAGAAACATTGGGAATTCAAATAACCAAATTACAAAATTACAAAATAAAACCAAGTAAATGTGGGCCCACGTTACCAAAATAAAACCTACACTAAGCCGGCTTAAATTGTTTGGGGTACCCCTTAGACACTGGTTGTTAGCGTTCACTTGAATGGACGTTGCTGTTGATACACGAGGTACCGTTAGTACTTAACCAAGATGGCGGACCCACTCTTATCACCACTCGTCCAGGTGACAAGATGGCGTCGGCGATCCCGCGAGCACAGCCAGCGGGCTGGGCGAACAGCATAGGCAGTGGTTAGCTGGAGGAGCGTGCTGTGATGGCGACCTCTGCTGGTGGGAAGAGGCGTCCTCTGTACCATCGGGGAGACGTCCACTGCTGGCTGTCGCGCGAGCTAATACTGTTGCTACCCTAAACACAGCTAAGCTACGGGTCTGAATGCACCCTCCTGCTATATCGGTTGTACTACTAACGCAACGTGGCTGGCTATACCACCGGTCTTCAGCGCCGCGCGCCCGGTATAATATAATTTATAATTTAAACTGAATAGTCTACTGAAGTCAGACGGAGCCGTTAGCAGCATGCTAATACACCGCACACTTACTACTATAACCCGCTAACGATAGACGTTAGTCCTGTTAACTCTAGACGTTAGTCCTTCGGTTCTGTATCGCTTACTCACACACTATCGCTGGTACTTCTAGGATAACCCGTCAACTAGCAAGTACTTCTCATCACCCGTTGTTCGTTCCAACGGGGCTCTCTTCTTATCACCCGTCGCTTGTTCCGACGGGGCTTTTCAACAGCACTCCTTCAACGGGGCTCGTTTGAGCACCCGCCCGCTGCGACTGTTCACGGCTCGAGTTCACTGCCGAAGAGAGCTTCCTGGTACTCTCGCTCCCAGGTAACTCCCTCTTCTTCGTTGCTTTCCTCTCTCCTCCGCTCCACCTGCCACTTCGCCCCCTGCTGGCAACCGCCACTGATCCCACTCTAGGATCACTCCAGAAAGGGAAAAGGTGCTCCAATGTTATTGTTAGTGATCCATACTGAAGCCGGAGAAGAGTAGCACCTCACCTCGTCATTAGACTGGGCGAGCTATCCAAAGGAACACTGTTTATCACACGTTATACACACACAGGGAAAGTAACAGTTAGTTAGCACTTCTGAATACTTAGTAGAATATTCAGGCTGCTACATATACGTTATTTGATAGTTTTTCCTTTTTTTCCGATTTTAATTTGAATATCTTATTCAATGTCAGGGACCCGTATGTTGCCGGTAGAAGGCATACTGCGACGCCGAAGGTGCAGTACCAGCCAGATCCTCCCAGATGGCGGTATCGAGCACCCTTTGAAACCTTGTAACTTGGCCTGTGCATCGTTTTTTTGTTGTTGTGGCAAGCTGATCGGTTATAGCGGTCGGAGTGAGAAGGATCAAATGCTCCCGATGCATGATGTGTGGTGGATTATGTTGGCAACACGATGGACATCAATACTTGGAATCGCGATCAGATAATTGGAATATTCTTTTTGGGGTACATCCTAGTCAAGGTAAGGGCTATATGATATCAATCTTGCGTTGATCCAACCATGTCCGAACGTGTGTGTGTAACGTTACTCCACAACGTATGCTGTTGGTGACGATCAAAGCATCAAAAAACGACCCCCCCCCCCCCCCCCCTTTCATGCATTCATGATGAAACATAATACCGATGATATAGATTTGATTTGAGAATAATAGCGGGTCCAGGCAAGAAACGGCAACGGTTATAGTATAATACACGCATAAGGCTATTCCTCAGCATTTTGGGAATGACCCCAGACCAATCTAAAACCATACTCATATTCACCACGGTATAAAACGGGAATGTATGGATGCAATTTTTTTTCTTTTTCACATATTGAACGATAGATACTCTATGTCAAATGGGCCATAGTATTGTATCCATAGCTATAATATAGAATATAGTTATAGCTCTACAAACAAGGTGACTCACTCCTATCTTTTAAAGTGTGGCAGTGCTACCACAGGGCCAAGGCTAATAGCTGGCAGCCAATGAGTTAAGAACCTCTTCTGCCCATGCGGTCCGGGGGCGGACCGCAAATAACATCACGTCATAAATCAATCTGTCTAGACTGTCTGACAAAAGTATCGTTTTACTTTTCAAACGTATTCAAGTATAAACATCATAACCATGTCACAACCGCAGTTATAATGTATATTATCATCAATACGTTAGTTTACCAATAGGTTAAAGTGTTATTAGATAGATTTTCGTTTTTCTATTGTTTTGGTCATGAAAGTCGGCCATTTTGGAAAAAGTTAACGTCGGGAATTGTAGTTGTTTTGACGGCATTTTGAAGAGGACATCGAGAGCTTTCGATGAGCGTTTGAATTTTTTCGAACGACACTTACCAAAGGCCTCTATGGGGCTTCAAGCTAATTCCTTCTGTATGCATTTTTTTAATATCTCTTTAAACTATTTAAATCTATTTGACCTAGGCCCCACACCGCCTCACACCGCGCAGCCAGAGGTGAGAGCATGGCCTTGCCAGCGGCTGTGGCGAGGCCGTCAACCAGCGGCCATGTTTCCCCCGCCTGAGGTACCCTGGGCACAACGTCAACAGGTGACTGCAAGGCCGACAGCCTTGGCGGCCGAGGGATCGGCTACATTAGATGAGCACGCCCTAAAAAAACCGTTGCCGTCTAGCTGTGTGCAGCTCGCTCTCCGGTCACTCCCCCCCCCCAACACCAGCGGGAAAAGGGCTCTGATTTGTTTCCTTTGGTTGCGGGTCGCGTGTCTTCAATGAAGCGCAAGCGGCCCCACGTTTCGCTTCTCATGGGGACAGGGGCTGACACCCAGTTGATGGCTGAGACTGGGTCTGTCCGTGAGAATGTTGTGCTGTCAAGCGGCTCCCACGCCACACGTTCTGCGTCTGTGTTTGGTTGAGCCTGGTGTTACGTCTGTCAACTACAAAGGTTGTCAGCAGGGGGCAAACAGTGCAGGTTCCCCCGAACTCCTCAGCTGTCCATGCTGGAGGGGTGTTCAGTGGGGGAGCTTTTGTCACCTAGTATGATGTCAGCTTCTCCCGTATCAAACCGGCCCTTTCTGTTGGGGTCCCCCCTTGGGTGCGATTGCCTCGTGGGTAGTGTCAGGGTCCGATGTCCCGACTCCACGGAACGCTCTGCTCGCACGGTTAGCGGGTCCAGGGTTGGCTACGCACAGCGGGCGGAACCGGGCCGCCTATCTACAGTTCCTAGCAGACCAGCGCCAAATGGCGGCGGGTGCGTTTTGGGAGTATCATCACATGTGGCTACAGCAGAGAACAGAGAACGCTGAGGCGGGGACTTGTGTTTACACAACCCCACCCGTTTTCAGGTTTGGTACAGACCCTATTGTCAAGGTCACCAGCAGTGACAGCTCTGGCCAACGAGATCCAATCTCTGTGGGCGAAGCAAGCCATCGTCGTGGTCCCAAAGGAGGATGCGATGCGTGGCGTTTCCTCCCGGTATTCTCTGGTGCCCGAGAAATCGGGAGGGGGGGTGTCAGACCCATGCTGGACCTGTCCCATGGAAGGTTCAGCATTTTGGACCGTCTCCCACCTGTTGAACACTGTCAGGTGGGGGCCTGGTTCTCCTCCATAGACCTGTAGGATGTGTATTCGCATCCCCGATCTTCCATCCTAGGGCTTACCTACGCTTCCTTTGCATGGTTTAGCGTATGAGTACCAGAGGCTGCCGTTCGGCTATTCTCTGGCTCCCCGCATCTTCACCAAGTGCGTGGAGACCGCACTGGGGCCTCTGCGTCGTCAGGGGTTACGAAGTGTATTCTGCCCTGGACGGCGTTCTGGTCCTTGGCGGTCAAGGTAGATCGTCAGGTCTCATACCAGGCAGGTGGTGGAATTCCTCACCAGCCTGGGTTTTGCTGTAGACTGGAAGTAGAGTACTCCTCTTCCCAGTCAACAGGTGGAGTACTTGGGCTTATTCTAAGCTCAAGGTCTATAGGGGCATCCCTCTCAGAGCGTGTTATTGGCACGCTCGGGAGGTTCCGTCCTAGGACGGTTACGGCGCTGTCCGTGATGCGCCTGCTCGGTATGATGGCATCTGCTCATTCCGTGATCCCTCTTGGTCTCCTCTTCACCTCATGAGGAGGATACAGAGGTGGTTTTCCAGTATGGAAATAGACCCGGTGAGAGGCAAGTGGAAGCGGCTATGGTTCCCATGTCAGTACTGGGGGACCTCGCCCCCAGCCGGGTCCCCATGGGCAGCAGGCTGTCACATGTCACGGTCTTCACCGACGCCTCCCTCACTGGGGGGGGGATGCATCGGGCCAACGCAGTAGGGGGCAGCTGGCAAGACCATGCTGCCCGGTCTGCACTACATTCAATGTGTTGGAATTGAAGGCAGTCCTTCTGGTCCTCAAACGGTGTTTTGATCAAGACGGACAACACGACGTCAGCGTCGTATATCGACAGACAGGGAGGAGTATGCTCCCCCCGTCTGCACCGGGCGGCGGTTGGTTGGCTATGGGCGTTCTCCATCTGCGCAGCCTGAGGGCTCTCCACATCCTCGGCAGGGTGAATGTGGGTGCAGGTGTGATGTCGCGGGGCGGTCCTCACCCTGACGAGTGGGGATTACGTCCGGACATAGTCGGGCAGGTCTGGGACCGATTCCGTGGCCGCCCGGGATTCTGTACGTTTTTTCCCCCATACATCTGATAGGTCAGTTGTTGGAGCAGATACGTCGGGAGTGCAGGACCTTGATCCTGATCGCGCCGGACCGGAGCACAGCTGTGTGGTTCCCGGTCCTGATCCAGCTCTTGATAGCCCGCCGTGGCCTGTTCCTTGGTCGTCACGGGCCCTCTCTCAGGCGCACGGGTCTCTGTGGCAGTTCCCTTTGGTGGTTTGGCTGTTGAGAGGGTGAGTCTGGAGGGGATGGACCCTTCTGTGGTCGACACCATCCGGAACGCGCATGCTCCCTCCACTATCGCGGTTTACGCGGGTAGGTGGCGTATTTTCCAAGAGTGGGGGGCTTGGACCCGGTGTCCTGCCCCTGGACGCTGTCCTTTCCTTCCTTCAGTCTATTTTGGATAGACTGTCGGCTTCGACGGTGAGGGTATATGCCACGGCTATATCCTCTTGTCATGTGGGGTTTGAGGGCATTACGTTGTTCAGCCACCCTCTTGTGAAGCGTTTCCTGCTTGGCGCTCTGCGCCTTAAGCCGGTGGAACGTTCTCTGTCTCCAAGTTGGGACCTCCAACTGGTCCTCGGCCTGTTGTCTGAGGCCCCGTTTGAGCCTCTTGAGCAGGCGTCTTTGGAACAGCTGTCTTTCAAGACTGCATTCCTGCTGGCCATCACCTCCGCTAAGCGCGTGGGTGAGCTTTGTGCTCTCTCGGTGCGGCCTGAGTGCTTGTCTATTCGTGTCAATAGCGGTGCGACTCTGAGGCCTAATCCAGTCTTCGTGCCAAAAAATATCCGGAGCTCTTTTCACTCCAGGGATATTGTGGTTCAGGCGTTTCATCCGCCTCCTCACGCTGGTGAGTTAGAGGCGAGCCTTCACCTGTCGTGTCCAGTCCGGGCTTTGGGGGTTTACCTCAGCCGGACTCAGGACCTCAGGGCTACCGATCAGCTCTTAGTTTGTTACGGTGGCTCTCGCGCTGGTTAGGCACTGTCCAAACAGCGCTTGTCACATTGGTTGTGCGAGGGCATTGCCCTTTGCTACACGTTGGCTGGGCTGGCCCCCCCCCTGGGGGTGTCAGGGCGCACTCCACTCGTGGGGTGGCGGCCTCTGCCGCCTTGTTAGGGGGGGCCTCTGTAGAGGACATCTGTGCTGCGGCCTCCTGGTCCTCCCCGGGTCCCTTCGTTAGGTTTTACCTCATGGACCTGACTGGGGGTTCTGTCTCCCAGGCGGTTCTGAGATCTCCCCTGCGTCCCGCCCTTTGGTGGGTTAGCAGGGGTGTGTGGGTGTGTGCCATGGGGTGATGTGTCACACAGGTTCCGCCTGTGCTGTGCATTTTTAGGGGTCTCTAGTTCCCTTTTTTTCGCACTTTGGTGTAGTTGACTGCCGCCCCCTCTTCACTAGGAAGGGCGGGTGGACGGGACTCCCCTCCCCCCTGGTGGTAGGGCTTGCGGGTCCTCAGGGGGTACATTTGTCGGGCCACGCGTCTGCTCTGCCCCATATCTCGGTATGGCGAAGAGCGAGACGCGAGGCCAGTACGAATATATAACAAAAGGTTATGTCTATAACCTAGTTATATGAGTACTGGCTGAGCGTCTCGCTCTTAGCGCGCCCTGAGGTCCCTTGGTTGGGTTTTTTCTATGATGGAAAACTTTTCCCGAGGAAGGGCGAGTGTGACCATGTCCGGTGTCTTATAGGGGACACTAGGGGCGGGGCCTGGTCAAGTGCATGGGTGCATTGTTTTTGTTAATGAAGTACAGTAGGTACTGGAGATGAGGTATATCTCGGTATGGCGAAGAGCGAGATGCTCAGCCAGTACTCATATAACTAGGTTAAAGGCATAACCTTTCGTTTTGGTGGAGGCCGGACTGCCCCCCCCCAAGGACTTTGGACTACTTAAAATATAGACTCCCCGTCTACCCGATGGACACATATCACCTGTATTATTATTATTTATATACATATAGAATTGCTCCATATGGATTTTAATATATCATGCTTTAAGTACTGTAGTTTTAATGTAGTTTTTATTTTAAATTTTTTTGTCTTTTTTACTGTAGTTTTAATGAAGCTGGTGTTTTTTTTATAGTATAGTGTCTATGTATTGTGACTGTATGTTTGTCTTTTAACCACTGTACAAATGAAGTTCAGAACGGAAAATAAATCATTTGAAGTTGAAGTTGAAGGCCCGACAGGATTATTTGACAATTTATAAGTGATTATTTCACACTACCTACGTTAATATATATATATATATATATATATATATATATATATATATATATATATATATATATATATATTAGAGCTGGGCCGTTAACGCCGTTAACGTGCTGCGTTAACGCAAGACTAGTATCGCGCGATAATATAATTGACGCCATTAATCTAAAAAAAAAATGTTAACCTTTATTTACCCAGGGTAGGTTCGCTGAGCACAGATGCTCTTTTTCAGGAACGCCCTGCTTCACATTCACACTGTTCCATTCACACCTGGGAGCTGCTCAGTAGACACCATTGGCCACTGAGCAACTCCACTGGAGCAGTTGGGGGTTAAGTGCCTTGCTCAAGGGCACTTCAGCGGTTGGTGTTCCTGCTATAAGTAGACACCACTACATAAAACAAGCTGGTCTGCCTGAGTGACTGGTGGAAGAAGGAGAAATAGAGATTGGACTGATTGAGTCAAGCCATGTCACATAGTTCAAGTTTGAAATGCTTCTTTCTGTTTTGCTCCTGAGAGTGTGCTAGATACTGTACTGTTCTGTACTGGTAATATTATTTATTTGTGTTAACTTCTGAATAAAACAACTTATTAAACACAAGTACATCTTATTGAACATTATTTTGATATTTCATTACCAATTATCATAGCAAAACAGCTTTTTCAAACAATCTGTAATGCATTTTGGAAACGGGAGATGGGCTCATGGTGTAATGGGCCACCTGGCCTGAGAAACGTAAGGAGGAAAGAAAAAGTAAGGACTTACTTCTGGTCATTATTTGGGTAGAACACACATATTTTGAATGCAGATTTTTATAAAAAGATTTAGCCATTTTAATCTAGATTAATCTAGATTAAATCCAGGATTGCAGATAGATTAATCTAGATTAAAAAAAAAGTATCTATGCCCACCTCTAATATATATAAATACCCACACTGTACACACTTTTATCTATATCTATATATTTTCCATAACTACTCTTATTAGTTATACCACTGGCTAGTATGTCTTATTACCATAGTGTATTCATACTTGTACCACTTTATATAATAATACTGTATTAGCTCAGCTATTTACTCTCCAGCTTAGTCATATACTCCACATGTTCACATATTACACTGTATACTGCTATGCACGTTACTGTTACTATGTCTAGTTAGTGATAGATATTAAAATATACGCTGAGATCTTTTGGTGATTATGAGGCGGCTGGACAGGAATTTGAATCAGGAGTCAAGGGTGAAATTCAATCGATGGTTTATTTGCTGGAGCACACGAGAAGAATACAGTCCTTTGACCAGAGCCCTCCACGGACTAAGGCCATGAACAACAGAAACAAACACGGCTTTATACTTTTGGGCGTTCCATTTTTAGAGAGGATGACCGACTGGTTTGATGACTGATGATCTAACAGATATTGGCATACATGGTCTGGGGATGAATATGATATTATGTTCAGGTCTGCTCCTCCTCACTGGCCGGTTAGGTCACACAGGTTATCAGGTCAATGTATTCTAGTCCTGAGTGCCTGGCTTGGCTAGGGAGACATAGTGTATGTTTTGGAGGGAGAGAGTAAGACAACTATATTGCATGCTTCTGTCCACATTTCAAAGGAATGAGAGATGCTCCAAGGGACTGTGTGACTCCTGCTTCTGTCATGCTGTGCCTTGACAGAGAGACATGCATTTAGGGATATTCATGAAATATGAATGAAAATTATATCATTAGATACCAACTTAATTTCATTGTGCAATGACAATGCTCCCTCACTCAACTAAACTGTTCTGATTTGACGGTTTCCGTGACGTTAATATAGCATTGATTTGCATAGCTCCGCCCCTGGTTGTACTCACCTCCACCGCCCACATCAACCATTATAGTGCAGAGACCGCATTGTAACCCGACACTTCCTTAAACGGGGTTTGACAGGCAGAGAACGAGCGAGAGGGAGAGAGAGAGGGACGGCAGGAGGGACTGCAGAAGTGTGTGTAAATGTGTGTGCGCCATCTCTCCCTCGTCGGACACACGCACACAAACTTGACTGCGTGTGTGTCGGGGACGTAGGCATAGTGTAACCCGACACTTCCTCAAACATGGTTTGACAGGCAGAGAACGAGCGAGGAGAGGGAGGGAGAGAGAGAGAGGGACGTCGGGAGGGACTGCAGAAGTGTGTGTAAATGTGTGTGCGCCATCTCTCCCTCATCGGACACACACACACACAAACTTGACTGCGTGTGTGTCGGGACGCATCTCTCCTCTCTCTCCCTTTCTCGCTTGCTCGTTCTCTCTCGCTCTCTCTCTCGTATGTATCACGCTGTGTGGGTGACTGTCACTGAAAGCGCTTATGGGCGGAGCCCATCCAATAACAGGCTGAAATCCTGAGGCTGGAAAATGATGCTTTTGAGTATTCCATTAGAAATATAAAACAATTCTTTTTTTTAAATAAACCTTACAGATGTCTTCCATAGACTCACAGGAATTGTGTAAAGTTGCCCAAATAGTGCAAGGAATAGCAATGCATGTCCCCTTTAAATGATCACAATGAATATAATTGTCACCATTCGTAATTTTCTTGCATAGTGCTAGCCTAATAAACATTTAGTATCCACCAAGAGCATCTCAACCCCTGCCGTTTATTTATATTAACCTCTTAAGCCCTAGCCATATTTTCACTACACTCAGCGTCGATTATGTGTTTTGGACTATAACATTGGATCAATAAACGCGATCGATATTTGGAATGGCAATCAGGAATTGGATTAATCTTTTGGTCCAAACATCTGATGTGAGGTAAGGAATTTATGTTACGAATCTTGGGTTAATCAGATGTTCCTATCACCGCCATCGGAGCGTGTGTGTGTGACATGTGTGTGACGTTTCTGGCGTAACACAACCCGAGCGGTTGGGAGGGGAGTTATGAGAAGGCATTGCTGAGCTAGTTCAGTAAACAGGCCTAGTGGTGCGTGGCTGGTTGCCTCCGTCATCGGTGTGTGAATGTGTGAGTGAATGGGTGAACGTGAGGCATAAATTGTAAAGTGCCTTTGATAAAAGTGCTATATAAATGTAGTCCATTTACCATGGTGAAGCACTGTTATAAACAAAGAGAGTAAAGAACCAAACAAGAAGTGAAATCTTTTTTATTGTTCTTTTGCGCATGTGGGTAAGTTCAGGACTCTGACCAGTTCACACTGGAATCTGATATTGGCCACATCAAAAAATAAAATCCTAACAAAAACAATAAAAAATCTAAAACAAATTGATCTGAGTAATAAATTCGAGCACTAAGACTTGCAGTGTGAACTTCGCCTAAATGTCCTACCTCATTGCAAAGTCAATTCTTTCTGTTTTTATTTTTGCCTTCACAATGTTTATATTAAGTTTCACTTTCAGCTTGTGTGTAGAGTAGACCAATCAATTTGACGCACAGGGAGGGACATACTTACGTACATGCCTCCAGTGCACTCTTTGTGTGTCGTACCCTGTGCTCGTGGCGTGCCTGTGCAATCGCATGTACTGTGTGCAGGAAGACACTTTTCTCCCTGTTACTTCCCTGCTTTTGCTGAACTCTGAACGAAAAGGAAGTTTGTGGCAAAGAGACAGAAATACATTGTTCATCCCATTACATTCAATTCAACCATCCTACACACATACTGTACACACACACACACTTAAGGCCTCTGCATGCTACAGAAACTTCAAAGCAACTGCAACACAACATCGACAAAGCAACGGTGTTTTAGACACTCTGCCTTTATGCTTCTGCAACATCGACGCGCAAAGTTAGTTTAACTAAAGTTAGTTTAGGTTCGTGTTAACGTTAGATAATGTACAAAATAAACGTATTTCCGGTGATTTTAGACGTCGCTCTTTTATTTTGAAAACCCCCGACCGGAAGTGTTATAGTGTCTGTTGCTAGCAGCTTAACTTTCTGTGCTTTTCGAGCTAACGTTACCGTAACATCATTAGTTTCCAATGGAGAGGACCTCGGCTCACATGCAGCTCAAACTACCTATTGGAATAAATTAATTGATTGATGTTTAACTTGTCCCTGTGTGTGTCCAGTCATTTCGACTAGCAAACGTTGTATTTAACGTTACCTCAGGACGGATACCATTGTATTTACTTGGTTAGCTATATAGCTAATGTGGATAGCATTTTGAATAGACCCAATGCTAGCTGGCTGGCTACAGCTTTATTTACTAAATTATGGAGGCTTTTTAATCGTCAAGGTAAGAGAGGATTTGTCATGATCAACTGAAGGCGTATGCTATGGAACAATATGTGCTTGGGTTTTCAGAAAAAGGCGAGCTATGTGACGCTAATTATTTAGCGTCAACGCTGGCTACAACAATGGAGGATGTTATTCTCTGCGGGACTAATATTATTCTATGACAGCCCCGCCCCGATTCACTAACCAACCAATCACTGCTACGCAATATCAACGCAACGGTTGTTTAGGTTAGATTTGGGGGACATGTACGCAACGTCCAAGCAACACAGTCTACAAGACCCTCTAAAACAACCGCGCTGAAATCGCGCCGATGTTGTGTTGCAGTTGCTCTGAAGTTTCTGTAGCATGCAGAGGCCTTTACATGCACACCTACACATGCATGCACATTTGCACTTGAAGCCACCCACAAGCAGACACCCACACACAACAGGCACAACATGTTCAGAGAAGTGCTGTATATGCAGAACGTTTACATTGGTAAATATAACGTATATCTGACTATATCCAATAATGAAAGGTAGAAAACATCTTTCAGAAGTTTATTCAAAAGTGAATCAAGCAAATAGTCACAGACAGGAAAAGATACGTTGCAAGGTGGTTCATTGCAACGGGCAGAATCCACTTCTACATTCTGCAAGGAACAGGAAGACACAAGCTTTCTATATGCCGTCACTAAGCTAATGAAAATGCTTCTTCAGAAAATGGAATCAGAATACAGGGCTGACACAAGTCTATACATGGTTATAGTTAACCCTTTGGGTGCCATTCACGAGAATCTTCGTTTCTGTGGCCCAGCCGTTGAGTGCCGGAAACGAAGATTCTCGTTTCTGTGTTGTTTTTCCTTTTTTTCGATATTAATATCCTATTCCATGTCACGGAGCTGTATTTTGGAAAAGGCATATTGGGACTCCGAAGGTGCAGTACCGGCCAGAAACCACAGTATCTGAAACCGCTCCGGGCGGACTTTTCTGAAGCAAGGGCTTCACCAGATCGCATGTAATAATTTTTGGGACGCCGGATTCATTATGCTGTATAACCAATAGTTAAAAAGGAGAGACGATTGAGCTCAGAGAGAGTCTGCAACACTAGCGTGAGGCTCGATTGCGTTGGTGGCACTTCGCCTCTATTCTCAACCTGTTAAGCCTTAAAGTCCCCCTATAAGGGGACCCTGCTTTTCTTTATCATAAATCGATCAATAGAGACCGTATTAGATCCCCAATTATCATATCATGGGGTATCATTGGAAAGCCACCCTCATTGGCTACAACCCTGTCCAAATTCTTTTGAGATCGCCAAATGATTGACGGAGCTAGAGCCCCCGGAGTTCGGGGGTGATAATGTGTACTTTGGCGCACGCCTCACATATCGGCATGTAACTCGAGAACCGCTGAACGGATTTTGTCACCTGAAAGGGCAATTGACAGGCAACAAATAGGGCTTTAATTCTATCTATATATTGTATCAAAAAATGCACACCTGAACCGCTAGAGGTCAGCAAAGTGGCACGTCCTCATGAGGGCCCACATGTGGGCCCTTGGATGTTAAGAGGTTAATGTTTTATTTTTTTGTCAAGAGTATAGACCATAACCCTATCAAAACAGCAGTCAAAGTGTATATTTAAATTTTTACCGATGTTTTGTACGATTTACCGAAAATAAGAATTTATCGGAAAAATGCTAATTATATCTCTTATCGTAAAACCGTGAGGAAATGACTAAATCCAGATTTAACCCTACCATTGGAAAGATGAGCCTTTTCCCTATCCATATATGTATGATTTGGCCATAATAAGGTTAAGTTCAAGGTCAAATATGAATTTATAATTAAAATCGATTATCATTTATTACTGTATCTACAAATCCTTCTGTTTAATCATCTTCCCTTTATTCATTTGCTTAGTTTTTTTTTACACATGGTCTTAATAAGGTGGTGAATGAGCTCAGTGTTTTTTTTGTTCAATAAACAATGTGACTAGGCCAACGCTGACTTTCATGAAGAGGGAATATTTTTTTACGAAATTGACCTAGTTTTAGCGTTTTTATCAAACATTTTGTTGACCAAACCACAAGCTCCACGCACATGCATATTTTAATTGCATGTTTCATAGCGTGCGTGTGTCATCTTAATGCTGACGTCAGGTGCAGGGCAGCGAGGGGCTCTGAGAGTCACAGGCAGGTAGTGGCAGGAAGCAGAGCCTTGCTACTACTAGCCGAGGAGTGATGAATGAAAATGTATCTGTTTCACCTAACACTATTGCTCCGTGATCATAGCCATTCATCTCTAAAGCTAGCCACTATTTGTAACAGCCACAACCACGTTACCATATTTGTAATAATGTAAATCATTGTGTCGTTGTACATAATACAACGTTAGCAGCTAACGTAGCTTAGCTTGGTAGCCACTGTTCTTGAAACTCCTAACAAAGCCTGAATTAAAATGGTTCTCTCCTCTTTGTATACCTTTGTCCTCACAAGTATTCTGCCAGGGAACTTATGGACACGACAATAGTAGTTATAAGGTGTTTGATCATTGTGTCGTTGTACATATTGTGTATACAACGTTAGCAGCTAACGTAGCTTAGCTTGGTAGCCGCCGTTCTTGAAACTCCTAACAAAGCCCGAATTAAAATGGTTCTCTCCTCTTTGTATACCTTTGTCCTCACAAGTATTATGCCAGGGAACTTATGGACACGACAATAGTAGTTATAAGGTGTTTGATCATTGTGTCGTTGTACATATGCAGGGAGCATGTCTATGTTCCCCGGGTCCTATGTTCCCCAGGTTCTATGTTCCCCGCTTTGATTGATTTATTGAAAATTTTAGACCACCAGCCCTGATTCCAAACTCTAACCTTAACCAGTTCGAAAGAGGGCCTAAGCTTAACTGTTCGAAACAAGGCGGACATTAATAATTGAAAATGTTATTAATTTTTATTATTTTATTAATTATTAATGTCTATTAATCAATCAAAGCGGGGAACATAGAACCCGGGGAACATAGGACCCGGGGAACATAGGGATGATCCCCATATGCACCGAGTGCAGCTAAAGGGGCTATCCACCGAGTGCAGCTAAAGGGGCTATCCACCAAGTGCAGCTAAAGGGGCTATCCACCGAGTGCAGCTAAAGGGGCTATCGTATCAACATGCCGCGACGTGTAGCTAACGTAGCTTGCATGATGCGTGTGCAGTGCTTTGCCCCACAGGTCTGAGAAGAGGACCTGCACATTTTACTCGTTCCCAAAACTCTTTTACATGCACGACAGTAGACATAATGCTAAGCTAACGTTAGCAGGGTAACGTTAGCCAGAGCTATATAGCCAGCTTGATACTATGACCCGGGGATAAGGCGACAGCCCACAGACCAGTAGCGCTGCTGTACTGAACAACAGGCTGCCTAGTGGTAAATGTA
The DNA here is from genome assembly GCF_963971535.1 of Notolepis coatsorum. Taxonomy (NCBI): domain Eukaryota; kingdom Metazoa; phylum Chordata; class Actinopteri; order Aulopiformes; family Paralepididae; genus Notolepis; species Notolepis coatsorum. Next base: position 34,213,605 of record NC_140180.1, on the reverse strand, counting down.
GTTCTTTTTTTATGACATTAAAAACATTATAACTACCTTGTTTCAACCAGTTGTAGCTGGTCCATCAAAGTCTCAGACGATTAAACCCATTTGCGTCTTGTAAGGCGTCCATTTGGATCAAGGAAATAGCTTTCTGCACTTGTCAAAACTTCTTGTAGTGGATCAGAAGTAGGGGAAAGATACCCGACGTGACGTCATGGCCCTGATAGCTCTGATAAGCTTTTTAATTTGCTTGTGCATGTTATTCGTGCGTGAACCTTTTTAACCATTTCTGAGTGGCATTTCCGGCGTCAAATGGAAAAAATATTATAATTAAATTAGATACCAATGATGTAAACTACCCATAATTGATCAGTAGGGTTTAACCTGCAAGTTGGGCTTTAACATGGTGTTATTCACCGTCAAAGATGCAAAAATAAATCATAATTTATATTCTTCTTTTCTTCATTACAATATACTCAAGCCTAGTAACAGACACAATATTTCTGACACTGGGAATACATACCCCCAGGTCCCTAGATGTTCCTAGATACCAAGAACATGCAAATTGACCTTGTAGAAGTGGAGCAATCTTCCATTTACTTAGGCATGTACCTTTAGGCGAAATTTCTGAAAAAAGTCTACAGATTAACAGGTTAATCACGTTAATATCAGAATATTGAAGTCCATGTAAACACAAAATACAATTAGATGATATACACTCACTTGTGTCTCATCCAATCCGTTGTGTGAATGAATGATGATGTATCATTGTTTGATCATATAAAATCAGTCCCACATCTGCATGTTGATGATAATAGGTGACAACAATATTCTGGCCAATCTCTTGTGAACTCTCTTATCTGTCCGACCATAATTTTCAGTGGAAGAACTTCAATTACACAGTAATTTAAATTACCTTGGCAGCATCGTGTATGACCATTTTTATTTGTTTCCCATCTGAGCCAGTCGCCCTCTGTATGAAAACACGTTTTAATTTTGAGACTGACCGCAGGTTACTGAGCTTTGTCATATTACTGTCACAGAAATGCCCGTAAAACGCAGACAAGAACAGATTTATTTCATCTCATCCTAGATCATTTGATCAACCCTGCAGGGGCACTGGTGGGAAACATTGCAGAAGGAGTGGGTGGCGACTGGGAGGTGTCATTTTGGTTTCAAGTTCAAGTTTCAAGTTTCTTTAATAGTTGTCATACAGAAGTACAGAATACTTTTATACAAAATGCTTCTTTCTGTTACACTCCAGAGACTGTGCTAGACAAAAAGATAAGTATGAAATAAAATAAGTATAGCAAGTAAAAAAAAAATAGAAGTCACGTACGTAGACACAAGTGTTCAGTATGTACATATGTACAATGTTCAATGCAGAATAGAAGTAACTGAGTTACCATACAATATACTATGCAATATACTAATATACAATGTACTATATAGTGCAAAGCAAAAATGGGATGAGGTACAATTTAGGTACAATTTACAGTAAGGTGTACTGAGGTATGGGTTGTAGTGCAAATTTTTTGCCAATAAATATAAAGTGTGTCTAGGTGTTCTAAAGTGTGTAGAGTGGGTTCTGCAGTGGGTTGTTTGTTTAAAGTGAGTGTGTGTGGATGTGTGTGCTGTGAGTGCATTTGATGGTTGTTGCATAGTGTTATTGTTCGTTGAGCAACCTGATGGCCTGGGGATAGAAGCTTCTTCTGAGTCTTTCTGTGCTTGCCATGAGACTCCGGTATCGCTTGCCTGACCGCAGCAGTTCAAAGAGGCAGTTGTTTGGGTGGCTGGAGTCCTTGATAATTCTCTTAGCCTTACCCCTGCACCGCTTGTTGTAAATGTTCTGGAGAGTGGGAAGCCCCCCTCCAATTGTGCGCTCGGCTGAACGGGCCACTCTCTGTAGTCTGCTACGGTCTTGTGCGGTGCTATTCCCAAACCAGGAGGTGATATTGCCAGTCAGGATGCTCTCTATTGTACATGAGTAGAAGTTCTTAAGGATCTTCTGACTGACTTGGAACTTCCTTAGGCGCCTGAGGAAGTAGAGGCGTTGCCGTGCCTTCTTCACAACACTGTCAATGTGTGTGGTCGATGTCAAGTCCTCGGATATGTGGGCTCCGAGGTACTTAAAACAGTTCACTCTCTCAACCGGTGCCCCGTCGATGCTGAGGGGGCTGTAGTCCCTGACCCCCGACCTTCTAAAGTCCACAATCATCTCCTTTGTTTAGCTGACGTTCAGGGAGAGGCTGTTCTCTTGGCACCACCCCGCCAGGACCTTGACCTCTTCCAGGTAGGCAGTCTTCCAGTCGTTTGCAGAGATCAGGCCCACCACTACTGTGTCATCAGTAAATTTGATGATTGTGTTGTTGTTCCGCTGAGCCACACAGTCATGTGTGTACAGGGAGTAGAGGAGGGGACTCAGAACACAGCCCTGGGGGGCCCCTATGTTGAGGGTGATGGATGAGGAGGTGCAGTTGCCTGCTCTCACCACCTGGGGTCTGCCCGTCAGGAAGTCCAAGACCCACTGGCAGAGGTCATAGTTCAAGCCCAGGTCCCTGAGCTTGGCTATGAGTTTGGAGGGGACTATGGTATTGAATGCTGAGCTGTAGTCGATGAACAGCATTCTCACATAGTTCCCCTGCCTCTTGTCCAGGTGTGATGCTGCTGTGTGCAGCACATGGGCTATGGCGTCCTCCGTGGACCTGTTGGGGCGGTATGCAAATTGCAGGGGGTCCAGGTTGATGGGGTTAAAGCACATACAAAGAATTTAATTAGTTATTGTACAATAGGACCACTGTGCTTAGGACGCAATATCCCCATAGTGTTCCACACACAAGTTCCACAGCCAATGAAGACAATTCAGCTTCCTTATGATTCCATGATCCTTATGATTCCACCTATGAATGCACTTATTTTTTCTTTTTTTTGTACTTATTTTATAGCATTTTCAGCTTTTTCTGGCCACGCAGGACAGAGAGAGGGAGAACGGGAGGAGAGGTAGGGAAGACATGCGACAAATGGTCGCCGGGACTGGGAAACGAACCCGGGACGACCGCTTTGCGACTCAGCACGCTATGTGGTGTGCTACTGGAGTGCCCCTGAATGCACTTCTTCTAACATTGAATCGAATTAAATCTTTATTTTGAACATGTGAACACTTTTTATAAATACAAATGTAATGAATAAAAAGCAACAACAAACCAAAATACTTAAAACAACTACACAATATTAACTTAACATGTCCGAAAAGGAGTAGATAGAAGTATAAACATATTTAATCCTACCCCTTCTCTACTACTCTGTGATTGTGTTCTCCATGCTGCAATTAGTTAGACCAACTGAGACCACAGACATCGCCTGCTTTAAATAGATTGTTAAAAAACATTGCGATTTTCGGTGCCATGGAGAGTACCCCACTATATGAGCATGTCACTGACTTAAATGCAAATCCTACACGAGGGACATGTTTCATTCTGTCTGATAAGTGCTAAAACAAAATCATTTATTTGAGACTTATTACAAGACTTGCCAGGAACTTTAAAAGGAGCTCCTGAAGTACTGGTGTCATTAGAGAACTCCCTAGATGGATTAAAGTCTTCGACCACAAAACACTCAGAAAGCCCACGGATCGTCGTCCAGTGTGTCCCGGATCCTTCTTTCAGAGAGAAAGGACATGAGACAATGTCACTGCACAGCCCCAAAAAAGGCAATTAACTAGCTGGTCCATTGTGGGAGTAGGAACATCACAAAGGCCAATTTCCTTGTCTTGGTCTTGCCTTTTTAGACAAAGTGGAGATAAGACGATAAGATGATATGCTCATTTTCGTTAAGACAAAGCAACCCTTTTACTATAATGATGGTGGAATGTCATTATCGCCTTGCTGATGAAGCCTTTGATATTCTTCCAAGTGATGTGAACAAACTTAAGAAAAGAAATATCTTAAATGTGCTGGAACTGTGGCACAGTTCTATTTTGCAACCTTTTAGGATTGTCAGAGAATAATCTAAAATGAAGGCCTGTACCCAGAGATAATTATTTTTCATATGGGAATTGTACTTTATTTGCAAACCATCACAGTACTTGCCATGAAAAATGCTAATTGAGCGGAACTGTTCAGAGCCTAACATTTATGACTCAAGGCGTACGCCAATGTTACTCCCTTTTCATTTGAACACTGCAGTTCCTGTCTTTATGAATAACTCAAATCTTCCCTCAAGGGCTTCTGTCTAATCTTAAGCTCATTATCAAAACATAGTGATACATGAGGACTTTGTGGATTTATTTTAATTTAAAAGAGGCATTATTTTTTTCTCTCTTTTAATCACAACCCTTTTGGAACCTGATTATAGCCACCAAGTGTGCCGCTTGCATTTTCTACCAGAGGGAACTTAGATAAGGGGAGACAGTGACCCCTGTTTATGACCTTGTGGCTAACCACCATCTTGGGTTTTTGTGTCTGTTAATTTCCGGGGGCCATGCATATGTAGGTCTAATGACAAAACCCAAATTCACAAAACCACTGTCTCCCCCCCCCTCCTCTCAGGCATGCATATTTGGCATCATCCCCTTGACCCTCATATCCACCAACTGCCAAATCCTCCTTCTACCACCGTCACAATATTTCATAGATCCAGCCCTCTCTCTCACACACTGCTGCTGAAACACTGACAATCCAAGCCTTAATCTCCTCATGTCTTGACTACTGCAACTCTCTATGCTTTCTACGCACAACGGGAACAAACCCAAACAACAACAAATCTTTACTTAGGAAAATAAGGGCGCTAATGTCAGAAATGGGAATGATGGATGTATGGAGGGAGCTGAACCCGAAAGGTAGGGATTACACACATTATTCATAAACACACTTAGTTTACTCAAGTACTACTTGATGATGTATAACAGAATTAGGAATTGTGACATTGGTATAATGGATCTTTCAGACCATAGCCCTGTGTATATGACCTTTAATCTGAACAATAGAAGGAAAAACACCCTCTGGAGACTGAACTGAAAGTGTTTTAAGTGAAGCAATGAAAGAAGAATTGAAAAATGAAATTGAGCTGTACCTGACCTGACAGAGAATGACAATGGAGCGGTGAACTCGGCCGTGCTCTGGTGATGCCTGTAAGTCAGCACTGAGAGGGAACATTCTAGCTAAATCAGCATTTATGAAGAAGGCAAAACAGGAGAGAATCTGGAAAGTGAATATAAACAACTAGAATCAAAACATAAAGAATCAGGAGACCCCAAGATAAAACAAGAACTAAATAAAACAAAGAATAAAATTGATGAAATATATACACAATACTACTATGAAGTGGGTAGAAAAGCAGCCAAACCTTTAGCTTATAGACTAAGAAAACCATAATCGGAGAACACCATAAGCAGAATCCAAAATCCCAGAACTAAATAAAATCAGGAAACATTGGAGGATATTAAGACATACTATAATAACCTTGTCGTGGAAATGACTAAGAACAAAGGATGAGCTGAGTGATCATTCTGAGTCGAGTTAATATAAACAATTTACATAGCCACAGTGAAAATTATCAGTTTATAGAAAGACACATGTTTACACACACGCGTCTGACCAGAGAGTGACCCAGAGGTCTGGTCAGACACAGATCAAATACACAATTGAAATGACGTACATTATACATCCAGATATGTCAGAAAGGTAAACAAAATGTGCCCCAGTTAGGGAATAAATAACAAGATTGGCTCAATAGCCGTTGTTATGTCTTAACACCATTTCCAGTAGTGGGCAGCTTGAATTGCCAGGTCCTAGAACCAGCGCTCTGGGGAGATCTTTTATTTTTAGAGCATTAACTCTGTGGAATGGCCTGCCTCGGAACCTCTGCTGCATTTACAGTAGATTCACTTTTAAAAAGAATCTTAAATTGTTTTTAAATTGTTTTTAACACAGTAAAGTAATTTTTTGTTTTTGTTTTACACTAATGTAATTTTAGCTATATTAATTGTTACAGTAGGTTCATTATGCATTGTGTGTACTGACTTTTAATAATTTTGTTTTTTGCAATAGTGATTGTTTTTGTGTGTTTTTTTTGTGTGTGGACCCCAGGAAGACTAGCTGGTTGCTATCGCACCAGCTAATGGGGATCCCTAATAAAATAAAATCAAATCAAATCAACTGGAGAGAGAAATAGCCTTGGACCTCTCCTATCTCCTGGCCCTTTGGCTGAGTTTAAGGGTGTTTTCACACCTGTAGTTCGTTTGCTTTGTTCCGATTCAGGGAGACACAGGGACTATTATGATACAATTGTTGTGTGCCCCCCCAACCCTGAATCTCCGCGTTACATTGAAATCGGGGAGGAGAGAGCGGGGGAGCAAATGAATGAATGTGGATGAGAGCTGTGATGTAAGTGGTTGCAGATACGGCTGTGGGGGTGCTGGAGACATGATCGAATAGACTTGTATGCGCCAGAATCTCCTGAACACGGCGCGAGCCCTTCATAATCGATCAGAAGTTCAGAACTAAATCGGCAGCGAAAAAGCCCATTTTAAAGCACCTATTACCCATGCACATTTGCAGATTGCCCACAGAGTCTGGACGATGCGAGATGACGCACGAATGAATGTGGACTGTTCCATCAGAGGGGGGAGCTTCGGTGGCCAGTGTCCTTTCAGCCGACCAGGATAATGAAACAATGATCCCACTAAATGGCCAGAAGCGTCTTATGGCGACATCTACAATTACCTCATTGAGTCTCCCAGGTAGACTAATGTTTATATTTAAGTGCAGCGGTCTGTAGCCACTCACATTACCACCGAAGCTCCCCGATGGAACAGTCCACATTCATTCTCTCGGTGAGAGAGAGAGAGAGAGAGGGAGAGAGAGAGAGAGTCAGTGAGAGGGAGAGAGAGAGAGGAGGTGTTGTCTCGCACGGTGCTGCTGTTGCAGCGTCACTACAGTCACTAAACTTTCTGTACACTTGCGTGTTCTCCAGCATCTGACGAATGTGATCGTCTGCCCAAATATCAACGAGGCAGTGTACCGAGTCATCGCTGCTCCACGTTGACCCACGGCTCACTATTATTATTATTGTGTCGGTTTGCTAAATCGATTGCATTCTCACAGCATACGAGTCGCGTCGGGTTCGTTTGGAAGTGTGGTCTCGGCCCGCTTGTTTTGTTCCGCAACAGAATGTGATTGCTGTGTTCATATATGCCCAACTGAACCGAAATAGGGGGTAAACGCTCCAGGTTTCGGAACAATAGCTCCAAACGAGCTAGGTGTGAAAACGCCCTAAGAGACACTGAAGAAACTGTCACCCAGTGTCTGAGCTCAGTTTACTATATTAACTAGTCAAGCTGTAAGACATATAATATGTATTTTTAACACAGATGTATAGACATAGATAACATTTCCATAACACTCCCATCTTTGATAAACAAATCATAAACATTAACATAATGTCGGCTTGAGAATCATGTTGGCATTCGGGGTCACGCACTTGCCTGGTTTAAATCTTATTTAACTGATAGAACACACTGCGTGGTCTATAATGATATAACATCTGAGACCCTCCCAGTGCAATGCGGTGTCCCACAAGGCTCTGTCCTGGGCCCTTTGCTATTTTCGATTGACATGCTACCCCTCGGCAATATCATACGCAAATTTGGCATAAACTTACATTTTTACGCTGATGACATCCAATTATATATACCTGTTAAGCCAAATGATTCCTCCCAATTACAAAATATTGAGGCTTGCCTGCGTGCCGTCAAAAAGTGGATGTCGCAAAACGTTCTACTCCTTAATGCAGATAAAACTGAGATGTTAATTGTTGGCCCCCCAAACCACAGAGGCCTGTTTCAGGACATCTCCCTCAACTTTGATACTTGTCATGTATCCCAGAGCTCCACCATAAAAAACCTCTGAGTAATTTTTTATTCCTCCCTCTCATTTAATGCACATGTAAAAAAAATCACCTAAATTGCCTTCTTCCATCTTCGTAATATCGCAAAAAAATCGTCCCATTTTAACTCTGGCTGATGCTGAAACCCTAATTCATGCTTTTGTCTCATCACGTCTAGACTACTGTAATGCACTTTTTTCAGGCCTACCTAATTCAAGCATCAAAAATCTTCAACTTGTGCAAAATGCGGCTGCACGGATACTAACTAAAACTAGAAAATTGTATCACATCACACCAGTTTTGTCCGCCCTACACTGGCTTCCTATTCAAGCCTGATCTGACTTTAAAGTGCTACTCCTCACCTACAAAATGTTTAATTGGCTTGCACCGCTCTATCTATCCGATCTCATCTCTCGATACTCGCCCGCTTGTGCTCTGCGCTCACAAAATGCGGGGCTTCTATCGATTCCTAGGGTTAAAAAGAAATCCGCCGGCCACAGAGCCTTTGTCTACCTCGCTCCCTACCTGTGGAACAAATTACCTGCTGTCGTCAGGGGCCCCTGCTCTGTCGAAGCTTTTAAATCCCTGCTTAAGACCCATCTTTTCTCTCTCTCCTTCAACCTACCCTGATCTCACCTGGTCGGGGACTGACCCTTAGATTAATCTGTCTAGTTTAGTTAGGTTGTCTATTTAACCTCTGTCTCAACCGGTCCCATGGAACAGCTTCATACCGTCTTCTGTCTGGCCTGCAGTGCTGAACCTTCTGAGTGACTTCTCCTGCCCCCACGGGGCATTCGGCCCTGAGCTATTGTCTTGTATCTCATCCTGTATCCATACGCCTGCAGTAGTTCTATATATTACTCTATTTCACAATTTTCTTATATACTATGATTCTACTGTCACCATGTATGCATATGCTTACTACATGTATTGTATTTATTGCTCCATCTCCGCCCACTACAAACATGGGAACTTTCTAACCCCCCCCCCATCTCTCTGAGTTTGTCTTGTAGTGCTGACCAAGGTGGTGGATGTCTCGGGGTCTTGGCCAAGATTGCAGTGACTGTTCTACGTGCACCACCGAGGCCATGGATCAGCTTCTTACCGTCTTCTGTCCGTGGTCTGTCAACATGGTTTGTGGTCTGTCAACGTGGTTTCATTGCTGGGTTAAGTACTTCTATTCTATTCACATAATAGATAGATAGATAGATAGATAGATAGAAACTTTATTGCCATTTCAACACGGTTGATTGGGATTTGTCTTGGTGCCACATACAGTACAGACATTGTTAAAAACATACAATATAAAAACACAAGAATACAATCCCCACAATAAAAGTTTTACACAAACAATTAAAAAGAAAAAATGCTACAGTACCTAAAATAAATTGCTCAGTGTTCCAGTTTAAAGTGCATATTGCCTTAAAGTGCATGTTGGCTGGTGCTAACCCTTGTTGTGCAAAGTGCATGTACATTTGTCCTTGAGTTCAGGTGACGGACAGCCTCGGGATATGTACTGTTTTTAAAACGGGATGTCCTGCACCTGAGACGTTGGAGTCTTCTGCCATAGGGAAGGGGGTTAAAGAGGTCGTAAGCAGGGTGAGAAGGGTCCCTGATCACCTTTTCCCCTTTCCGTCTGATTTGTGTGGCATAAATGGAGGCCACAGAGGGGAGCTCACAGCCGATGATTTTTGACGCTGTGCGTACAGTTCTTTCTAAATGTCCCCTATCATGGACGGTGGTGTTTCCGTACCACACAGTCATTGAGAAGGTAAGGACACTCTCCACAGTGGCTCTATAAAAGCTGAGCATCGCCTCCCTGGACACACCAAACTTTTTAAGCTGGCACAGGGAGTGGAGCCTCTGGTGGGCTTTGCTAATTATGAGGCTGGTGTTAACTTCCCATTTTAAATGATCACATATGGTGATGCAGATGAATTTAAAACTGTCTACCCTCTCCACCTGCTGGCCGTTTATGTACAGAGGAGGGTGGACTGCCTCTATAATTTCCTTTGTCTTAGAGATGTGAATGAAATGAAGGTTCTGAGTCTGGTCCTGCTCAGACTCACCAGAACACTTGCCGACGGGCAACACAGCAAACAGGGGTCCATGAAAAACGGAGTGAGAACATAGGCATCCTCCCGTGGAAGCATAGAGAGCAATGCCGATGCCTCACACTACAGAACACTGCCGACGTGCAACTCAGCAAACGAGACCCACGAAAAAGGAGTGAGAACATAGGAATCCTCTCGTGGAAACATTGAGAGCGATGACGATGTCTCACACCAGGAACGAGGCCCACGGAGAGAGAGTGTAGGGCAGTAGATGGCACGACGTCTCACCCCAGAGACGCGGCGGTAGATGGTAGCAACGGATGGCACGATGTCTCCCAGTGAGAACATAGGAAATCCTCCTGTGGGATTATAGAGAGCGAAGACGATGTCTCACCAGGAGCGCGGCGGTTGATGGTAACATACAGAATGACCTGGCCATGAGTGGAAGGCAGTCGGCAATCTTTGTAGTCTCCCGACGAGCTAAATGCCAACCACTCTCAGGTGCGTGAGCTGAATGTTCAGCACGCCCCCTCATTGGGAAGCATGCAGTTCCTACCCAGCCCTCACACTTTGTATATAATAAGGAGGAGTACCTTCAAATACATTTTAAGTGTCACTGGAAGCCAGTGCGGAGTAGCTACTACTGGACTAATGTGCTCTTTCCTCTTGGTTCTAGGTAATTGTTCTAGTTGCAGAGTTTTTAATGAGCTGAAGTCTCTCCATGGTTTTTCTTCGAGAAGCCAGTAAAGAGTGCATTACAGTAGTAAATTTGGCATGAAATAAAGGCATGGATCTGTTTTTCAGTGTCCTTTTGATTTATAAATGGTCGTACTTTAGCTATGTTTCTAAGGTGGAAGAATGGTGTTTTTGTCACCTTGTTAATGTAGGACATAAAGCTTAGATCTGAGTCTATGATAACACCAAGACTTGTAACTTCAGGTTTAACCCAAGTTTCCCCATATTATTCAGCAGCATCTGTTTGTTATAGGGTCGACTAGTAGGATTTCAGTTTTGTTCTTATTTAAGAAATTGTTGCTCTTCCATTTATTTATTGCTAAGAGACAGACAGAAATAGCTATAGCGTAATTTGGTTCAGAAGAGACATAGTTGTCCCAACTGCACACTCCCAGTGCCCATTTTCTCACTGCTAGTAAGATATGCTAGGCCCGTAGATTGTAAATCAAACTTGTTGATGGCATAGCAATATGCACATAAAACAGTGGATTTATCCAAACATCCATTCGGACGCCTTTTCTAATTAGACGTGGTGTTCAGGAGACCAGGGGGTGTGTCATCACTCATCTGCATGTCAGGAAAATCAACAAAGTAAACAAACATTGTGTACCAACGTGTTACTTCTGAAGTTATTGTTTACAACAATGCAATTTCCTTGAGGTCATCATTGATTTGTCTTAGTTATTTATTTATTTTTACGTAATAAGGTTTTGCAAATCAATCACGAGTGACAGGCCTGGTTTTAACCCCAGCATTTCCTTATGCAACAGAATGCAGCCTCTTTACCTCCTGTTGGCACAGAGGTAGAGTAGGGTGCCCACCACGCGGGACAGTCCCGATGGCTGAATTGGAGTGGGACGGTCACGTGACCCAAATCAGCCAATGGGAGCGAGGGTCTGGAGAGTGTGGGTCCGCAAAGTGTTGCGGTCCTGAGAGTGTCGGTGCTGTGGTCCTGCAGCTGGATGCATCTCCAGCCAAGGCTGCCGAGCAGCTCACTCGAGTCTCGCGAGTCGCGCTGCCTGTCACCTGTCCGAGCGAGGCCGGGGCAGCTGTATGTGTGACGTCAGAAGAAAGACCGCCAATATTACTGATACAAGTTGTTTAGCTAGCTAAGAAAAACAAGTAAATGGAGGCAAAAAAAGAGACTTTGCTCATATAACAGAGACGCGTCTCTACTTTCCGTAGCTGCATTTCTGCAGACCCCTCTCTGACATATACGTGGCTGAGATCCGTTTCAGATGATCCCCAAACTGGAGGAGAGGGCGACGTCACATATAGTTGTTCAGAGGAACGCCTCTTCAGCAAGTCTGGCCTGACTATTATTGAGAACTGAATCAGAGGGTCGGTTTGTTATAATAACAGAATACACGGGGAGTATCGCCGGGACAGAGGGAAGGGGGCAATAGAATCCGGAGGCTAATATCCCCAAAACCGGAGGTGAGTTTAATAAGATTAATAACAAAATGAGCTATATATAGCCTACCGTCTGCGTCGAATATGATATAAAGGCATTTAAATAATAAATAAATTTCTTTAATTTTAATTAGCAATAAAAAATATTTAAATACGTTTTTCTTTCTTTTTTCTCCCCCCCCCCTACGTGTCCCGCATTGTCCCGCAAAAGCAGTGCTGCTGTCCTGCGACTGACCCATGTTGACCTGGTCACCCTAAGGTAGAGGCTTGCAGGTTCTGTCCCTGGCAGAGACAGGGTATTTGTATTTTGCATATTTCAGCTGTCAATTTCTTTCTGAAAAGGTCGACTCAAAAGTAGGACACACTATTGTTACAGCATAATGAATATTGATCAGATCAGATTATTTTATTGTCACTTCTTTATACCTTGTACATAGAGAAAAATTATTTCGTTTTGGTTCCTCGACCTTGCAGTAACAATTGCACTTAGAATACAATAGAATAAAAGTAAGGCAGTAGAGGTAGCAAAAAAAACAAGGTAGCAGCACAAGAATAACATTAAAGGTAGCATTAATGATATGGCACAGTATATCATGTACAAAATATACAACATATAGAGCAGTGGCAATGGTGTAGATATAGTGTGTGTAAAGTGTGGTGTGCAGTATGTGAGCAGTAGAAAGTACCTGGTTTGCATGGGTGTGTATATTACTAGGTGCTCTACTTCCTCAGTATGAAACTCAAACATCCTGGAGGACATTCTCCCACTAAAAAGAAACCCTGCACCTCTAAAATAGCACATGTTCCTCCAAAGCCTGGGCTAAACCGCCCCAGTGCAATGTGGGGGTAATTCAAACTTAAAGTCATCTGATCTCTGATCTCTGATCTCGTAAATCATCCACATTAATGGATTAATTAAAGGACCTGTGCACCGCTGATAAAAAAAAAAAAACACAGATTCAATCACATGGGTTTACAGCCTCGTGTTCATAACTTGACATGGATAACTATGTTGCTTTATTAACTTCTCATAAATCAGCTCTTGGTGAACTGGACATCAGGATGGAGTGTGCTGCCAGAATTCAAAATGCTCATAGAGCCTGGAGGCATATACAGCTGTCCTATTAAGAATCAAGGCCAAAACTAAATTGTGTGCTTGGATTTATCCAAGTGAATGGTATTTACATATTTAACTCTGCACTTTAAAGAGGCTCCCATGCAATCATATCAAGAAGTTTGAGCCCATATGTGTAAACTCTCTTTGACTATGAATGTTTAATCTATTAACTCATTGACCGCCACGCTGTTTTCCCATCTCTACTCAATGGCGCCAGCGTTATTGACCATTTTAGCGATGTTTGCGGACCCATCATGTGTTCTGTATTATAGCTATGGAGACAATAATCCAGTATTTTTTCCTAGATCGCGAGATATGACGTGTTCGGGTTGCTCGCCTGAAACTCCAAATATTTCCAAATCAAAGTTAAATACTATATATATATATGTCTTCACAGGATCATCAAGGGGGGGGGGGGGTGTGTAGTTTTACCTCGAAACTGCGATCGTTACCAAAAGCATGTTTTAGGTCTGGTCAAATACGACACTGATCGGTACAAAAGCATGTTTTAGGTAAAAAAATACCAGCAGGTTACCTAAAATAGACCTTACCTCAGTCAGAAGGTACTCCAAAATGAATAAATCCCAGTCATCCCATTGCGATCGCAATTACTCGTGTATATTGGGCATACGGGAAACAATAGGTTTGAGGCATCAAATCTCCGACCGATTGCTATGTCCTGATCCACTTTGAGGGGGAAGCAGCCGGCAGTAACTCAGTACTGGAAGACAACTGATATCCCCAGTTCAAAAAGTCCCACATGGCGGGATTCTATCGTCATTGCAATTTTAACCTAGGCAGCTGTGCCAGGGAGACACAGGCAGCTCCGAGCGAGTGTTTAGAATGGGGATCAAAGGAAAAATATCAAATTATCGAAAAACGAGAAAACTCGTTTTTGGCATTCAAGCGTTGACGACGAAACACAAGTATACTCGTTTTTGGCGCCCAATGAGTTAAATTAAGACACTGTGAAAATAATGAGGCGGAAAAACACACAAATCCTTCAAATGTAAGAAATTCAATTATTATACTCCAATATAACGTAAGGTTATGTATATAACCAAGTTCTATGAATTCTGGTGACGCTCAGTGTCAGTCTGCACTAACCTCACTTTGTGCACATGCACTGAATAAAAAATCCACAATGTACCTTTACATACCAACATTCGTCTGGCCACACCCCTATCCGCTTACCTTCATTAGCAGGTGTGTGGTCATCTACTCGCCTCCTTCCCAAACTTTCACCACAAGGCGAGATCAAGGGCCGCAGTGGCGTCCTGACGCTGAGCGTCACCATAATTCATAGAACTTGGTTATATACATAACCTTACGTTCTATTTCATTCTGGCCTCCGCTCAGCGTCAGTCTGCACAAGAGGAGCTGAGCGGAAGCCAGAAGCTCGACAAATGTACCCCGCTGAGGCCCCCCACAACCATCAGACCGGGGAGGACCGAGCCCCCCGACCCTCCCTAATGGAGGGATACCCTTCCTATTGGAGGACGGGAGGGAGACGGATCCGACCGTGCAAAGAGGAACTCGAGCAACTCAACGCACAGGGTGAGCAGACCGTGGCTTGATCCCACGACTACGCACACGCACAACCCGCATGCCACCAGGGAACGAACGGAAGGAACAACCTCGTTACTGCCCCCAAAAAAACGGGGTCAAGAGCAAACTCAACCCCGTGGCAAGGCCGTAGCAGCGGAGCGCGAAGGAAGACCCAGACCCACTGAAGGGACTGGATCCCCCGGGAAAAGGGGGCCCGGAGAGGTCAATGACGCCAGGCATCAAGACCTCACCACTTAGTGACACCGCCCCCCACATCGCCAGCGTATTCGGACAGGGCCCCTCCAAGAGCAGGCCCTCCCCCCACTAGTATGCCACCAGGCACACTGACCCTGCAACACAGGCAGTCAGCATGGCCGTAACTTGAAGCACTCAAAAGGCTAACCATAACGGAAGCAGGCAGCGCACCGGGGAAACCAGGCAACAGGCTGTAGACCAGAGCCTGGAGCACTGCGGACGAGACAGGCGCCAAAGGGGTCAACTGAAAACAGCACCCCGGCGGAAGGCTGACACGATTGGCAGACGTCATGAACGTGCAGGGGCACACTCAACCGGGTAACCCAGGAGTTGACTCTGCTCCAACACACCAGGGAATCAACCACCCTCTTGGTCCACATACGGTGGTTGTTCCTATAACCCCTCAAGAAAAAAGGGTTATCCCAGGCCTACGGTATCAACGAAACCTTAATTCGGACCGGGCCCGGCGGCTCGGGAAGCACACAGGGTTACCAGAGGAGGTCCAGAAGACCACCCCAACAGCCCCCTCTTCACCATGCGTGAGAGAGGAGCGAAAGAAAGGAGAACCAGCCCCTTATGATAGTGCCAGGTACAACGTGTACCCAACAAAGGGTCTCCATAACGCCTAACCCTGCGACACCCGGGCCGACCCGGCATTTTCCACCCTGAAAAAAGCACAAGTCCCTCAGGGTACCAGAACAGCAGATCTGCGTCCCCGGCGAACAACGGGTTAACTGACCTGGACCAGTGCGACCAGAACCAGTCCCGTGCCCTAACCACGCCGACATGCCCACTCCAGGAGAGGGGGTAGGTATCCGTGTTGATCTAAAACATGAAAAGAGGGCGCCACCCAGACGGTCCTATTTGTACCGCGCTCAGTGGCCCACCCCAAGGGCGTGAGACCCCTCTACCTATGTTCTGATCTATTCCGTTAACATCCCCCAGATATGAACGAGAATCCGTCGAGACCCAGTAACAGGCTCTCGGAAGAGGAAAAAATCCCCCATCCCAGTTGCCCTATAAAAACGCTGTTTTAATAACGAGCAACCAAGGCGTACTAGCCTCCTGCATGATTCTTAACAGAAACACCCCGAGCGAGCACTATGTATGCGTCGGGACCCAAACACATCAATGGATAGTCTAACCAGACCCCAACATTGTTCCTTCAAGTCGCCTGGGAGAACGACAAGAAGTTTGTCGTGCTTCATATTCTCCACTCTTTTTTTTTTTTTATTAAAAAAGAAAGAAACACCGACCGACATGAATCCCACGTGACGCAGCCGAGGGTAATTTTTTTTTACATTTTTACATCCCGCCACCCTCACCACAGAGGAGAGACGGGACTCCTCAGAGAGACTTCCCACGTGAGCCATAGATTGAAAAGTCACGGTAACATTGAGTCACATGACCAACAGACAGACTCAAGTTACACATATATCGAGCGTAGTAGAACAGTAAGTTCTTACGCTCTGCCCCGACAACTTGACAACAACAGACCCTACATACGGGTCTAAAACTCACGGAAGCCGTCGTCCAATAGAAACGTGCCTAGTGACGTTTGCTATGACGGGGGGAAACCCAAGACTCAACCGCCTGTGATAGGTGCAGAGTCTGGGAAACCCTTTCCCCCCCCCGTGCCAAGCTGCCTAACAGCTTAGCCCTGACCGAATGGAAAGAAAGTCCAATAACCCCCTGACCAATCAGAAGAGGGAAGGAGGGGTTTATCCGGTACCCCCTCGCAAGCCTAACCCTTGCATACGACAACAACAACAGCCATATGATACCTTCAGTAGCAAATGCTAATGAACAGCGCAAGCTAATTCAATGCACGCTAGCCACAGACACATCTGTGAACAGGGTTTATAGCAAGGCCAAGTTGTGTATGTGTGAACCCGACACCCGTATCTATGTTGTAAGACACAGAAAATCTGAAAAGCTGAGCCGCGGTACATTTTCATACGAGCATTACTGCAACCAACACAATAGTGTTGCAGCTCAATATCACTGTGTAAGCAACAGAGCACACAACTAACCTCTACCTTTATGTGAAGATTCAGGTCGAGGCAGAAAAAAACCTTTCTCAACCGAGTGTAGGCTGCAGGCCTTGCTTAAGCTCTAACATGAATGTAACGTCTAGCCCTCCTATCAAACCCATACTAGCGAAAGATTCACACATCGCATCCCCATCATATGTTTGGTGAATAAACACACAGTTTGTAACAAAAAATGCAGTCCCTCCTTTAGGAGGGACTCTTTATTTTTCAACAAAATCATATTAGGGCCGGGAAGGGAACAGGGGGGGACCACAGAGGGAAAAAGTCATTATTTTTAGCGATGCCTGCCACGAGCCGCTCGGGATTTGCCACCCCGTGGAGCCCCGGAGGGACGGCAAATGATCTGCGGCTGGTCACGACGATCCCTACCGTCACCTCCGGACGTAGATGGGCCGGCTGCAGTGGCGGAAGCGTCCTCTCTCCTCCTGGCCTTCTTCGCCGAAGGTCCAGCAGTGGCAGTGGTAGCAGCGGCGGCCATGGTGGAGGAACCTCGACGACGCGGCGGCCGTCTGACTCCACCGGCGTCATCGGGCGGGGGGAAATGAGGCTGGAGCACGGAGCGCTCCTCCTGCATCTCCCTGCAGGTTGAGGTCATCAGCTGCAGTGCCGACCCGAATAGTCCACCATCGGAGAGGGGTGCCGTCAGAAGTGGAGTCCTCTTCTTCTCCGGCACATGCGCCTGCTCCAGCCAAAGGTGGCGCTGGATTAGAGTGGCCAGGGCACGCACTTTCCCGGCGGCTATAGCCTGCGGCTGAATCAGATGCAGGATGGCTCCTGCCGCCTGGGCGAGCTGATCATGTTGTAAATCAGTCAGCTCCGTGCCGCCCGTCAGTATCCCGGACATGAATCTCGCCAGCTGCGCGATGTTGGAAGTGGCAGCTAGAGATTGCGTCCCGGAGATAAATGACTGGTCACTCCAAAACGCCAACCGCCTCGCCGATTTCCCTTGGGGAACCGGCTTCCGTAACGGCTCCCACACCACCTCAGGACAAAGGAGCGCCGCCATCGGCCTATCAAGCCGAGGCACGCCCTCCTTCATGCCTTCTACCAAACCCACCACCCGCGTGACTTGCACGTAGGCGGGAGTAAGGCCCATGATGTGGGAGACCACCTGTCCCTGACGGACGTAGGCCTCCATTGAGGGGAAAAATGGGCAGACAACGTCCACCCCTCTCACCGGGCGACGTTGCCATAGATGACCTATGAGATCGTCAGGGACAGGAACAGGCAGTGGCTGCGGTAGCGGCACGGCGTTTGCGACTGCCGCCGCCGCCATGAGCTCAAGGAACAAAGCACGCAAGTCCCCCTGCATACTTTCCCCACCGAGCCCGCGTCCCTCACATGCAGCAGACTACTGGTTAAGGAGCCACATTCTGATGTGGCTGATAGCAGGGCATCCCGCCGCCGAGTCGGAGGTTCTAACCCAACATCTGCGGACGAGGAACCCCAAGGAGACATCTCACCCCCCTCCACATGTCTCCACCGGGCCTTCGAACAAGAACCCGTCCGCTTCTATCATGTAGTCCTCTGTTTCCATCGGCCATGTAGAATCAGACGCATCCTCATCCGGCTCCAGCAACTCACCAAAGCCAGGCCGTTCGCGTCTACAAGCGACCATCTTGCGACGGGAGCGAGCTGACGCAAAAAGTTTGCGTCTCAAATCCCCCGCAACCAAAGGCGCCGGCCGCCTAACAGCGGACGACTCCCCGGAAGCGGAGGAACCAGAGCCGGACCCAGGCCATCGCACAGGAGACGGCGCTGGTGCACCAGCTCCTTGGAGAGGCAAACTATCTATCGGACGCCTACCGGGCGTGGCTGCCGACCACGAGAGAGGCCTCAACCCCGCTCCAAGACGTACGACAGAGGCGGCAATGGAGAACCGCTGGTGAAGGGTGACGTTGCGAGCGCGACCCTCCGAGGTAAACATTATGACTTAGCTTTTTTCTTTTTAAATATATGAGAGAAGAAAAAAGCAAGAAAAAATTTAAACACGTATCAACTTTCTTCAACTAAACAACCTCGTCAAGTGTGGGTATCTACCGAAGGCACTTCCTTGTGGTGAAAGTGAAGAAGGAGGCGAGAAAATCTAACCCAGACTAACCTTAATGTCATGCACTTGTCCTAATAAACTAACCTACACTGTAACACGCAACACTTTGATGAACATTGTTACTCAGCTGATAGAGTTATACCCTTCTTGCTGTCTTGTCGCACAGAACTTGTAAGTCGCTTTGGATAAAAGCGTCAGCTAAATGACTAAATGTAAATGTAAATGAGTAGGTGACCACACACCTGCTTATGAAGGTAAGCGGATAGGGGTGTGGCCAGATGAATGTTGGTATGTAAAGGTACATTGTGGATTTTTTATTTTATTTTTATATTTATTTTATGTGCACAAAGTGAGGTTAGTGCATACTGACTCTGAGCGGAGGCCAGAATGAAATAGAACTACTGGAACTAATAGCTTTGGAAGCTGAGCGTGCAAGAAGGGATGCTGAGTCATCATTCTAAGCCAATGAAACAGACTGGGGCAGAGGTACAGGTAAATATGATAGTTTTGGACTTGTTGGAAGTTGTTTTTCTTCACTTCAGCTAGGCTAACTGCTTCCCCCTGGTTTCAGTCTATAAGCTAGGCTACCATGCACCCTGACCTGGATCCTGGAAGCACAGGTGTGAAATTGTTATCGGTTGTCTCGTCTGACTCTGGGGAAGATTGCAGATATGTGTATTTCCCAAACACTGTGAGCGTTCCTTTAAGGAGTTATTGACCATGTTTTGTGTTGAGATATACTATATATGTATCTATCTTTCCATCTATCTAGTTTCAAGTTTATTTGTCACATCCCTATCCGTATACAGTATAGAGGAGTGCAATGTTGTTGTTTGTTGGCTCCTTGCCCTAGCAGCAGCATCAACACAATTAGTACACAAATCAACAGTGTAGGATTTTAAAATCAGAACAACACTACTACTAAGTGTAGTATGTGCACATATGTGGTGTATGCAAGTCAGTAACAGGAACAGAGATACAATGCACACATGGTTTCCTCCAGTCATAGGCCAGTAGCCATCCATTAGTGTTATTTGAGTTATCAGCTGAAGCAGTTTGTGGTTGGGGTGGCTGGGGTCTTTAATAATCCTGCAGGCTTTGCAGACACACTGTCCGTTGTATATATCCTGGGTGGAGGGGAGCTCACAGCCACAGATGTTCTGGGCTGTTCACACGACCCTCTGTAGCGCTTTGCAGGCGAGGGCAGAGCAGTTCATATACCAGGGCCCCGTTCCCCGTACCTGGATAACTGAGTTAGCCAGATAACTTTCGGTGAAGTCTGACTTAAGCCGGACTTTCCGGCTCCCCGTACCTGGATTATCCAAATCACCATGACAACAGATCCAAAAGTTTGAGCCTGGTCGAAAGCAGGGTTTAAGTTCAAGTTAGCCGGATCAACCATCGCCACGCCCCCGCAAAGAAGTGACAGCCCGTTTCCTGAAATTATTCCCACAGTCTACGATCTGCATTATACCATTCTGAATTACGTTTTTGTGCTCCATTCTTCCAGAGGGGGCTTTTGAAATGTAAAATAGACCCAAAATGCTGATACTAAATTCACTTTGTCCTAAATAATGCACGTTATATATACCGTGGCGCTCGCTCGGTGCGATGTACACATTATGTGGTTATTTTAATTGTAACTGGGATTAAGATGTCTGATGAGATGCGCTGTTTGACGGATTTGAGAAATTGAATGAGCCGTTGACGTCACATTAATGAATGAGGATAAAGAAATAAAACTTCATTCAAAATAAAGAATATTCTAAACACGGGTCTCTCGTTCATTAATGTATAAACAATGAATTTATCCCATCTGGCACAGTGGCGCAGCGGTAGTGCTCAATCCTGCCAACCCAGCGACCGGTGTTTGAAACCCCGTGTTTCCAATATACATTTTTGGAATATAATATTAATGATTATACGCCAAAGTAGCCTGGTTTTAAGTTAAAATATTATAAATCTACATGCATTGAGGATGTCATTCTTTATATAGCTCTCAACGTGCACCAAATTGAATTATTCCTATATTGCAAAAAGAAGGAAAAGACTAGGGTTTCGAACCCCGGTCGTCTGCGTGAAAGTCAAAAGAACAACCCGTTAGACCACAGTGGAGATAAGTAAAAGATCGACCACACATCAATCAATGGGTAAGAGAGCCGTATCGTAATTCTGTATAACAGTTTAACTAATTATTTTCGCTAGCAAGATCTCATTTGATTATTCAATCCAGCAGGCAAGTTTAAAGAAATATAATCTGATTGATTGAGGTAATGAGGGACTTAAAATTAGCCTATAGATAACGCATTTAACTTGTCGGCGAGGCGATTGAGCCGTACTGCAATATGTTACTAAAGTTTTAAATCAATTAATCAATCAATGCCGCTAGAGAATCAGGATCTCTGCTCTCGACACTTGCTGCCTTCTCGGCTGAGGCGGGCACGCGCACTTATCCTGGGTCTCAAGTCTGGCTTGAGTTAACGAGATTGAATCCACCTTCGAGGAACAGGAAAATCCCGGCTTCAAACATCGGGTTAACTGAATCTGGATAATGACATCTTGATCGACTTAGTTGAACCAGGTACGGGGAACGGGGCCCAGGTGGTGATGAATCCAGTCAGGACGCTCTCGGTTGTGTCTCTGTAGAAGGCCTGTAGGATACGGGGCCATATGCCGAATTTCTTCAGCCACCTATCTGGCACACTGCTGAAAAGAAGCATTAGGTTGTTATCAAATATTTAGTTTTTATTTTACCAAGTTATATTTTTATATATTATATTTATTGGTTTAAAATACAGAGACAGTGCATATTAAGGAACATTTGACTGTAAATATGCCAGTTTAGCCAAATTGGCTAATTTTCAACTGTAGTCTCTGGGGCAGGTGACATGAGCACAACAATAATTAAAACATAGTACAATAATTAAAACACAGTAGGAATCAGTATAGGTTACAATTATACACTAAAATACATACAAATAAATACATTAAAATACATTACAATACAACCCCTCAGCAGTGATGGGCAGTAGCTTGCTACAAGTAGCGACGCTACATAGCTTAACTACAATTCTCAGTAGCGTGCTGGTAGCTCGCTACTTTTTAACCAGGGTAGCAGTCTCTGTAGCGGAGCTCTTTATAGAACGAAGTAGTAACGTAGCGACGAGAAACGTTACACGCTACTTTCGAGAGAAACAGTCATTCATTCATTCATTCATTCATTCACTAGAATATCTGCGAGGAGAAAAAAAAATCCCCGTAAAAAACCCACTATGATTGGTTGCTTGGTTTGTTTAGATATGAGTGACGACTTCACGATTGGGTATGGTAGGCCAAAACGTTATGGGTAGGCCAATCAGAGGCAGGATAGGGCGGGACTCCAGCCGCAAAGCAGGAAGTGAAAATCAAAACAGACGTATTGAATGAATGCAATTTAACGGATTACATGAACAAGAACCAGTCTGAGCGAAATGGCAGAGGGGTTCGATGGCATTGATGAAGATGATGATGTCAATAACAACAATGACTCTCCATGGCCCTATCTGGGACACATTTATGAGTTTGACTGAAAAAACGGCTAAAACTATGCTGCTCTCAACTTGAAGACACATTCAGGTGAGCTGATGAAAATCAACTGTTCCCAAACAGCACACAAGTCAGTACACTTTGTCAACAGCTTTAACTAAGATAGCTGCTATCATGATGTTTCACTGTAGGCAGAAAATGAACAATATTATTG
This sequence comes from Notolepis coatsorum, assembly GCF_963971535.1. Lineage (NCBI taxonomy): Eukaryota > Metazoa > Chordata > Actinopteri > Aulopiformes > Paralepididae > Notolepis > Notolepis coatsorum. The sequence goes on along the minus strand of NC_140180.1, from coordinate 34,190,774 downwards.
GGGTGGAGAAAAGAAAAAAAGAGGGAAAAGCAGTGGTTCTCAACCTGTGGGACAGGACCCCCAGGGGCGGTCCCCACATGATTTTGGGGCCATGGAATGTTTTGTGAGTTACATATTTAAATACATTTGGTCATTTAGCTGACACTTTCATTCAAAGCAACTTACAAATTGTGTACAACAAGTCAGTAGGAGTGGTACATATCTAGCAGCCAAGGATAAGTAGTATTGTTTGTCAGTGTCAAGCTTGAGTGTTATACTCTGAGTACATACTGTAGTAGTATAGACATATTAGCATAGTTGGTACTGGTAGTAGTATATACATGGTAGCATAATACTAGTAAAATGAAGTAAAACAATTCAGATATTGAAGAAGTGTGTAATACAAGTTCATGTTAAAAGGATGACACAAAAAGCCAGACCGAGGGCTTGTTTCAGTTTTATAATAAACAATCAAACTGAGAATTTTTTTTCCTGCCTATTTGTTTGGTGGAAACTTGGTCACGAAGTAAAAAAAAAATAAAAAAGTAGTGCCGATGTAGCTAGCTATTTTTGCCATATTCTTGTAGTGTAGCTTGCTACATTTCTCTGGGGATAGCTTCCATTGTAGTTGAGCTATATTTAATCGAGAGTAACTTGTAGTGTAGCTTGCTACATTTTCCAAGTAGCTTGCCCATCACTGCCCCTCAGTTAAAATGGTCGCACACTTGACCATCTCTCAACCATGATTTTAAGTTAGTTTTAAATGAAATGTAACTTTGATACTCCCTGAGCCGTGTTGGCAGACTGTTCCAGGTGTGGGCTGCTCTCACGGAAAAGGCTGTCTGACTAAAAGCAGACCTCCTGTTTGGGACTACACAGTCCCCTCTGACTACAGACCTGGTATATCTGTCAGCAGATGCTTTCTGTTTTATGAAAGTACAGAGGGGGGGAGGAGCCAAGCCATGTAGGATTTTATAGGTAAGGCAGGCATCTTTGAATTTGACAAGATTGTCCCAGCTCAGTAGGTTCTGGTTTGCTATGCTATAACAATGGTGGTGGCTGTTTGTTTTCCTGTCCAGAACTTTCACAGCCTGATGGTAAACTACCTGTACAGATCGTAGTGTTGTACAGGAGGCTTGTGTCCAGCTAGTCAGACAGTATGTTAAGTGTGACATAATAATGGCATTAAAATACAGTGCTGCTGCTTTTGTTGACAGAGAGTCTCTGATGTGACGGAAGTTTGATAAGTGAAACTTTGCATTGTTTACTACCGATTTGATTTGTTTTTTAAATGTAAGATTGGAGTCCATTTTTATCCCAAGGTATCTATATTCGGATACAACTGTCAACCTTTCTCCTCTGACATAGACATCAGGTGAGACAGTATTCATCAGCCTCTTTGTAAAAAACATGCAAACAGTCTTTTTGTTGTTTAAATGCAGACATGAGTTAGTCAACCATTCAGTGACCGATGTCATCACCACTGTTAACTTGTTTGCAGCTTGCTGCTTGGTTTCTGCATGGACATAAATTACCGTATCATCTGCATACATCTGGATGTCAGACTTATTGCATACAGCTGGAATATCATTAATGTATAAACTAAACAACAGCGGTCCCAATATAGATCCTTGGGGGACTCCAAAACCACAGCTAAGGGCAGAGGATAGCTCACCATTTGCCCTTACTCTCTGAGTTCTACCTTCAAGATAAGACTTCATGTATGTGATGGTATTAGGGGAGAAGTTGTACTGAGAAAGCTTGGTGAGCAGGACACCATGATCCACAGTGTCGAAGGCTTTCTTTAGATCTAAAAATGCGGCTGCAACAACTCCCCCCTTATCAAGCTTAGATTTAATATTCTCCAGGAGGAAGCAGATTGCAGTCTCTGTTGAGTGTTTTGCCCTAAAACCAAACTTCTATCTTGGATGACAATGCAATACACACAATCAATATACTATAGGTGCTGATACTAACACACAACAGGCACATTTCTGAAAGATTAATAGCTTTTTGCTTCCTTGTTGACCATGGCAAGTAAAGACTTTTAAATGCGTTCAAATCACTGAAGGGAGATCTTCTAGTGATATGATATAATGTAAGCCCAACTAAGCTGTGGGCAGAGCAGCATCAAGGCACATGGCCTAAATGGCTCCCTTTACTGAGTTAATCTGCATGTTCTCCCCATGTTTGCGTGGGTTTCCTCTCTGTACTCTAGTTAGGATGGGTGCAAATGCAGAGGACAAATTCCTATTAAATGCAAAAAGGTATTGGGCAAATAAAGAGATTATAATTATTATTTTGTTCTTATTCTGACTTATATTGTTTACACTGCCTATTTGTATTCTATTTTTACTTCTCCACTGTACTATAATTCTATGACATGTACAGTATATAAGTTATTGCCTTAAGGAAGGTCAACTCTAACACCTTTGTCGGCGTAGTTATTGGGAATGGAGTTAATCTGCCTGTCAATTCATGCATTTAAAAGAAAAAAAAATGTTAAATTTTTTTAAAGCATGTCAAAATCTAACACAACACTGCTGTTTTTCATATTACTTGAATTGAAATGTTATGTGTTTTCTATATTGTGAGCAGTAGGGCCCAAGAGACCCATTCAAAACGACATGGTTGTCAATCTGAAATATATAGGTTGTTTTCTTTGCTTACTTCCTGAAACGCCTTGGGAGGGAGCTGGATTTGCAAGATCCCGTCAGAATACATCTTGTCAGGCTTCAAGGCTTTACGTGCTTGTGGGCGAACCACAGTGGTTCCAATCAGTGTCCTATGAGGAACTACTGGCAGCTACGAGCGTGGTTTAAGTGTGACATTCGTTACCTTTTTTGAATCAAATATCAAAGAATCAAACACAGTTAAGTCAAGTCAAGTCAAGAGTTTTAATTGTCACGGCATACAGGTATACAATGAAATGCGGGTGGTCTTGCCCGCAACGATGTGCAATACAGTGGTACATATAATAGAATCAAAAGAAGAAACAACATTGTGCAGTAACAGATAGCAGGTAACATGGAGTGACATCTCGGTATCTGTACATAGTTATTTACAGCGCATGTGTGACATGCTAGTTAGCTTTGGTAGTGCAATACACTGTTCCTGTTATTCTAATTTAAAGTGTCCTTTCCTTTGGCCATAAGTGTGCGTGTGTGCGACATGAGTGTGTGCCCGCTCATGTTAAAGTGTTAAGTGGCTGCTCGTGTGTGAGCGTGCACAGTGTGCGTGTCGTGTGTGTGTTCATGTGTGCTTGTGTGTGGACAGTTCAATGTTCTGAGCACTCAATGTACATTGTTCATGGCTCTGATGGCCTGGGGGAAGAAGCTGAGCCTAAGCCGCTCTGTCCTAGTAGCTAGGATTTGCAGGCGTCTGCCTGACCTCAGCAGCTGAAACAGGCTGTTATTGGGGTGGTGAGGGTCTTTCATTATCCTGCAGGCTCTGGATTTGCAGTACTATGCCACATTGGCGGAACCTATACACACAAACACACAGTTTCCTAATGCCAAACGGTAAAATGTAGGGTGGGAGTGCACAGGTTTTACTCTCACAGGTTTTACCACATTCTAATCACCAAGCAGAGCTTAGTTTGTGCATGCCGTTGTGTAACCACTGGCATTCCTTTGGAACGCATGCTTAGCCCCGTTGCTTGTAGTGAAACGTTACAATCACATAGAGGGTGATTGTTGAGAGCTATGACCGCAATACGCATGCATTACAAGCATCACAACGGGTGCTTGATTTTAGGGTGCAAGGCATTCTGGGTATGTTCCCCACAGTAGGGCATCTATCCTCTCCCGGTTCTACTCAGGTTGATGGCGATTCATCTATTATTAAAGAGATATGCATTCATACCTCATTTGCACCTTACCTTAAAGTTTTGTACCTCATTTTCTGCATTGTACCTCACTGTTTACTCATTTTTACTCACTGTACTTAGATTGTACCTATGTTGTACTTTCGATTGTATATTGTATTGTATATTGTATATTATGTATATTGTATATTCCTCTTTACTTACTTTTTACTTTTTTTTTTACTGTATGAAGCACACTCTCAGGGGCTCATACAGAACCAAGCATTTCACCGTAAAGTACGTGTATTTTATTGTGACAATTAATAAACAAACTTGAAACTTGAACTTGCTTTGATGATTTTTCGATTGTACACCCCTTTAACTGCAGGACATTGAACAATCAGAAACTGAAAATAAGTTTTATGAACTGTTACCCCACCACCACTTTTTTGCCTGTTTTATTTTATTTATTTATATTTTTCATCTCTCTCTCTCTCTCTCTCTTTTTTTTTTTTTTTAAAGTAAACTAAGATTTATGGACTGTCTGTCTAGCCAGCCTACTGATGCGGGACAGACCAGGAATTTATTCAAGGAGAAAGTTGTATTTTGACATAAAGTCAGTCTGTTCAAGTTCATGTATAAGAGATGTGAGATAAGTATGCTGATGATGCCTTGACACTTTCTGCGCCAACAACGAGTATACTTGTTATTGGTTGCCAGCGGTTGAGCGCCACGGGCGGCAAATAACTGATCGTTTTTCCTTTTTTTCGATTTTAATATTCTATTCAATGTCACGGACCTGTATGTTGCCGTTAGAAGGCATACTGGGACGCGTGTAGCTTATTGCCAGCGGAAGAGTGCAAGAGTACCGCACGCCAGTACGGTAATGCGCCTTTCCTTTCGCCCCGCTCAGACAAATGCATGTAGTACATTGCAACACAACGCAGCATTTCCGCGTACATTGCAACGAATCACTTGGAGTTTGAAAGTGATATCAGAAGAAACTACTCAACCTCGGCTGTCTTTAACTATGAGTGAACACAACGCATTGTAACGTTAACGCAGCTGTCAACTGTACTTTACTATGGAATATACATGTATATTATCGCGACGCGTCGTCACAGACTAAACAGTGTTCTGGATTTTCCTACAATGGATTATTGATTGTAAATTGAACCCTTGCACTGAAGAACCATTATGAATCTGTGTTAGAAAATGTTTTGGATCTAAATCACTTGGAGTTTGAAAGTGATATCAGAAGAAACTACTCAACCTCGGCTGTCTTTAACTAACGTTACAATGCGTTGTGTTCACTCATAGTTAAAGACAGCCGAGGTTGAGTAGTTTCTTCTGATATCACTTTCAAACTCCAAGTGATTTAGATCCAAAACATTTTCTAACACAGATTCATAATGGTTCTTCAGTGCAAGGGTTCAATTTACAATCAATAATCCATTGTAGGAAAATCCAGAACACTGTTTAGTCTGTGACGACGCGTCGCGATAATATACATGTATATTCCATAGTAAAGTACAGTTGACAGCTGCGTTAACGTTACAATGCATTGTGTTCACTCATAGTTAAAGACAGCCGAGGTTGAGTAGTTTCTTCTGATATCACTTTCAAACTCCAAGTGATTCGTTGCAATGTACGCGGAAATGCTGCGTTGTGTTGCAATGTACTACATGCATTTGTCTGAGCGGGGCGAAAGGAAAGGCGCATTACCGTACTGGCGTGCAGTGACGAATGCGGAAGCATTCTTGCACTCTTCCGCTGGCAATAAGCTACACGCTACTGGGACCCCGAGGGTGCAGTACCGGCCAGATCCTGCTAGTTCGCCCACCCTTCAAAACCTTTTTTTCACACCCGGTGTTACGTTTAATTCACTCCGGGCGTAGTTTTTTGGGTCAGGCGAGTCTAGCGGTTCACTCAATCACATTGAAACGCATCCAATGCCCCCAATGCATGTGTTGTGGTGGATTATGTTGGCGACACGATGGACACCAATACTGGAAATCGCGATCAGACAATTGGAATATTCTTTTTGGGGTACCTCCTAGTGAAGGTAAGGACTATATAACATTCAAACCTGCTTTGATCCAACCATGATTTCACATCGATCGCAACGACCATGTGTAACGTACTCCAAAACGTATGCCGTTGGTGACAATCAAAGCATAAAAAAACTACCCCCCCCCCACCTTTCATGCATTCATGATGAAACATAATACCTATTATATACATTTGATTTGGAAATAGTAGCATGTCCAGGCGAGCAACGTGAACGCTTTTAGCTAAATGCACGTATTGCTCCATAGCGCATAGTTTTCTGGAATTAGCCAGGATCACTCTGAAACTATACTTATATTCACCACGGTATAACACACGAACGTATACATGAAAAATTTTATAATTTTTCACATATTGAACAATGGATAGTTGATGTCAAATGAGCCATAGTATTGTATCCATAGCTATAATATAGAATATATATAGCCCTGCAAACACCGCCACGCATCCCTATCTCTTAGAGCGGTGGCACAGTAGGAACAAAGATGGGCTAGACTCGTGGCGCTGATTGAGTTAACCTACAACACAATTAAATGAAATCACGAATAGGAATGAGAATAATTGTCCACTGGGAGTTGAGATTCAATTAAATTAGCCTACTCTCATAAATCCAACGGTATCCTCCTTTCATGACTTTTCCTAAATAATTAGGATTTAAATGCCAGCACTTTCACGGTTCTAAAAAAAACCTCTTAAATGTGACATGCATTATAAATGTCTTTTTTCAGTGTCTAGCATTGTATTATAGTAATAGGAGTTAGTATCAATGTGTTTGTGTCTCTAAATACCATATTGGCGGATTGCCGTCATTCAGGTCATTCATTTCCTGGTCCATTTTAATCAGGTTGTTCTGATTTGACTCGCATGGTGACGTCACGTGGCGAGGATGGAGCGGATAGTGATCCGATTGGCTCTGTGGTTGTAGCGCACCAAACGGGGTTTGACAGAGAGCGAGCGAGAGAGAGAGAGGGAGAATCAGATAGACCCTCGCGACAGAGCACACATACACATACTCTCGGTCTGTCTCTCTCTCTCCCCCTCTCTCTCGATTCGGGAGCATAGCGCGCGGCACAGTGGAAGACTTCCTCAAACGGGAGAGGGAGAGAGAGAAAGATAAGGGGACCTGCGTATCTCGCTCGCAGCTATGTTTACACAGTTCTCTCTCTCTCTCTCTCTGTCTGCCACTCGCAGACTGTGTGGATGACTGTCAGTGAAAGTGCTTATGGGCAGAGCCCAGCCAATAACTGAAATCTTGAGGCTGGAAAATGATGCTTTTGATTACTCCATTTGAAATATAAAACAATGATTTTTTTTTTTTAAATAAACCTTACAGGGCGCCCCAGTGGCGAACCACATAGCGCGCTCAGCCGCGGCACGGCCGACCTGGGTTCGATTCCCGAACCCGTCGTTATTTGCCGAATGTCCCACTCTGTCTCCCATTCCTCCTCTCTCTCTCTCTACTGGACTGCCCAGTAGAAATAAAGCGATAAACGCTAAAAAATAAATATTAAAAAAAAATAAAAGATGAGTCCAAAGTCCCCATACCTCCCCACACAAGTCCAAATTCACCAGAGAATCATGGATGTAGAAAAATATAACAATAGATGTACTGCACTGAATAGATAAAAGTAAAAAAAATAATTAGAATAATAATCATAGTCTGCCACTTGGTACAGTTTCCGCCTTAAACCCTCGGAGCGCCTGAGTGCAAGTGTATGTGACCAGGACCCACAATAAGTATGGGGCTTAGAGCAAGAGCCTGCATACATTTACATAATAAACAATTCTCTATTGGAAACTGAAGCAACCCCTTCCTGATAAGGAACTCGCCTTGGAAACGGCAATTGGGGACTAGACAAGACCATGGATGGAGTCATCTCTGAGAGGCAGGAAACAAGTAGTGGAAATTAATGGGAGCATCTCCTCACTCCAACAGACGTGCAGGGTGCCGGAAGAGAGTATTTTAGGACCACTTTTATTTATTGTATATGTCAATGACATGAAATCTGCCTGTGAATGTAACGATGCTGCACTCATGATCTCCCATCAGGACAAAAGAGAAGTTGAGAGGTCACTCAGTCTTGAGCTTGACAAGATCAGTCAGGTTGAAAGTAGGTTATCCCTCCACCTGGGTAAAACCGAAGCTATCCTTTTTGGCTCTGCCATTCGACTTAAAGGGGACATGCATTATAAATGGCCTGTTCCAGTGTTTAGCATGTTTTCCTAGCAATTGGGGATTATATCAATGTGGTCTGTGTCGTTAATTATCATATTGACTCATCAGTCTAGTCTCGAGTTCACGAGATCCTCCCTCACTCAACTAAGCTGTTCTGATTTGACAGTTTTGCTGACGTGAATATAGCACTGATTTGCATAACTAACGCCCCCTCTATGGTTGACAGCGACAGCAGAGTGAGTGGAAATATCTTCACTTCCTCAAACAGAGCGAGGCAGAGAGCGCATAGTGTAACCCGACACTTCCTCAAATGGGTTTTGACTGCGAGGCAGGGAGCGGGCGAGCGAGAGAGATGGAGAGAGAGGGACCCGTCTTCTCTCACACACACACAGAGCGTTTACACAGGTTGTGTGTAAGTGCTCCGTGCCTCTGTGTGTCCTTCTGTCTCTCTCTCTCCCTCTCTCCCTCTCTATCTCTCTCTCCCTCGCAGTCGGGAGCACCAGCATATCACTGTAATATTTTTGCGCATGCTCCCACGCGCACGCCCGTATTCCGATACGTACAATAATATTCACAGGGGTATATATTGTCATTTGAAACAAGTTACCAATGCATTGTCCCGTGGGATTATGCCCCCCCACGGCAAAATTAATTAGTATCCCCCTCAGTCTCTCTATATCTCTCTCTGTGCCAGTCGCAGACTGTGTGGATGACTGTCACTCTAAGTGCTTATGGGCGGAGCCAGGCCAACACAGCCTGAAATCCAAAGGGAGAAAAATGTGGCTTTTGAGTACTTGATTAGTAATATAAAACAATGAATAAAAAAAAAAACTTACAGATGTGTTCAATAGACTCACAGGAATTGTGTAAAGTTGCCCAAATAGTGCTAGGAATAGTAATGTATGTCCCCTTTAAGAGGTCTCCTGGGTTCAAAGTAGTGGTAGGAGATACCGAGGTGACAGCTAAGGAAGAAGTCACGTACCTAGGATGTGTTTTGGACAACAACTTATCAGGGGTGAGCATGGCACAAAAGGTGGTCTCAAAGATCAACCAGATAATAAAATGTCTCGGCAGAGTGTCCACCTATATTAACAGGTCAGCCTTATAAGTCCTGGCAGGGTCCCTGATTCAATGTCATTGTGACTACACATGCTCCTCCTGGTACACTGGCATCACAATACAGTAGCACTGGACTCTCCCAGGACTCACCTTTCACAGAAACATTTTAACAGCCTCAAGTGGCTCAGGGTTGAGGAGAGGGTCTCTCAATTAAAACTCTGCATGGTACACAAGATACTCGGGAATACTGTCCCTCAGTACCTCAGTGGATATTTTAACACGTTGGCTGCCACGCTGTTTTCCCATCTTTGTACTTAGTTGGCCAGCACTGTAAAGTATAGGGATTTTCACTGTGCGTTGCGGTGTTTGCTATTATAGCTATGGAGACAATACTATGGCTCATTTGACATTAACCATCTATCGTTCAACATGTGAAAAATAATTAATTTCTTCATGTATACGCTCACGTGTTATACCGTGGTGAATATTGTATAGTTTCAGAGTGATCCTGGCTAATTCCTGGTAACTGTGTTATGGAGCAATACGTGAATTCTGCTAATAGCGTTGGCGTTGCTCGCCTGCACAGGATATGCCTCAAGTGTGCTGAACACGTTTCAAAGTGGTCAGATGAAGCGCTTCACTTGGCTTGGTCTAAAAACTGCGCCCGACCATATACGGTGTAACACAGTGTGAAATAAGGTTTCAAAGGGTGGGCAATACTGCCACCTAATAGGATGCGGCCGGTATTGCACTTTTGGGATTTCAGAATGACTTCCTATGGTATCACAGAGGTCTGTGGATGAATAATGAATAAAAAAATCGAATAAAAGAAAAAACAACCAAAACCCGAGAAATCTCCGGTCTGGCAGCCAACGCATGGCAAGTTAACCCGAGAAATCTCGGGTCTGGCCAGCAATGTGTTAACAGGGTTAGGGATGTACAAGGACACGCCACCAGGCGGAGCCCTACAGACCTCGTCCCAGTAAGATGCAACAGAGTAATAGGCCAAAACTCATTCTTGTATTCAGTAGCAGTACTATGGAATAGCCTACCAATGGAGTTGAAATCCATAAGCCCCTTCTCCACTTTTAAATCATCTATAAAGAGATGGATCATGAGTAGCAGAAGCTGGGAGTAGATAACAAAGGGATTATATTATGTGTCTTTCCTTTTGTTCTTTTGTTGTTTGTAAAATGGATTACTACTGTATGTATTGATATTATTGAATAGTTGATCAATTGATTGTAAGTTGTCTGCAATATGTCCCCCCCTCCCTGGTGTGGCGGGATCACTCATGCATATCCGCAGACTCTGATCATGGTATTCTATAGCACACATCCTGACACACTACAAACACCCACGTCCACACACCAGTACATAACTCCACAGACACCAATGATGAAGGGCCGCAATGGAAACGATAGGTTATGTAGATAACCTAGTTATATTAGTATTGGCTAAGCGTCCCGCTCTGAGCCTTACGAGATACTCTATCTCCTGTGATACCTAATGTATCTCCCACGAACAAAAACACATGCACCCCACCTGTATGGGGCCCCGCCCCTTACGGTGGTACCACCCATATAACCATGACTCTGGTCATGAAACACCCTTCCTCGCCAAAAACCCGTCCCAGGAAAAGACCCCTCAAGAGGGAACTCAGGGCGCGCAGAGCGGGACGCTTAGCCAATACTAATATAACTAGGTTATCTACATAACCTATCGTTATATTTCGTATAGCATCGCGTCCCGCTCTGAGCCTTACGAGATAATGGGGAAGAGCGGGCGCGAGACCCGACAGATGTACCCCCTGAGGACCCGTAAGCCCACATCAAGGGGTGCGGGGAGCCCTGTCACCCCATCCTTCCTAACGAAGGGGGGGCGCAGTCAACTCCACCTGAATGCGAACAAGAGGGAGCCAGAACCCCTTGAACACACCGTACAGGCGGAACCACGTGTGACTCAACACACTGTGGCCCATACCCATACACTCCTGCTACCCGACCAAAGGACGGGAAGCAGGAAAGGCCACAGACCCCAGAACCGCCTGGGAGACAGAACCCCCGGTCATGTCCATGAGGTAAAACCTTACAAAGGGGCCCGGTGAGGACCATGAAGCTGCAGCACAGATGTCCTCCACCGAGGCCCCACCCAGGAGAGCGGCAGAGGCAGCCACCCCACGAGTGGAGTGCGCCCTGACGCCCCCAGGGGGATCCTGCCCAGCCAACGTGTAGCAGAGGGCAATACCCTCGCACAACCAATGGGACAGGCGCTGCTTCGACAGTGCCTTACCAGCACGAGCCCCACCGTAACAGACAGAAAGCTGGTCGGTAACCCTGAAGTCCTGAGTGCGGCTGAGGTAAAACCCCAAAGCACGGACTGGACATGACAGGTGAAGGCCCGCATCTAACTCACTAGTGTGAGGAGGAGGACGAAAAGCCTGAACCACAATATCCCGGGAGCGGAAGGAACTCCGGATATTCTTAGGCACGAAAGCAGGATTAGGTTGCAGAGTGGCACCGCAATCGGTCCGAAAAGACAGGCACTCTGGACGTACCGAGAGAGCACAGAGCTCACCCACGCGTTTAGCGGAAGTGACAGCCAGTAGGAACGCGGTCTTGAAAGACAGCCGTCCCAACGGCGCCTGCTCGAGCGGCTCAAACGGGGCCAAGGACAACCGACCGAGGACCAATTGAAGATCCCAAGTCGGAGCCAAGGAGCGTTGCACCGGCTTAACGCGTCGAGCGCCAAGCAGGAAACGCTTCACAAGAGGGTGGCTGAACAAGACATCCCCCTCAAATCCCTCATGATAGGAGGATATAGCTGCTGCATATACCCTCACTGTCGAAGCCGACAGACTATCAAGGAGAGACTGGAGATAACCCAGAACAGCATCCAGGGGGCAGGAGACTGGGTCCCAGCCCCCCCCCTTACACCATTCTTGGAACGCACGCCACCTGCCCGCGTAAACCGCGACAGTGGAGGGAGCATGCGCACACCGGATGGTATCAACCACTGCGGGATCCATCCTCTCCAGACTCACCCTCCCACCAGCCACACCACCAGGCGTTGACCCAACACCGGAGGCTGGACAAGCACTCCGTTGTGCTGCGAGAGGGCCGTCGCTGACCACGGAATGACCCAAGGAGGAGCGACCAGAAGCTGGATTAAGACCGGGAACCACACTGACGTGCCCCGGTCCGGCGCGACCAGGATCACCGTCCTGCGCTCCCTCCGTATCCGCTCCAACAGCTGACTCAACAGCTGTACAGGAGGGAAGGCGTACAGAAGACCGGGCGGCCACGGAAAGGTCGAGAAGGCATCCACCCCCAAGGGGGGATGATCCGCTCGACTGAGCGAGAACCACAAGGGGCACTTGTGAGAACGTCGGCACGCAAACAGATCTACCGAGGCCTCCCCGAACCGATCCCAGATCTGTCTGACTATGTCGGGGCGGAGTTCCCACTCGTCGCGACGAGGACCGCCCCGAGACATTATATCCGCCGCCACATTTTCCGTACCAGGAACGTGGAGCGCCCGCAGACTGCGCAGCCTGCGGGATGCCCATAGCAACAGTTCGCGCGCCACCCGGAGCAGGCGGGCGGAACGAGTCCCACCCTGCCTGTTGATATACGCCGCCGCCGTCACATTGTCCGTCCTGATCAAAACATGTTCGCCTACCACCAGGTGGCCGAGCCGTTTGAGGACCAGGAGGACCGCCTTCAACTCCAACACATTGATATGCAGGACAGCTGGGTCGGCATGACCCGTCCAGCTGCCCCCCACTGCGTGGGTCCGAAACGCCCCTCCCCAACCTGTGAGAGAGGCGTCGGTGAAAACCGTGACGTGGGAGCCACTGCTGCCCATGGGGACCCCAGCGGAGAGGATACCCAGCCTCCCCCAGTGGGCGAGATCCCCCCATATCGACAAAGGAACCGTCAACCGTCTCCCTTTGCCCCACACCGGATCTATTCTCAAAGAGAGAAACCACCTCTGTATCCGCCTCATAAAGAGGAGGCCAAGAGGAACCACCGTGTGGGCCGCCGACATAAGGCCCAGCAGACGCATCACCTGCAGCGCCGTAACCGTCCCTCCCAGACGGAAACCCCCGAGCGCGTGACGGAGATCCCCCCGACGCTGCTCCGAGAGGGTCGCAAGCATGGGCTTCGACCTCAATGTCAAGCCCAAGTACTCCACCTGTTGACTGGGAAGAGGGCTACTCTTCTTCCAATTCACAGCAAAACCCAGGCTGGTGAGGAATTCCACCACCAGTCGAGTATGAGACCTGGCAACCTCCTCTGAACGGCTGAGGAGCAGAATGTCGTCGAGATAGAACAGAACTCGTATCCCCCGACGACGTAAAGGCCCCAGAGCAGCCGCCACGCACTTGGTGAATGTGCGGGGAGCCAGAGAATAACCGAACGGCATTCTGTGGTACTCGTACGCTACGCCCTGAAACAGGAACCGTAGGAACTTCCTGTGAGGAGGGAAAATGGGTATGTGAAAATACGCATCCTTCAGGTCTATGGAGGTGAACCAGTCCCCCCTCCTGACAGCAAGCAGAAGGAGTCGGACGGTCAACATCCTGAATGGTCTCACTACAATCAACCGATTGAACATGGACAGATTCAGTATAGGTCTGACCCCCCCAGTTTTCTTGGGCACCAGAAAATAACGGGAGTAGACGCCTGACATTGCGTCCTCTCTCGGGACCACAACGACGGCCTGCTTCGCCAACAGAGATTGAATCTCGTCGGCCAGGGCTGTCACCGCGCCCGACCCTAACAATAGGGTCGGCACCAAACCTGAGAACGGAGGATGGGGCCGCGCAAACTGCAAAACCAGCCCCGCCTCTAACGTTCTCCTCATCCACCGATTCAAGGGACATTCCCGTCGCCATATGTGAATATAATCCCACAGCGCCCCCGCCGTCAACTGACGCTGGGCCGCAAGGAACAGCAGATAATTGGCCCGGTCCCCCCCGTCGTGCAAAGCACCCAAGGGGGGACCCCGACAGAAAGGGCCGGTTTGATACGGGAGGAGCGGTCATCAAACTTGTGGACACACACTCACCCCCTGAACACCCCTCCAGCACACGCTGAGGAGCCGTTCCGCAGCCAGACACGCAAGGCCTGAGGACCCCATGGGCTCCTACACGCCGAAGCCCTGCAGTGATATTGCTACCACTCAAATCACGCCAGCCTCTCCTTTGCAGACCACTGCCGGTTTGACGGGAGTGGGAGGCAACAGCACGATACCCCGCCTGGCGAGGGCGAAGCCGGGGTAACCCCTGCTGAGCATTCAACAGAAGAGGCACCGAGTCCCCCTGCTGACCACTGGAGCTAGTGGCAGCTGCAACACCTGGTTCCACCCACCCACAACCTGCGGTGTAGGAACCACGCGACGACGGAACATTCTCACGGACAGACCCAGGCTCAGCCATCAACTGGGTGTCAGCCCCTGTCTCCATGAGAAGTGAAGAATGGGGCCGCATACGCTTCAAAGAAGGTTCGCGGCCCGCAGCCAAAGGAGAACGCTCAAAGCCCCGCTTCTGGGGATACCAGAGAGAGGACTGAACGGGGAGCGGGCTGCTCGCGGCAAAATGACGACGGGGTGGTTTACCAACCCCGAAATCACCCAAAATGGCCGATCCCTCGGCCGCCAAGACTGTCGGCCTTGCGAAACCCTGTCGATTCTCCAACCAGGGCACCACTGGCGGGGGAAACATGGCCGCCTGTCGAGGATCTCGCCACAGTCGTTGACGAGACCGTGCTCCCACCCCTGGCTGCACAGCGTGAGGCGGTGTAGGACCCGAATCAAAAACCGCCTGCGCCTCCACAGAACGCCCAAAAAGACTATCTGTGGAAAAAGGAGTCGTGGAGAGAAAACCTATCCTCTTCCCCAAGAGGAGACTGCTCCAACCAAAGATGCCTAACAACCAAAGTCGATAGCATCCGAATCCTCCCCGCAGTTATAGCTTGCGACTGAGTCAAGATCTCTATAACACCACAAACATGAATCACGTTCATAGTGTCGGTTGGACCCAAAGACCTACAACCCGACGCCATCTTGGATAGGAAAGTAGCCAGCTGAGCCACAACACTGGCCGCCGCTAAATGCCATCCTGCAGCAGTATACCACTCATTCGTCCATACTGCCACCCTCCGAGCCGACATGCTATCAAGCAACGTCGTTCATCCCCGCCTGGGCACAAAAAAGAAGCTACCTGGCTACTTAGCCAAGGTACCCCCGGGCTGCACCCCGTCGTCAGCCCCTTCACCCGCAAAAAAGGTAAATAGAGCTCAGCGAACCCCCCCACACCCACCACCGACTGACCTTCATCAATGAAGGTGGCAAGAGGAGGGAAAAGCGGAATCCCGCGGCGGGGATTATTAGACATTCCAGCGTCAACATCAGCGTTAGCAGAAGAAGCAGCAGTAGCATTAGCATTAGCAGTAGCAGTAGCATTAGCGTCAACAGCATGTTCCAGGATCGCCAAGACATCGCCCACTACAGTGGAACGATCGCCAAGCCGCCCCGGCCCTGGTGCCGAAACATACTCCACAGCACGACCAACACCGACATTGACGCCTACTGACACAGACCTCACCTTTGTACAAGCCGACCCGTTAGCCAAACCTTGTACGCTGCCCCTCGGTCCGTCGCCGTCAGCCGAGGAACCACCAGCATAGGTCTGCGTCGTCGAAACAAGCTCCGGAGAATCCAGGGAAACACAATCCTCCGGTAAGCCCTCAACATTATTAATCTTCCTTAATCTTTTCATTCCGCTAGCTCGTATGGTGCAAGCATCCAGTACGCTGGGACGAAAATAGAGGAAGGGTGTTTCATGACCAGAGTCATGGTTATATGGGTGGTACCACCGTAAGGGGCGGGGCCCCATACAGGTGGGGTGCATGTGTTTTTGTTCGTGGGAGATACATTAGGTATCACAGGAGATAGAGTATCTCGTAAGGCTCAGAGCGGGACGCGATGCTATACGAAATATAACAAGCCTATGGCTTTATTGTGTTTTGTAATCCTATTGGTTAATTGGTTAATTGGTTAATTAATTGTATATGTGTTATTAATTTAAATCAATAAACTATTAAATCAATCAAAAACCAATACCTATCCCAGACACAAGAAAAGAGTGAATGTTCTTGTAAGTGTTTAGTAGTAGTTATTTTGTTTGCCTGGTCCTGTTGTGCCGACACACTTGTGACAGAATGGACCGACCCGAAAAAGGGGAAACAAAATAACTACTACTAAACACTAACAAGAACATGAGACACGGGGAATACTCAAATGCAACATTGAACAATGGACTGACACAGAGAACAGGAAACAAGGAACACAGGAACAAATGACAAACAAGAAACACCTGGGATGATTACAACTGGAGGCATTACAAGGGGAAACAGACTGACAAGGAACTACAAGAAACAACACAATGAACTACAACTATGGATGACAAGACAACCAACACCAGACACTGGGACAAAACAAGCAGACTACAAACACTAACACTAAACAGTGAACTTAATACAAGACAGTAAAACTCTAGACTAACAGGGGAACATGAAGAAGAGCAAGAGAGAGAGAAGGGGGGAGAGAGCAAGAGAGAGAAGAGAAAGAACACTAAGGGACAGAGAGACAAGGAACACGCATACTGAGACAGGGAGAGGTAGAGCAGGGGAGAACAGTCCATGGACAGGGTGCACATTACAGTCAGGTCTGAACCAGCATTGAAATCCCATTGATGAAAGTCTCATGCTTTCAGGGACACGTCCTCAGCCACATGTGTCAGATGCATCCAAACCACCATAGTTTTTAGCAGCACTCTTCGACTGGAATAATATAAATAAATAATTGTGCTGCTAAAAATTGTTCTTATTTTAAAATACTAATATTAGCCTCATAGATTAGTGTTAATATTTACCCTCTTCCTTGTTCTAGCAAAAATGGATTACGAGTTAGGAATAATGTTATAGAGAGACTAACTTTTGGAAGTGAACCGAAGAGGATCGCCCTGATCTTCACAAGCATGTATATATTTTTTAACCTCCTCAATGTGTTTATGTGCCCCAGTGTTGTGAACGGTGTGGGTCATGGTCATTATAAAAGGATTGTAAACCATGGACCATGAACCTTAAAGATGAAGGAAAACCACAACGGTAACCACAACTAAATGGTAAAATAGTAAATGGTGCATTTATATAGCAGCTTTTATCTGAAGTGCTTTACAATTTGTTCCTCACATTTTACCCATTCACTCACACATTCACACACCGATGGCAGAGGCAAGGTGCCAACCTGCTCATCGGGAGCAATTAGGGGTTAAGAAGCAGTGGTTTTTCAGAAGCAGTGTTTTGCCTACAAATGTCATCATTGTTTACAAACAGTACAAGTATCTGTAATGTTACTTGAAATACCTGACATGTGGGAATATTCCATCCATCACGATAATTGCATCCATTTTGCCAGTCGAGCCGATCACAAAAAAAGGATATTCCAAAGGAAAAAGGATAAGTGTGATTTATGCTAAATATGACCCTCAGTTCCAGGCAGCTGTAGACACTTGACATGCCTGCAGTAAATTGTACACATTAGTACACAACACACACCTTCGGATCGATTTTTCTACTCCTGCCCACAGTGACAAATTCAATGTTGCCAGGAGCTGTGACGTGAGAGACCTTGAGTACACTGAGTGACGCGGACGGCGGTGTAACAAGACGAAGAGCAATTTGTGTTGCATGGTTTCACTTCACGATGCTGCAACAACTTGCCTTGACGTGTTCTAAAACGAAGACGGATTGCGTGTGATAGCCCGAGTCGAACTCGATTCACTCTCTGCTAAAAAAGAAACGGGAGCTCAGTTGAAGCAGAGAGAGATGTATCGTGGACCGGGGCCAAATTGACTCAATAGCCTATAACAAAAGCCCACAGTGAGGCTTTGATCTTTTATTAGTGCCCGTCGTGACGTCCCCATTTCATCTGACCTGCAACTTGGGTGGGCCTCAAGACAATATATGTCAGCGCTGAGAAAGGGCTCCATCACATAGACTAAAGAAGATGGGTTTTCTGTTATTCTTCCGTTATGTCACCGTTATTCTTGTATGTGTTACATATGCACAACGAGCCAGTAGCGGCTGCTGGTTCTCTCTCCACTAGGGGCGCTATAGCAAAACATTTTGCAAACATGTACAGTACCACGCAACCGACTCATGGCAAGACGTGAGCGATTCGACTCACGCTCACGGCAATGAATCGGCTCTTATGAACGAGTCGCTCAGCTGTTACTACAACAACACACAACCAGTCAAATAAAGTATAGTCTAATTCACAACTTGAAACACAATATATAAATAGAAAAGTTAGAAACAAAACTCGCTCCGTCTCCAAACACACGCAGATCTCTCCCTCTCTCCTTCTCTCTCTCACACACAGCGCGACGTGGAATCGATTCGTTACACAATCAGACCTATTATATACCAAGAATAACTTCAGTATGAGTACAGGGCTGTACACATATTTTGCATATTGTTAAACGAGCCAAGGCTAGCTATTAAACTATCGATATGAATCGAAAATCTGGGACCCTGATGTAAACAAGACAAACGTCTTTCTCTGGTCTGCATCCCCTTAACAATTGTGTGTATTGAGCCGTACTGTATTGTACCCATTCTGCAATCTGTTAATAAAGTTTTCATTCATTCATTCATTCAAACATAGACGATATTGAACAAGCCATAATCCACGTATTTTCAATCCAAAAGAAAGAGAGAGAGAGAGAGAGAGAGAGAGAGAGAGAGAGAGAGAGAGAGAGAGAGAGAGAGAGACTCACTGTTTAGTTGACACGTCCAGGGCAGGAGGGCTTGCCTTGATAAAGTGTATAATCCACTGTTGATGTATTCCAGACCACTGTCCACTGTGTCCAGACTGCATCCGCCATATAGCTTGTTAGCCAAGTGTTAGCTTGTTAGCAGTTAGCACCACACAACACAAGTACTTCATTCCTTTGTCCATTTCCGCGTCGAACAGACTGCAAACTACCTGGCGTTCTATCGCCATGCTCTAAGACAAACTCTAACCTTAACCAACTTTGAAAGAGTGCCTAAGCTTAACAGTCTAAAGAACTTGCAGTCACGGCACGCTCTAAGACAAACAGCTGCATCTCACAACGACACAACTATCTCTACCACCAACGGACCAACCTAGGAATAAGCTAGAATTGGAACATAAAAAATTGTATTCGGCCAATCAGAGATCGTCTCTGTGAAATTCTGCTACGGAAAAAAATACTGGCGTCGGCCAATCAGAGAGCGTCTCCGCGAAATGCGGCTACAGAAATTCTTGACGCTACTGGCTAGACCGCTTCAAATCGCGCCCGGATTCCAACATAAGTCATATTTCAACGCACAACGCGTTACGCACTGATTGGCTGCGACGGATACAGCGATCAAACCGTGACGTGCACTCAGAGCGCTATCGCGTCTAGCCCGGGCCGAGAAATACAAAAAAATAATAAAAAAAAGAAAAGTGAGTCACTTCCTGTTCAAGAAAACGAGTATTTTTTTTTTATATAATGTTATATTGTGCATTGGAAACACAAACATACTTAAAATGAGTAAATATTATTAATTTTAAACATGTTTATATTATTTATAGGGCTATAAAACTAAAAACTAAAAACTTATTTTTCTTGTTCTCTCATATAACCAGGGTAGGGCCTGAGGGGGGGCGGCGCCTGAGCGCCCCTAGTGGCGAGCCGCCACTGCAACGAGCTGTCCTTTAACCGTGAATGTAACCAACCTATGTGTGTTCTAAATTGTGTCTCCATAATAGCATTGGTGTACTGTACAGTTCATTAAGCAATGCATGAAGCTTAAAGTTGGACTGTAATTGTTCAGCGTGGATAGATACGATGGGTGACCGAATGCATGTTTCATACTGAAGTTATCTATATTGGAACTCAAAAACATGTGGTAGCCAACTGCAGAGCGTGGAGTGTGTCTGCACATTCATTGATTGTCTGACATTCATGGTTGTAGCATCAGTGTCATCTGAATGCAGTGAAAGCTTGTTGAGAATGACTTCTGTTTCATGCCCGAAGTTAACGCTCCCTATCAAATACAAAAATAGACTAATTAATTTAAATCAAATTATGAATATTCTTTTAAAATATTAAAATGCATGCGTTATTAATACATGTCCCTAATTATTGTTCATGTCTATATTTAACAATACAAATTAATTGGTTAACATTCCCTATAAAAAAAGGAAGAAAATTGAAATATAATTATTAATATTCTTAAAATATTAAAATACATGTGTTATGAATGTGTGTCCCTATTTTAACAATCAAAACTAATGGCGAAGCGAGTTCTGGCAGGACACTAAGTCATGCATGGAGTTAGCTTAGCTGGAGGTCCATCATCAGTCTATTTAAAGACCTCCCCGGTCACACACACTCTGCTGCTGTACCTGCTAGGTTTTCACCCACCACTGTAACTGTATAACGCTGTATCTTCTGTGTGCTCTCTTGCAGCACGGAGCACCCCTAGAATTAGAACTGTACCGCCAATACTAACTGTATTGCCATTTATTCTGCATTACAAATGGTTAAACTAATATGAGTGATTCCTGACAGAAATAATATTCATGAGAATCTCATATTAGTCTTAGCAGGACAAAGAAATTGGTAAATGTGGTACAGAAGGTATATTTTACTGACCTTGGTTTGCAGCATTTTGAGAGCTGTAATTTGGCAGACCCAATTAAAGGGGTGGTACTCTGCTATTTTAAACACAAGTCACTTTTCTGAAATCACATGGATTTAACTCAAATGAAATTTGAAGCCACCCTCTATCCGGAGACCCCAAGATTACGTGATGATGAAGTGAAGGAATGTGCCGAGATTATGTGTGTATCAATGGGAGTAGTTGAAAAGTGAGTCAGAATAGCTTCTTCCCGGATGCTGTGAGACTACTGAACAGTTCATCGCAGCGTATCACTGCCATGCCTCTGCACACTGCACTGTAGCACATTATCTCTTTTAATCAGTGAATCTATTGGTCTTATTGAATTAAATCAGTTTTACTGAATTAGACTAGGTTTCTTATTTTGGATTAGTTTGCTAATGAATCAATTCACTGTTTTTATTGACCGTTTTTAACTTTTTATTGAATGACTAGTTTCTACTGGATTTTTATTTAATCAGTTTGTATGTCTGTCATGAGGATCAGTATTTTATTTATTTATTTAGTATATATCTAGCACAGGGAGGGGCAACTGGCGGCCCGCGGGCCACATGCGGCCCTCACAGACACTCCATGCGGCCCCAGGCCAATATAAAAAAAAGAAAAAAAAACATTTATAATATTTTTTTTCTTTTTTGCATTCGACCAAAAAAAACATTTATAATATTTTTTTTCTTTTTTGCATTCAACCAAGAGGTTGGCAGTCGACTATGGCTCCTTTCGATCGATTAGTCGACTATTCGACTAATAGGGGTCAGCCCTAGTGTGGACATATTCAACGCTGTTGAAAGTGGCGTGCAGCAATATGGGGGGTTTGATAAACTGTCCGCTGTTGTTACCGATGGAGCACCCGCAATGAAAGGAAAACACACAGGATTCGCCGGGCTTCTAAGGCAGAGTGGCGTTGAGTGTCCAATGCTGCACTGCATTATACATCAGGTAAGTTCGCTAACATAATTTCCATCTATTGTGGGTCACTAATAATCAGGGGTGCAGTGGTCATGCCACGCGGTACCATGCCGTCCCAGCACTTTTCTAAGCAGAAGTACACGCACGGATGTGCACGCAAAAATGAAACGTTATTTCATCTGATGCAGATCGCATGCACAAACATTGAAGTTGACATTCCTTCTATTGTGCGCCAACAGGAGAGACCACAAGTGTCTCATTAAAGACAGAACCATTATTGACCCACTGTGGGGGGAGGGTGAATGTCATGCCAGTTTGATAAAGGGTCAATGGGAGGCATGTAGAATTGCACAAAAAGGAATTCATTATTCTGATGAGCATTGCACTTGGCTACTTGTTTACTTTTGTAGTGTTCAGATAACACTGAAATGCATGTTATGGATATGAAGCACTCAGGAATGTTTTGTTTAGTAGCAGGATACAAGTTTATACATTTAACAAAATCATTTATTATTGCACTTTTGATTTACTGTTGTAGTGAAATGCAGCAGGAATGCTGCTTTGTGTTTGTTGAGCAGTGGGCTTTAAGTTCATACATTTATTTTAATAGAAGCCTTAATTATAATTTGTCATTTTTGTATATATTTGGGTTACACAGCAATACTTTCAAATTCAGCTGTATTTATAAATTCATAAAGTTGAAATTAAGCATTACTAAATGCGTTTGAAATGGAATAAAAACAAAGTTACAACAAATTATAATAGTTTATATGCCTTATTTATCACATCTGTGACTATTATGGGCTATTTGAGTGATGGGGTACTACTGGCAGGACTGCCGATAAACAATGCAGCCCCCCAGATTGAGTGTGGAAATTTAGTGGCCCTCACCATATACAAAGTTGCCCACCCCTGATCTAGCATCAAATGGCTGAGTACTGTATCTCGTGCTTCCATGTCAATGGAAAAACGACAATAAACATAACTTTGACTTTGATGTCAAAGGTAGAATCTGTGATGTCGTCAAACAGCGACCTCTAGCAAAAGAGCCCTGCTTGGTCGTTTTTGTTTTGGTCTGATGTGTGGGCTGGAATTGAGTGTTGGTGGGGAGGGGTTGCTACTGCTGGGCACACCTCAGGCTCTGGAAAAATTCACAGTATAATAAGTTACTAAACTCCAACCCACACAGATTCTACCTTTAATTAACCCCCTCCCCTTTCCTAGTCATGGCCTGTTCTGTTAAGGCCTTGGCTGTTGCAGTATCACAGCCACACCATATAACTAGGCCTACAGTATGGTAGACACTTAACATGAATCAAGAATAATACATGTCATGACAATTTTACTATGTTAGATCATCATTTGGTGCACAGATGTGTTCCATCAGTCCTAATCAACTCCATAATTAACTCTCCTCTGCCCGTGGCAGTAGTATCTCCTTTCCTCCACGTAGCCATGGGACGGGGGATGATACCCACCAAAGGTGAGATCAGGAGACTACAGGTAGTCCAGAACAGGGCAGCACGGTTGGCTTTGGGTTGCTCACTAAGGTCCAATGTCAACCGTATGCATGCTGGTCTCTCCTGGCTCACAGTTGAAAAAAGGTTATCATCTAACTCACTTGTATTGTGTGAATCAGTCATTAACACTTTGATCGCCGGGGTTAAATTCATAATTTACCATCCCTCGCCAGCCCTATTTAACATGGAGAAGTTCCCCTTCTTTGCAGGGCTATAACTTTTTAAATTGTATTGCTAAATTGACATTACCATGGCCCATTCAAAGTCCAATATCTATTGTTCAGGGTGTAGCAACGTTATACTTTTTCATTCACATATTCATACTAAAATACAGTCACTCTAAACTTAAGTATAAGTATGTTTTTATCGTTTTCTGCAGCTTTCTCCAGAACTTGATTTATAGCCCTAAATGCATTATATTGATGATCAAATACAGTTTGGTAGGAATCTGTGCGAGATAAAAAATTTCAACTGCACGTACTTCTAGAAGTTACTACGTATGATCTGATGTTGACCGGATGGGCGGGGGGTCGTTTATAATTCCGTGGGCAACGTTATATCATTCATCTAGTGTGGGTGATATGATCATTAGAGCAGTTAGTATAGAAGACATTAAAAAATAACGCTGAAACTCACCGTAGCTTCCTCTCGCCGTTGGGTGATGAGCGTGGAACAGAATTTTTTCTATTATGGGATGTAGAAATACCCGATCCATTTCCAGGTTGTATAATAGTATATACGTCCAAATCATGTTGTTTATCGAGTTATTGGTAACGGATCACTATCCGTCGTGATCAGCTCGAGTCCTGGGACTATTACCGAGTGATCGGACCAAATTGAAATGAGCACCAGCTTCCACTTCCTGTTTCTTCCCTGGGCGATCCGCCGATCCGCCACCAGATGGCGCTCTTGAACCGTTAGAGAGTTGATAGGGGCTCACCAGTACATCTCATGTCTCCGGGGGAGAAATATGATTTCGATCACAGATTTTTGAAATATTGATATCAAAGACGCTGTCCAGCGTCATCGGCAGAATAAGCATGGCGGGGAATGACGTGATCCAGCGTCAACGGCGATTAAAGTGTTAACAGCAAGACTCCATATTTTGTGTTTGAGCAACTTGTTTACAGAAGCTCTATACAAGACCATAATACAAGAGGGGCCAGAAATGGTCACTTTGTACTCCCTCGTCCTAGAACCAATGCTTTAAAGTGGTCTTTTATTTATAGGTGCATAACACTCTGGAACAACCTACCTAGTTATCTCTACACTTTTAGTAAATCGATTTTTTAAACGAAACTCAAATCTCAATTACAGCTGTTGCCTTAATGTGTATTGCATTTGTGTATGGGTTTTTGCCTATTAGCCTACAAGTTCTCATTTTGTATCTTTAAAAATTTATATTTATTGTATGTTTTTAGTTCATTGTTTTGTTTTATAGCATCTGTGAAAGTAGCTTATTTGCTATATACTAAATTCTTGTTTTTATCTTTTGTATTGATCTATGTGTAACCGATCGATTACGCTTGCGTTGTGTTCTTGTGTGGTGTGTGGCGACATTAACCAGGCAGGAGGCAGTACTGGATCTCAGGCTCTTTAATCTGTGTGACATAGATCCAACATACACATGTATTAGATTTGGTGTGCAGTGCCTTCTTCCACCTTCTCATTGCATATCCAAAGCAACTCACTTTCACAATTATTATATATATTGTGTTTAGCCAAAGTTAAATTCCACAATCAAGCTTACCGTAACAATCTTAACAAAAATATCAAATAAAACCCATATATATTTATATGACAAATATGAAAATAAACACATTAGAGTAACATGTAACTTTGCTGTGTTACAATCACACCAGCCAGACTCAACTTATATAGCTGAACTGGTGTGAATTAGCTACACTGTATAAGGCTATTAAACATACAGCCTTTCATTTCACACTAAAATCATATAAAACGTTTGCAAAAGAAACAGACAAAAACATCTCCATACCTGTGTGACATAGATCCAACATACACATGTATTAGATTTGGTGTATAGTGCCTTCTTCCACCTTCTGACAAAAGATAAGAATGACAAAACGTCAGCGGTGTGTGTGAATACATGTAATGAGAAACCGCGCAAACATAACAGTGAGTTTATGCTAGTTACCAAATGATAAATTAGCCCATCAAGACTAGACTGATATAGAATGGTTCGTGATCTTGGATTCGAACAGGATGTACACAGGATGAGTAGAATATTTAACTGAACATGTAGCCATAAGTAGATAATGTTTAAAGCACAAATTACGACTTTTATCAATGTTTATCAGGCGGAGATTAACAACGTGGCTCACCTCATTGCATATCCAAAGCAACTGAGCGTGAGCCAGGTGAGATCGCGCATAATGATGTCGTCACGCAATGTCACGATGGTGCGTTCAGCATCCACACCAAACCCCAAAAACAACACAGGTGACACCACAAATAGGAGATCACGGTGGTGCGTTTAGCATCCACACCAAAACAACAGGTAAGAGATTCCAACAAAACAATGAAAAAGGGTGTTTTGGCGAAATTCACAAGGGGAGCATATTAACCTGTTACATTCCCCCCCCCCCCCCCCCCCCCCTTCCCCCCGAATTTCACCAAAATCATCCAGCACCAAAGCTGTACTTCCATACCAAGGACGCGCGTAAGACACCGCTCAATTCTGCCCCTCTGGATCAGTCAACACAAAGATCTAATCCCTGAGTTCAGTTGAAAAAAACTATCCGTAAAACAGATTAAAAGGCGTTACAGGTTGATCAGACCCCCAACCCTTCAAGAACATAGAGGTGCAGTCTACACCCCATTACACCCGATCCCCAGGCACTCATATGCGACAGCGTCCTATCGATCCCATTTACAAATATGTGACTCGCCGTGACCAAACCCGATTTGATCCGCAAAGGGGGAGGTGCTCTGAAATGAAGAAAATGTCTTGCTGTTTAGAAAATCCTAAAAATCGATATCTTGATTTTTTTTACATATTTGAATTGTCATTGATGTGTTCCCTTATTTGCCCTTAGTTGCAAACTTAAATACAACTTGTAAATGAGGTAATTATTGTTATAATAGTTCCACAAATTTTCTTCCAAGTGAGGAGAAAAAACTACACGCGCGGGCTGTGGGGCCTGTCCACAGGGGCCAAGTACTGTACTTAAGTGTTACTTAGGTGTTAACACACAGACGTCATTAGCTTTAGAATAACACACTATTAATACACTATCTTAATGTTATAAGTTCAGATGATTTATAAGCAACGTAACGCAGTGTCTAAAAAAAAGATTAAAAAAAAGAGGCCTTTACGGCCTTTATAAAACGTGTGTTTTAACTTAATTAAAAACCATTAAAACACAGTTCGAATTTTATGAGCGAACGAATTTCGGTAGGGTGCATTTTTTCCAACCTAATGGCTAAAAGTAAATTAATTTAATACGGAAACGGAGTGATAAAAAATGGCTTTTTCATCGGCTTTTTCATTATTGTGGGGGCCCTGATGTAAACTGCTGCTGCTGCGGCGCGATGAGGGCGCGTTAACCCTTTCACTGCCACACTACAGAAGCTTAGTAATGCTTCGCCTCAACTCCGTTTCTGGTAGAACTAGTGAGCGAATCTTTAATATTTTTTTTGATTCATATTCAGAGGTAATTCGTCGAGATATTTATATTTGGTATTTAGCCAAAATAAATATTAGAAATATGGTGAAAAAAACTATTTATCCGTTTTTTTATCCGTCACTACCACACTACAGAAGGTTAACCTTTCACTACCACACTACAGAAGGTTAACCTAGTTGTTGTGTCTTTCACTACCACACTACATGTATTTACATCTAAATGCTTATTGGTCAGGCGGTGACGTCATTAAGTTGATGCCATTGATCGGTGAGTATTAAACAGAGAGCAGGGCAGTGCATGTTTGCCAGTCACCATGGAACCCAGTCAGCAACCCACAGCGAGGGCACTTGCCGAGGCATTAAACCGGTTTGCTCACTTCGGAGCACACTGTGTTGAAGACGAACGCGCTTTAGGAACATTCATCACGGATTTCTTTCCGCAGAAGAAAAATCCAAAAAGAAACTCAGATTCTGGTTCAGAAGAAGAAGACAGTTGTGACGAGTTAGAGGCAGATGATGATGATGGTGACAACACTATTGAAGACGAGGCAGAGCCAGAAAATGATGGTGATGGTGGTGATGGTGACAAAACTAACGGATTTGAAGACGAGGCAGAGCCAGAATCTGATGATGGTGACAACACACCTAACGGATTTGGAGACAAGGTAGAACACGTAATGTGCGTTGTGGAAGTTGAATCTGACGAGAACCACGAACGCCAAATGGAAAGACTTTTGCGATTTACTTGTAAATGCGTCCAGGTTGATAAAGAAAATGACATTCTTAATCGGCGGTCATGTATCACAAAATTGGACCGTGATGAAGTTTACACAAGGCGTTTTGAGATAGCGGCTCTCGAAGAGGATCATAAAGACTTGATTATTATGGCGCAGCTCCAGGCTTTTGGTCGAAAGTCAGAATGGACTATCGGAAATAAATCGTTTTCCAAAAAAAGACAACGTGCTTACACAAACTATTTCTTCGGGGCGATACAAATCTGCCGTGAAGCTTTCCTCTTCATCCACGGGTAAGTTATTATTATTGTCTATTTAAAACTAATATAGTACATCATGCCTCTCTCTGTCTCCACAATCATGTAGACTGGGTGTGGTACAGACAGGTACCGGTACTTGTGATGATGATGATGATTGATGATGATGATCTAACTATCTCTCTCTGTCTCCACAATCATGTAGACTGGGTGTGGTACAGACAGGTACCGGTACTTGTGATGATGATGATGATTGATGATGATGATCTAACTATCTCTCTCTGTCTCCACAATCATGTAGACTGGGTGTGGTACAGACAGGTACCGGTACTTGTGATGATGATGATTGATGATGATGATGATCTAACTTCTCTGTCTCTGTCTCCACAATCATGTAGACTGGGTGTGGTACAGACAGGTACCGGTACTTGTGATGATGATGATGATTGATGATGATGATCTAACTATCTCTCTCTGTCTCCACAATCATGTAGACTGGGTGTGGTACAGACAGGTACCGGTACTTGTGATGATGATGATTGATGATGATGATGATCTAACTTCTCTGTCTCTGTCTCCACAATCATGTAGACTGGGTGTGGTACAGACAGGTACCGGTACTTGTGATGATGATGATCTAACTATCTCTCTCTCTGTCTCCCCCCCCCCCCCCCTCTTCTCTCCCAAGAATAGGTAAGGATCGCTTGATTGCAATAAGCAAACACATGTCAGAAAATGGCATGTGTCTTCGCACAAAAAAGCGATCACCACACAACAACAAGCATTGCATAAAATATGAAGATATCGAAAAAGTAGTTCAATTTGTGTTGAATTATGCAGAAGATCATGCTGTTCACCTCCCTGGACGCCAGGCACACCAAAAGAACTTTACCGGTCAGCTGTTACCATCTTGCGTCACGAAGGCATCTGTGTGGCGTTTATATACCAAGGCAATGCCAGTTGGTAGGTGTAAGCAAATCTTTGTCAAAGAAATAGGTCAAATAGGTCTTTGTCAAATAAAAACAAAGCTTGAAAATGAATGACATTGTGCTAACATGTGTTCTTATTAATCTTTCAGACCAGCGAGCAGTGGGCCTGTCCACATTTAAGTCCCTCTGGAGGCAATTACTGAGTCATATCAGAGCAATCAAACCAATGTCTGATCTTTGCTGGGTGTGTCAGAAGAACAATTATCTGGTTAGTGAACATCACAGTGTTATGAACTTTGAACTGCAACTTCTGTATGAAAAGTGTTATACAAATACAGTTTATTATTATTAATATTAATCATCATTTACTTAACTTTTTTTTTTCAGATTTTCAAAAGTGCCAATCTGCCAGAGGCTGAGAAGTCTGCAAAGCTGAAGCAGCAGGAACAACATCTGGCGCATGTAACCTCCGAGCGGGCTGCCTACAAGGGCATGCTTAAAGCCGCCAAGGAGATCGGTGATGGTCTTTCTCTGGGTGGTCATGTGCCACCGGCAAGCAAGCCCTTGACAATGCATTACAGTTTCGACTACGCTCAAAAGGTGACTACATACCAAGCCCTCTTTCACAACATCATGTTATAATTGTTATAACTACTGCATTGCTCCCTTTTTTTTCTTTCTAAAATCCTTATTCATTTATTGCAGGTGCACTACCCATCAGACCCCCTTCAACCAGGGCCCATGTACTTCTTGGCTCCACGCAAGTGCAGCATATTCGGTGTTTGCTGTGAGGCGATTCCACGGCAAGTCAACTATTTGGTGGATGAGGGGATGGAGTCCAGCAAAGGTAGCAACGCCGTCATAAGCTACCTGCACCACTTCTTCAAAGACCATGGTCTTGGGGAGACAGATGTTGACCTTCACTGTGACAACTGCAGTGGCCAAAACAAGAACAAGTACATGTTGTGGTACTTAGCGTGGCGAGCGCTACATGGTCTTCACCATCGTGTCAATCTCCACCTGCTGATTGTAGGCCACACAAAGTTTTCCCCGGACAGTTTCTTTGGGCTTCTCAAGCAGCGTTTCAGAAAGACCAAGGTGAACACTCTTGATGAGATTGCAGCAGTCGTAAGGGACAGCTCAGTGGCTGGAATCAACATACCACAGCTAGTGGGAAAGGAAGATGGCACTGTAATCGTGCAGTCCTACAACTGGCAGGAACATCTGGGGCCTTACTTCAAGCCACTGCCACAGATCAAGCAGTACCAGCACTTTAGGTGGGTGTGGTCACTGTGTGTTGTGTATTTACTGTAATTAATTATTCACACTTTAGTGCAAAGAATGTCATTGGTAAATGATACAAATGCATTGATATTGTTATGTGCCCTGTACTAACGTTTCACTTTATTATTGCAGCTTTGATTCCAAGGAACCTGGTGTGGTTGTGGCAAAGATGTCTATTGATGGCGCTGAAACCAGATTCCAGCTGCTCCGTGACGTCCGTGTCCTGCCGCCTATAGATGGACTTCCTGTGCTGCCACCACCGGGACTGGACTCTGCAAGACAACACTATCTGTTCCACAAGATCAGAGAGTTCTGTGATGAGGAAGCCCAGGACGTAACATGCCCGGCACCACCAGCCAAAATATCCAGCGGCGGTTCAAAAAGACCACGGTGATCATCTGGAGAGGCCATCAGAACATTGAACATTGACTTTAGCATGTCTATTTTTATCTCGTGTTATTTTAAATGCTAATAAAATCTTGAAACTTGATTTTGTCTCTTGTTTATTATCAGGGTCCCTTTCACTACCACACTACAGAAGGTTAACCCTTTCACTACCACACTACAGAAGGTTAACCTTTCACTACCACACTACAGAAGGTTAACCTTTCACTACCACACTACAGAAGGTTAACCCTTTCACTACCACACTACAGAAGGTTAACCTTTCACTACCAGACTACAGAAGGTTAACCTAGTTGTTGTGTCTTTCACTACCACACTACATGTATTTACATCTAAATGCTTCTGGAGAGGCCATCAGAACATTGAACATTGACTTTAGCATGTCTATTTTTATCTCGTGTTATTTTAAATGCTAATAAAATCTTGAAACTTGATTAAGTTTCTTGTTTATTATCAGGGTCCCTTTCACTACCACTACCAGTCACCAGACTCATTTTAATAACAAAGAGCCTCAGACTGGAAAGCTGCCAGGTGTTAATTGCCCTAGAGAGAGGGGGGCCATGGATTACAATGACTTCTGGGTAGTGTTGTAGTTGTTTCACTATTGTCACTGAATAGCCTGCTCGTCTCTTGAAGGCTATTATCTCTGAATACGTTTTGTGATAATCACCATGAATCATAGGAAGTAGCTTGCAAAGTATCCCACCAAAATGTTCAAGTGATGGCTTATTTTGAAGGTATGAATCTGTACTTTCATAATATGTAAAAAAAAAAAAAATGAATATCCCTCAACATGACCCTGAAGTCCATACCTGGGCACATATGTGTATGAAGTGACTTTAAAGCTTTATGCTACACCATGCCTTGCGAGGCGGCAACAGACCCCATTTAACAGGTTTCTGAACCATATTCTCTATGAGCCTATTGACCGGCTTGACCACCCTCCCCGCCCTTGTGACTACCCCACCCGCAATCGGAACTTGGACAGAATCATGCTCGGGCAACCCTGAGAGTGGTCTCACTGGTCTGTCATGTCGGCAGCTAAAGGTTTGAGATAGGTCGGGCTGAGGGCTGTCACGTCTGTGTTCAGAGGTCTGTGGCATGTCCGAGTCGACAACAGGAATAGTCTGTGTCTCTTCAGAGTCAAGTGGACAACTGGCCAGAGTGGAGGCTGTGTCAGTCAGTGCGTCATTAACGTGATCAGAGGGAGGCGAGTCAATGGCATCTGCCACTGTGCTTCCATCCTCATTTTGGTCTGAGTCAGACAGGACCCACAATGATGTCCGCTCCCTAGAAGACTCGTCGTCCAAGCCACTGAGATCACCAGCATCGGATGAGATGTCTGAATACTGATCCTCCAGTAGATCCCGAACAGGCAGGAAACTGACATCCAACAGCAGGGTCCTGTGGACGACCTTCTGCCGGCCTGAGACATCACTGATTTTGTAGATATGAAACGTGGGTTTTTTCTCGACAACAGTGTACACCACAGGCTCCCACTTATCAGCCAGCTTCCTCTTGCCCCGTTCTCCCTTGTTGGCCAGCAGCACACGATCCCCAACTTGTAGACTGACGCCCTTGACCTTCTTATTGTACTGACCAGCCTGGTGCGCTTGCTCTTTGGCGGTGTGCTGTTGAGCGATTCTGGCAGCCTCAGACAGGTACGTCTGGAGGGTCTTAGAGTAGCTGCTAAAATCCACCACAACGGGATCATGCAGGGCAGACCTGAATACAACGTCCACCGGAAGCCACGGCACACGCCCAAACATCAGGTGGAACGGCGCATAGTTAGTGGTCTCATGGACCGTCGTGTTGTAGGCAAAGGTCAGCGTCTGGATCTGTTGAGGCCATTCTTGCTTGGCTCTGAGAGGGAGTGCTTGCAACATATTCCCCAGGGTGCGATTGAACCGCTCTGTGCCCCCGTTGCCCATGGGGTGATAGGCGGTGGTATGAGACTTGGCCACACCAGACAACTGCAGCAGCTCGGACACCAGTTCACTCTCAAAGTTGGCACCCTGGTCTGAGTGAATACGCTCAGGGAACCCGTAGATACAGAAAACACAGTCCCACAGCTTTCTGGCAATCTGTTTGGCCATCTGGTTTCTGCATGGGAAGGCATGTTCCATTTTCGTGAAGTGATCAGTTATCACAAGCACGTCAACAGAGTTCTTGTTCTTGCCTTCCGCTGACCAGAAGTCGATGCAGACGAGCTCCATGGGAGCTGAGGTCTTTATGCTTTCCAACGGGGCTCGTCCTGCAGGCTCTGGAGTCTTAGCAAGCACACACCTCTCACAGCACCGAACATACTCCTTCACATCCCTCTCCATGTTAGGCCAGAAGAAACGTTGCCTTGCCAAATGGAGGGTTCTGGCCCGACCTTGGTGTCCTGCCAAATCATGCACTCCCTCCAACGCCTTGTCCATCAGACTTGCCGGCAGCACCAACTGAAGCCTCTTTATCTTGCTTACTGGGTATCTTGTCTCCCTGTACAAGACACCGTCTCGGACCTTGAGCTTCTCCCAATGTTTCAGCACAGCCAGTGATCTTGCATCTATACCACTTCTCTCCCGCCTGGAAGGACGTCGCTTGCGGACAACGAATGGCAACACACCGGCGATGGCAGAATCTTGAAGCTGGTGATCCTCCAGCTCACGTAAGCTGAGTGAAGGTAAGGTATCTTGACCAGCAGGTTGCAGCTGCTGTACCTGGTGAACGAGGCAAGTAGCCCTGTTCTCTGCAGTAGCCGTCCAGTCACTGTGATGCAGCAAGGCAGCCCTTACTTCAGAGGAGCCGCAGGAACCAGCCATGTCTGGTGCAGACTCAGATCCCTGGACCACCTGAACATGCTGGATGCTAAGCCTGAAAGCATCCTGCACTCGGCCAGCTTCTTCACCCTCTGCTTCATGCACCAAGCTACTGTAGGGCTCCTGAATGAGACGCCTGCTGATGGAAGAAGTGAAGGGGTCACGGCTGAGTGTGTCTGCAACAACATTCCTTGGACCTGGGATGTATTTCAAGTCGAAGTTGTAGGCCGACAACTTGTCCACCCATCGCTGTTCATAGGCGTCAAGCTTGGGCTTTGTCAGTATGTGGGTGAGTGGGTTGTTGTCAGTCCACACCGTGAAGCCGTGCCCCTTTCAGCCAGTGACTGAACTTCTCCATGACGCTCCACTTCAAGGCCAAGAATTCAAGACGATAGGCGGGATATCTCTGCTGCGACTTGCTGAGGGCTTTGCTGGCAAAGGCAATGGGGCATGCCTTATCCTCTCCAGCAGGTAGCTGTGACAAGACTGCCCCTAGTCCATCCAGAGATGCATCGACAGACAAGATGAAGGGCCTCGAAAAGTCTGGATGAGCCAGCACAGCACAGCTGAGGAGCTCCCTCTTGAGCCTATGAAAGGCTTCCTCACATGCAGGACTCCAATCTGCAGCGGTCAACTTCCTGAACATGCCGGCACTCCTTCCACCACGGCCCTTCCTTTTCTGGCCCCCTGTCAGGGCAAACAGAGGCTTGGCAATGGCGGAGCATCCAGGGATGAAGCTCTGGTAGAAAAATACCATGCCCAAGAAGGACCTAAGCCTCTTCACAGAAGGAGTGCAGCCATCCTCCTCCATTATGGCCTCCCTTGGCATGTTAGAAATCACATCCACCTTGGTTGGATCCACAGCAACACCACTCCGGTCGATTACGTGACCAAGGAACTTGACTGACTCCCGCAGGAGATGACATTTCTTCGGACTCAGCTTGAGATTACTGCTCCTCAGCTTCTGGAAGACCACTCGCAGCCTGCTAAGGGCTTCCTCTTCAGTGGGGCCGAATACAAGGAGGTCATCCAGGTAGCAGAGCAAACTGGTGAAGTTGAGACTGCCAAAGATATCCAACATCATCCGCATAAAGGAAGCTGGACTGTTGCAGAGTCCCTGTGGCATTGTGTTGTACTCATACAGGCCAATAGGTGTCGTGAAGGCAGTGTAATTTTTGTCTTCCTCGCACATGGGGACGTTGTAA
Source organism: Notolepis coatsorum (assembly GCF_963971535.1). Classification (NCBI taxonomy): domain Eukaryota; kingdom Metazoa; phylum Chordata; class Actinopteri; order Aulopiformes; family Paralepididae; genus Notolepis; species Notolepis coatsorum. The sequence continues at coordinate 34,156,230 of NC_140180.1, read as the reverse complement.
AACCCAGAGGTTAGGTCCATTGTGCTGAAGAAGGCATTGCCTCCGAGGGCTGCCAGACAGTCGGCTTGGTGAGGAAGCGGATGGGCATCCTTCAGAGTCCGAGCATTCAGCCATCTGAAATCTGTACAAATCCTCAGCCCACCATCCTTCTTCCAGACCATGACGAGGGGAGATGCATATTCGCTGATGGATTTGCGGATGATGCCCATCTCCTCCATCCCTGTGAGCACCTGCCGGATGTTCGTAGTGGGCAGGGGGCACTCTCCTGTATGGCATGCGGAACGGCCGGTCATCTGTCAGGCGGATGCGATGCACAAACCCCTCTGCTTTGCCGCAGTCAAGTGAATGCCTGGAGAAAATATCCTGATACTCTTCGACAAGCTCAACAAGCTCTTTCTTAGAACAGAAGCTGGCATGGCACGAGTCGATGTCGAGGGCACTCAAACCGAGGGTGGAGAGCCTGTCCCTGAGGTCGGTATCTGTGGCAGCCGGCCTGATACCCTGTCCTGGCCTTCCTGCCTCCATCATGCAGGAGCCCTGCTGGATGTCTAGGTCTTCCACCGCAAGGCAAGGTGAGACATCAGCGACCTTGGAGTTGCGTTTCAGGGTGACTGGTCTGGGTGAGAGGTTGGTCATCTTCACAGGCACCCACGATCTCCCCACATTGGCGTGATAACCCGCCCAACAAGCACGTCTCTCGGTCTGGCCTTAGAAGTGCAAGCCTCCACGATGACCGTGCTGCCTGGAGACACTGGCACATTGCTGGGCAGCCTGCCCCACACCAGGTATTCGCGTTGAGGAAGCAGCGTGATGGCACGGGGTAACTTCACAGTGCCGATCCTGTCGGGGGCCTCGTCTCCCCTCCATCTGGTGGTACATGACATCATATCCAAGAACTGCTCATGATCAGGAGGCGAAAGCTTGTCTGCCGCAGATATGAGTTTCCAGTAGGTGTCACTGCCTTTCATGACACTCATTAGGTGCTTGAGAACGTTTGATCCGATGATGAGGTCATCGCGCTGACCTGGGACCACTAGAACAGGGACGAAGCATTTCACTCCGTAGATGGTCAGTGTTAAGTCATATATGCATTTGGGGTGGGTCTGTTTTCCTCCACAGCCAACCAGCATAATCCGTCCTGCTGACTGAGGTTCTCCCACTAGGGCCCCAGCTTCTCTGAGCTTACATTCTGCCTCTTCATTCAGGGTGCAAGCCATGGATCCTGAATCAATCATGTCCTTCAGTCCAACTCTGTCACTCTCCTGCAGTGCATGAGCGTGGAGTGGCTGGTATCACCACAGACCCGGCAGTTCCTCATCTGAAAAGGACCCGGAGCAAACTGTCTTGGCGGGGCCGGTGCCGGTGCATGAGCTGCCACCTGCACATTCTGCTGTGTCATCATGCGACCCAAGAGACTGAATAGAGTATGCATGCCATCTACGTCAACATCTGCAGTGAGGCCTGGAACCGGCTGGCGATGACCTGGCTCAAAACCAGGTTGAGCAGTGGGCACTGGTACCGGGTGAGAGGCTATTAGCACCTGGGGAAGTTGTGGAGTGAGAGCGGCTGTCGTAGCCGGAATGAACTGGGCTGCTGTGGGCGAAAGCTGTGGGGGGAGGGCTGAGACTAGGGATGTCCCGATCCGATCACGTGATCGGGATCGGCGTCGATCACATGCTTTTCAGAGGATCGGGGATCGGGAAAAAATAATAATAAAAATCGGCAGTCAAAAAAAGAAAGATTTTATTCAACAAACATGACCATGTCCACGTCTTAAACTCATACGGAGGCCTTAGTTTTGGTTTTAAATTACATATAATATATCATCATTAATGTATTTATTGTCACACAGAGCAGAATAATTGTCCACAATAATTGTCCACAATTGCCCACTTTGACAACCTAGGATGGCTTAGAGTAGACGACAGAGTACAGCAACTTGCAATGGGCCTGGTCTTCAAGATACACTATACGACCGGGGTACCCATGTACATGTCAAAATACTTCCCAAAGGTCAGTGAATACCACAACCACTACACCAGAGGAAGCTCAACAAATCATGTTAAACCCAGATTCGGCTCAAACAAGGGACTAAACACGTTTCGCAATTATGCCACAACAATGTGGAACGCCCTACCCAAAGCTGTAAAGGAATGTGAATCCCTGCCCACATTCAAAACCGCTCTTAAAGAGCACCTACGGGAGGCTGCAATTCGAAACTGGCCACCGTAAATGCCCAAAACCCCCACCACCTCCTAATAGACAGTCTCCTCCCCACCGCATGTTTATATTCCCTCCCCGCCGTATGTATATTTCCCTCCCACCCACCCACCCCCTCCTAATGTACAGTCCCCTCCCCATCATATGTATATACTCTGTCAGGATCTAGGGGTAACAGTACTGTATATTTGAATACCGCTTATGTCACAAATGTGCCAGTACTAAATACCTATATGTCCCTATGCCATAAATGTCATGTATGTTGTGTATGTCATAAATGTCTATATGAAATGAAAATGGGGGACCCTGATGGAAACAAGACAAACGTCTTTCTCAGGTCTGCATCCCCTTAACAATTGTATGTATTGAGCCGTACTGTATTGTACCCATTCTGCAATCTGTTAAATAAAGTTTTCATTCATTCATTCATTCATTCATTCATTCATTCATTCATTCATTCATTCATTCATTCATTCATTCACAACAAACACATTCCCCTTTAATTTACACCGTTGCAACAAACACATTCCCTTTAATTTAGACCGGCTACACGCTACACGCTCCACATCACAACAACAGTACAACACGTCGCTCCCGAAACACGGTTAATATCCACTGACTTGAGCAGCTAGACTTAATGTCAGAGGTTTGGAACTAAGCATTTTAAAATAGAAAGTCAAGCCAGTTGCAATGTTTGCAAGGAGGACAGGCTGGAGGCGAAGTTTTCAGACTAACTTTTCACCTGGAGGATAACGTGACTGAGGATTATCGTCGGCGTTTCAGACCAGAATGGACTATTACGTAAGTCGAACACTGAATGTATACTAATGTGCAAACATATATTGAAACTTTTAATATTTCTCATATGAAGCAGAAGCACATTTCTCAGGGTGAATGTAATAACAAAAGCCTCCGCGCTCGCGCCCCGGACTATAGGCAACAGAGGGGCTTGTCGCGCTCCACCAGTTTCTGACAAAAATGCGTCAAAATTGATTACTAATGTGAAAGATCGGATCGGAAACGATCGGATCGATAGATATTTAAAATCACATGATCGGGATCGGATCGGAAGCAAAAAAAGGCGATCGGGACATCCCTAGCTGAGACTGATGCCATATCGTATGCTGCCGCAGTTGGGACAGCTGAGAGATGTGAAGCTGTGCTGACATGCACTGGTGGTGGTCTCTCCATATGCTGTGATATGGCCGTCTGGGTGTGGCTCACTGCATGTATCTGCGGGGCTTGAGAACTGGCTTGGGTGCATGTCCTGAGCTCACGCTGGTGGCTGTCGATGCGCTCCTGAACCTCGCTGGTCGACCACTCTTCAGCCGCCCTGATGCTGAGCCTGTTGAAAAGGACCGGGTCTGGACAGTACTTAATGAACATCATTGACACTTCACGTCCTGGATCCTCAACACTACGCCCCTGCCTCTTTAGACACTCATCCGCTATATCAATAGCATTGTTCAGTCTAATCCAGTACTCCATCACTCCCTCCTGCTGCAGTGGCTTGGTATTATAGAAGTCAGCCATGGGCATGGAGGAGTAAGATAGCTCACCGAAGTGCTGCTTCAGTATGTCAAATATCAAGTCGGGAGTTTTGATGGGGTCAAGTGTGGGGTTGTGTCGTAGCGTAATCCTCACTACATCTTTCGCTCCCCCCATTAGCTTAGACAATATCTCTTGTGACTGCTGGTGTTTCGGTGTGTTTCTCTTCATAAGATACACCCCCACTACTTCCACCCACTCACGAACGGAGTATTTATCACTGCTATCGCCCCTGAAAATGGGTGGCTCCTTAACATCGGACTGCATGACGAGCTTTACACCTGACAAATTCAACTCAGGAGCTCTCTGCTCTGATTTAGGGCTCTCTGCTGACATGGACCTAGTAACACCCCTGTCACCCTGTAACTGGGTCGCAATAGACTGACCGATCTGACTGGCCAACTCTGAGATGAGAGCACTCAAATCTACATGAGAATCTGTTTGTGGGGTTGGCAATTCATACCGGGAGACCTGGACACCAGTGGAACAAAACCGTGGGGTTGGCAATTCATACCGGGGGACCTGGGCACCAGTGGAACAAAACCGTGGGGTTTGCAACCCACCCACCCTAGGCGTTTGGCCCTCATCACCCAAAAACCAACCTCTCCCAAAGCCCACCCCAGAGAAACCCTCTCCTTCAGAAACCCCAGCCCCTTCTGAATTAGCTGCTGGATCCATGACAAATGAGAAATTCACAGAAATATACAAAAATATAAATCATATGTACATAAGTACACATATATATAGTCACACAATATCCAATAATCCAAATTCCAATGTTCCTATTTGACACTTTAAAATAATTATTCTCCTTTCTTCAGTTGTCAACCTTTTCTCCTTTTTTTTCTTAACACCTTATCTAATAAAGTATTTGATTCATTCAAAATGCCCCACACGGCCGAGAGTGACCAACTTGGAACAAAGGCGAGCTTCAGCTTCCCACGGCGATCGAGACGACATCGATGGCAGATGAATCCGGAAGGTCAACGGCACCAATGTAACCGATCGATTACGCTTGCGTTGTGTTCTTGTGTGGTGTGTGGCGACATTAACCAGGCAGGAGGCAGTACTGGATGCCTGTACGTTAATGCCAAGCAAGCAGTGCAAAAATGCTTCCGCATTCGTCACCGCACGCTAGTGCGGTAAAGCGCCCTTCTTTTCAGACAAATGCTACCATGCGTGCACCGGCGGCGGCGTGCTCGCTCAGGTGCGTGCGTGCGCCGGCGTGCTCGCGCGAGGTGCCCGCGCATGCGACACGAGCGGAGCTCAATATATAGAAGTCACCGCCCCTTATTCAGTATCTAGCAAATAGCTCAATTGGCAAGGACACATGGCTGTGGATCCTATGGCTTGTTTGCTGGCGAGTTCGAATCCCATCGAAAATATTTTTTAACGTGATTTTTTTTTAACGTGTATTCTTTCGCCGATTAAGGTTAGGCATTGTTTCGGAGTTGGTTAAGGTTAGAACGGTTAAGTTTAGGCGCTGTTAAGGAGCTGGTTAAGGTTAGAGTTTGTCAAAGAGAATGGCAATATAATTTCTATGGTTAAGGTTAGGCATTGTTTCGGAGTTGGTTAAGGTTAGAACGGTTAAGTTTAGGCGTTGTTAAGGAGCTGGTTAAGGTTAGAGTTTGTCAAAGAGAATGGCAATATAATTTCTATGGTTAAGGTTAGGCATTGTTTCGGAGTTGGTTAAGGTTAGAACGGTTAAGTTTAGGCGCTGTTAAGGAGCTGGTTAAGGTTAGAGTTTGTCAAAGAGAATGGCAATATAATTTCTATGGTTAAGGTTAGGCATTGTTTCGGAGTTGGTTAAGGTTAGAACGGTTAAGTTTAGGCGTTGTTAAGGAGCTGGTTAAGGTTAGAGTTTGTCAAAGAGAATGGCAATAGACAGCCTATTTCCGCGCGACCTGGGCGCTGGGCGGCGGAAAATGAAAGGCGCATTACTGCATGCCACTACGGTAAATTTTTCCACTGCTTGCTTGGCATAAAGCTACACGCGTACTGGATCTCAGGCTCTTTAATCTGTGTGACATAGATCCAACATACACATGTATTAGATTTGGTGTGCAGTGCCTTCTTCCACCTTCTCATTGCATATCCAAAGCAACTCACTTACACAATTATTATATATATTGTGTTTAGCCAAAGTAAAATTCCACAATCAAGCTTACCGTAACAATCTTAACAAAAATATCAAATAAAACCCATATATCTTTATATGACAAATATGAAAATAAACACATTAGAGTAACATGTAACTTTGCTGTGTTACAATCACACCAGCCAGACTCAACTTATATACAGTAGCTGAACTGGTGTGGATTAGCTACACTGTATAAGGCTATTAAACATACAGCCTTTCATTTCACACTAAAATCATATAAAACGTTTGCAAAAGAAACAGACAAAAACATCTCCATACCTGTGTGACATAGATCCAACATACACATGTATTAGATTTGGTGTGCAGTGCCTTCTTCCACCTTCTGACAAAAGATAAGAATGACAAAACGTCAGCTGTGTGTGTGAATACACATAATGAGAAACCGTGCAAACATAACAGTGAGTTTATGCTAGTTACCAAATGATAAATTAGCCCATCAAGACTACACTGATATAGAATGGTTCGTGATCTTGGATTCGAACAGGATGTACACAGGATGAGTAGAATATTTAACTGAACATGTAGCCATAAGTAGATACCCAGATAGCAAAAGATGTTAATTCAATGTTGAGTTATGGTCAAAATGCTTGATTTTTGGTTAAGGTCGACGATTGATGGTGGATCAACCATTAACCGATGAACCACTTGGCCAATGTTGAAAACATGTCATTGAATCAATATTGTTTTGTGGTTGCATTTTAATGATTGAAATGCCAATATCTAATAAATGTTGAATCAACGTATGCTGCTCAACGTATGCTGTCGTCATTGTGTCTCATCACCCAGACTGCACTGCACTTGTGCTGCGCCGCCTCCCAGAATGCACCTGTGCGGCAGCTTCCTGGCTGCTACCTCATGTCTCTCTGCATCGTTAAGACTGGTGAGTACTGCATGGCAATAATGTCGATTATGTTGTATGTTGTATGTTGTATGTATGCTTTCGATTGCAAACGCCAGCGGAGTAGTGCCGTGTTCGTTTTTACATGGTAGAGAATATTATATTAACCGCTATTCATGCCTGCTAGCTGAAGCTAATTTAGCTAGTAGCGTTAGCAGTTAGCTATGATGAATGTTTCCACCTGTTGCATATACTGTTTAGGGATGCACGATAAGGCCGATATCAGCAATTATGACGTCATCCCGATAAACTCGATAACGTTATTGATAGCTCCGATAACATATAATACATTTTTTGGTTAAAAGAAATCCGGTGTGGGTGGATTTGGATGAAGGGCGCTTGTTTTTATTATAGCCTCCTCCCGTTTTGCCAGTACTGTGGTAAAACTGATAGCGTGTGGTTTAGGAACAGGGAGTTTTTCACAAATCGAGTGCTCCCTTTCTTGGCTGTGACGTAGTCACGTTACATTCGGAGACAGACAGTCGATCTGCCAATTACGTCCCACGGCTTGCACCCACCTCTTCTTCTTACCACCAATCAGAAGCTCTCGTTCGTTTATTTACTTCCGGATTGTCAGCCATTACTCTACTCAGAGCTAACGTTATCTCCCCGCCAGCCACATTGACAAGTACCAATGCTTATACATTACTGGCAAACAGTGGCGGCTCTACCACTAGGGGCGCTCGGGCGCCGCCCCCCCTCAGCTCCTACCCTGGTTATATGAGAGAACAAGAAAAATAAGTTTTTAGTTTTTTGTTTTAAAGCCCTATAAATAATATAAACATGTTTAAAATTAATAATATTTACTCATTTTAAGTATGTTTGTGTTTCCAATGCACAATATAACGTTATTATATTAAAAAATAAATACTCGTTTTCTTGAACAGGAAGTGACGTTTTTTTTTATTTTTTCGTATTTTTCGCCCGGGCTAGAAGCGATAGCGCTCTGAGTGCGCGTCACAGTTTGATCGCTGTCTCCGTCACAGCCAATCAGTGCATACGGCGTTGTGCGGTTGAAATATGACTATTATGTTGGAATCCGAGCGCGATTTGAAACGGTCTAGGCAGCAGCGTGAACTTCCGTGAAGAATTTCCATAGCCGCATTTCGCGGAGACGCTCTCTGATTGGCCGACGCCAGTATTTTTTTCCATGGCAGAATTTCACAGAGACGATCTCTGATTGGCCGAATCCAATTTCTAATGTTCCAATTCTAGCTTCTAGCTTGGTTCCTAGGTTGGTCCTAGGTTGGTCGGTGGAGATAGTTGTGTTGTTGTGAGATGCATGCAGCTGTTTGTCTTAGACGAGCGTGCCGTGACTGCAAGTTCTTTAGACTGTTAAGCTTAGGCACTCTTTCAAAGTTGGTTAAGGTTAGAGTTTGTCTTAGAGCATGGCGATAGAACGCCAGGTAGTTTGCAGTCTGTTCGAGCGGAAATGGACAAAGGAATGTACTTGTTGAGTGTTGTGCTAACGAGCTCAGCTAACACTTGGCTAACATAGCTATATGGCGGATTATACACGTTTATCAAGCTCTCCTGCCCTGGCGATAGAACACCAGGTAGTTTGCAGGCTGTTCGAGGCGGACATGGACAAAGGCACTCACAGTACTTGTTGGCTATTAACAAACTATATTATGAATGCAGTGTGGAGGGACATGCATGGACATCAATACAGGCTGGGTGGACAATGCCATGGAGTGGATATACTTTATCAACAAGCCCTTCTGCCAACAACAAGGTAGATTAGCGATCTTTCTCTCTCTCTCTCTCTCTCTCTGCCACTCAGATAACGCCTCTCTCTCTCTCTCTCTCTCTCTCTCTCTCTCAGCCACTCAGCTAACGCTTAGTGGTAGATTAGCGATCTCTCTCTCTCTCTCTCTCTCTCTCTCTCTCTCTCTCTCTCTCTCTCTCTCTCTCTCTCTCTCTCTCTCTCTCTCTCTCTCTCTCTCTGCTTAACGTTAATGTTTGTAAATAGTTTTTTTTAGGAGCAGTACTACTGCTGGCCATTCATGAAGCGAGACATTGCTGATTGTTTATTTATTTTATAACACAAGACTATGACTACCAACTGCCTAGCCAGCCGTGTATCAATCTTGGATGCAATAATAACGTTACTTACCACACTGACTATGTCGATGGCTCATTGATTTAACTACTGCAGCTCTCTCGGATTGAAAATACGTGGATTATGGCTTGTTCAATATCGTCTATGTTTGAATGAATTAATGAATGAGAACTTTATTAACAGATTGCAGAATGGGTACAATACAGTACGGCTCAATACACACAATTGTTAAGGGGATGCAGACCAGAGAAAGACGTTTGTCTTGTTTACATCAGGGTCCCAGATTTTCGATTCATATCGATAGTTTAATAGCTAGCCTTGGCTCGTTTAACAATATGCAAAATATGTGTACAGCCCTGTACTCATACGGAAGTTATTCTTGGTATATAATAGGTCTGATTGTGTAACGAATCGATTCCACGTCGCGCTGTGTGTGAGAGGGAGAGATCTGCCTGTGTTTGTAGACGGGCGAGTTTTGTTTCTAACTTTTCTATTTATATATTGTGTTTCAAGTTGTGAATTAGAGTCTAGACTATACTTTATTTGACTGGTTGTGTGTTGTTGTAGTAACAGCTGAGCGACTCGTTCATAAGAGCCGATTCATTGCCGTGAGCGTGAGTCGAATCGCTCACGTCTTGCCATGAGTGTTGCGTGGTACTGTACTGTACATGTTTGCATTTTGCAAAATGTTTGGTATAGCGCCCCTAGTGGCGAAGTACCCACCGGCCGCCACTGCTGGCAAATGTCTTGTTGCACTCGACTTTAGTAAAATAGACCCAGACTTTTGAACATTTCGTTCTCTCCGCCATTATGAGAGCAGAGCTGTCTGTACTGAGTCGGCAGCGCAGCACCCGTGTGAGTGAGTGTGTGTGTGTGTGTGTGTGAGTGAGTGTGTGTGTGTGTGGGAGGGAGCCTGCTCGCAGCAGGCAGAGACAGAGGCAGGAGAGATAATAGACAACGGCCAACAAGATTAGTTTGCGACATTTAAATTCCTCAAAAAAAAACTCCATAATTTCTCGAGTACCGATAGCAGTACCGATGACGTCGGAGCTTATAAATACTAAAGAAAAAAAAAAAATTGATTAAAAAAAAAAAAATATATATATATATATATATATATATATATATATATACAGTTAAAAAAATATTATAATACAATAAATATCGGTTATCGGTATCGGCTTGAGGAGCATAAATTTATCGGTATCGGTGTCAAAAAATCAATATCGTGCATCCCTAATACTGTTATACATTTTATGTAGGCTAACGTCAGTAACGTTTCAAAATGTGGCTTATGATGTATTCTTTAACAGGATACACTGGCACAATCAGTTAGCTTAGCATTGCTGCTACCTTGCTTGCTAAAAAGTCATGGTAAACCAGGGTGCAGGCATACAGGCCGGGCCTGTCTCTCTCCCTCCCTCCCTAATGTGTTTGTGCTTAAAACAGTGATGACCGCATGTTCTCAGAGCATTTTCAGAGCACTGTTAAACTGTTAAATGGTCATTTTAAAACTAATATAAGAAATTAATGTATATAGTGGTATATTTATGAGGGAAAAAAAATATTTGCAACAACTTTTAACATTTATACAGGTAGGTTATTGATAACTAATTCTGCTATGAGTGTCATATTACAGTGACATTCATACAGTATCCTTTGATTTCACATAATTTAATTATTATTTCACAATAAAATACTGTAATCAAAATCCTCTGTAATATCACATCAGATTTTGTAATCTCACAATAACATAGCAATATTTCACATTTAATTATTATTTCACAATAATAGTAATCAAAATCGAAAGGTCCATTTGCATATTATTGGTATCTAGGGACATCTATGGACCTCAGGGAATGTATTCACATTGTCAGAAATATTGTGTCTATTACTAGGCTTGCTTAAATTGTGATGAAACAAATGAGAATATGAATTATGATGTTTCTTTGCATCTTTGACAGTGAATAACACCATGCTAATAATGACCAAACATTAAAAACTGCCACTGATCTCGTTCAGTCCCCTCTTGAGGTCATGTGTAAAAAAAAATCGAAGGAAATTAATAAAGGGAAGATGATTAAACCGAAGGTTCTGTAGATGCAGTACTGAATTCTCCCATCCGGACCAATGCAATTTGAAATATTATTATAGAATATGATGCTTATAAATGACCTTATTATAGCCAATTCGCACATTTATATATATATTATCTTTCAAATGCCTGAGTTCAATTTGGATTTAGTATCACCAGGCATGCATAAGAACAGATAATAATCTACTGTAATCTACTGTACTTTTAAATTTTCCCCACAGTGCAACCGTTTTGAAACTAATTTCAGATCTAATTGTTTCTCCCACTTTGGCCTCCTGACAGACACTGATGCCCTTCAAAAGATCCAAGATGCCCTGGGTCAGAGAGGACGGACCATCCTGCAGTTCTGCCAGAAACTGGACAACCCGGAGATCAGGGAAGTTCTGGCCAGATATGATCCAGAGGCTTCGAAGAAGACTCCTTATGGTGTACTTCAAGGAGCCTACGGAGAAACTGCTGCTCGGAGTTGATGTAAGTTTTATTTATTTAAATATTAAAATATTTGAAATGCTAAACGAGTGATTACAAACCCTACAAACACTGTGATAGACCCTCTAAACACTGTGATAGACCCGACAAACACTGTAAACACTGTGATAGATCTATCACAGTGTTTAGAGGGTCTATCACAGTGTTTAGAGGGTCTATCAGTGTTTAGAGGGTCTATCACAGTGTTTGTAGGGTCTATCACAGTGTTTGTAGGGTCTATTACAGTGTTTAGAGGGTCTATCACACCCTCTAAACACTGATAGACCCTCTAAACACTGGGACAGACCCTCGAAACACTGTGACAGACCCTCTAAACACTGATAGACCCTCTAAACACTATGATAGACCCTCTAAACACTGTGATAGACCCTCTAAACACTGTGACAGACCCTCTAAACACTGTGACAGACCCTCTAAACACTGTGATAGACCCGACAAACACTGTGATAGACCCGACAAACACTGTGATAGACCCTCTAAACACTGTGATAGATCTATCACAGTGTTTGTCGTGTCTATCACAGTGTTTTGAGGGTCTATCAGTGTTTAGAGGGTCTATCACAGTGTTTAGAGGGTCTATCACAGTGTTTGTCGGGTCTATCACAGTCTTTAGAGGGTCTATCAGTGTTTAGAGGGTCTGTCAGTGTTTAGAGGGTCTATCACAGTGTTTAGAGGGTCTATCAGTGTTTAGAGGGTCTATCACAGTGTTTAGAGGGTCTATCACACCCTCTAAACACTGATAGACCCTCTAAACACTGTGACAGACCCTCTAAACACTGTATCAGACCCTCTAAACACTGTGACAGACCCTCTAAACACTGTGACAGACCCTCTAAACACTGATAGACCCTCTAAACACTGTGACAGACCCTCTAAACACTGATAGACCCTATAAACACTGTGACAGACCCTCTAAACACTGTGACAGACCCTCTAAACACTGTGATAGACCCTACAAACACTGTGATAGACCCGACAAACACTGTGATAGACCCTCTAAACACTGATAGATCTATCACAGTGTTTGTCGGGTCTATCACAGTGTTTAGAGGGTCTATCAGTGTTTAGAGGGTCTATCAGTGTTTGTCGGGTCTATCACAGTGTTTGTCGGGTCTATCACAGTCTTTAGAGGGTCTATAAGTGTTTAGAGGGTCTGTCACAGTGTTTAGAGGGTCTATCACAGTGTTTAGAGGGTCTATCAGTGTTTAGAGTGTCTATTACAGTGTTTAGAGGGTCTATCACACCCTCTAAATACTGATAGATCTATCAGTGTTTAGAGGTGTCAGTGTTTGTCGGGTCTGTCACAGTGTTTAGAGGGTCTGTCACAGTGTTTAGAGGGTCTGTCACAGTGTTTATAGGGTCTAGCAGTGTTTAGAGGGTGTGATAGACCCTCTAAACACTGTGATAGATCTAGAAGTGCATGGATACACATTGTATTGCCTAGATGGTGTCAGGCTAGGCGATTGCTTAATTCTCTTTCCTGTCCAGGTACATATATTTTTTCGTTAAACACTGGACTGCAGATATGTTAATTGTCATTTTCTCTCTGCTCTTTCCAGAGACCCATGATGAGGCCAAAAAACGAGAGACCAAGTACACCTCAACTATGTGTCCAACCTCTGAAATTGAATCTGAGGACGAAGGAGATCTCCGCCCAGAAAAGAAGATCCAGGTACAGTGTTCACTTTGTTAAAGGGACAATTCTCCCTAGGGTGTTGTAAATAATTGCACTGCTGTTGTAGTTGCAAGTAGTGCTAAAAGGATAACACACAGTGGCCTGAGGGCCTATGTATTCAGACTTTAGCCTTGACTAATAAACGTAGTATCATAACTACATTTATTACATGTGTGTATATATATACTTTTTTTTAGGCCAAATCAGCAGTATGTGCACACAGACTCTGATGACCACTCGAGTGGCGACGCCAAAAGAAAATGTTTTGCCAAAGCACCTGATGTGGGTTTCCCAGGTATTGATGCAATGCATTTATTTTATATAGGCACTTTGGAAATGATCACTGCTACAGTTAATAATAATAATAATAATAATAATAATAATAATAATAATAATAATAATAATAATAATAATAATAATAATAATAATAATAATAATAATAATTGTAGCTGAGGGGTACAATTCCCTGACTGTATTGTTAGATATGATATTTAATACCACTACCTCATGTACTTTAACTTCTGGCCACCCAGTACAAGATATAAGTATGATGAACACTTTCCCACCTGATGAAACGAACCAACACAAATGGACCAAATCGAATATTTAATACAGCAAAGGGTGTATACAACATTCACTTAATTACATTTATGATTTGAAATGTTGAGTATGCACTTTTATGGCAAATGAGTATTCGTAGGTAAATCAACATTGAATGTCCAATCTCTGGTTGCGCAGGGAGTAAGTATACAACCTGGCATATTTAGGAAACGATAGCGATAGTACTTAAATGATTATAGCTGGATACACTAAGGGGGGGGGGGGGTCCCGCTGGTTGTAAGACAGTAGGAGGGGGGGGTTAGAGAAGTCGCTGGCGGTATCCCATCTGGCCGACGGTGTCTTGGGAGAATCCAAAGTCTTAGACCCAGTGCCCACAGAACCTCGGGCCGCAGACGAATACAGCTGGACCCTCTGTGGAACGGTATCTGCCGGTCCACAACGGAGAGACGTGGTGCGACCTCACGTGTAGAGCGCCGCCTCACCTGTAGTCCTCTCCGGGGGGTAATTCCAACACTCGACAGTGTTGGCCTTTATCCATGGAATAATCAAAGCACATAAAGCATAATCCAAGAGCCGTGGAAGGCTCGCCGTCGTCGGGTAGAGTAATCCAATATACAGGTCCAGTCGCTCTTGACCCGGAGCTCCTCGGATGCAATCACCACTAGGGGTCTGACCAGCCTGGATAAGCGTCCAGATAACGTCAGGAACGATGGGGGTACTGATAACTGTAGAACTCGAACCGAACGATGCACCATACATAAATAGACTATTATTAGCTTAATAGAATACGTCCAACTTGACGGTATGGTGCCAAACTATGACCATTCAACTATTAATCTACACGATATCTCAATGCCTATTCTGGGCCAAGTAGGCCCTACTACACCGCACGTGCTTCGTGGGGAGGCTTTTGCGTCTGTCACTCTGTTGGAGGGTAAAGAACTGGACTAAAAGAAAGTTCTACTTTACGAGCGCCATATATATATGCGCTATGAACAAATAGTACCACACGTATTTCGCCCGGCATATTACTGCGCGGAACCGGGGGTTGCCTCGACATGTTAGGCGGCACGATTGAACTTGAACCTAGGGGTATGGCAACCTGGCGCCAGGTTCTCGTCCAATGGTAGAATGAAACTATTATGGGCTGTTTAGTAGAAACGGGGATATTCAATGCATATTGTACAAGGAATATACAGGGGATATCAAACGATATACAAATACAATTAAATATATATATATAAATAAATATACATATTCGGTTTAATCTGATCCTTCACAACAATAATAATAATAAACAGTTAAACAAATTAGTCTGACCATGTACCGACAAATTGAGCATTTTAATTTGATTGGACTTCTGCATTTCTTGCAGTTATTCTATAGTTGGCCCAAAATATATACATTGTGAATAACATGCCAACTAAAATATGTTGTAGGACAGACTCCAAAATCGAGCCGGTCTCGTAAGGCGCTAAGATCCGTCAACCCTCCAGTTGTTGGCCAAGAGCCTACAATGAATGGTATGTTGCTATGCATGTTAAAATGCCAACTAGATGACTGTTTAAACATGATTTGTAGCATCTTCAATTCTCACCCTGGCTTACCTTTTTTAGATTCTTTGGATGGTGGCATGATCTACAGCTATTTAGATTCGTTGCAGACTCCTGATCCAAATAACAGTAAGTGAACCCATATCTGTGTTCTTGTGAGAAGCTTGCTGGCAGGTCGCTGGCATCATGCATGCAACAGAATACATGTTTACAATGTGCATGCCAGCCCACTACAAAAATTCAAAGCATTCACAACTTGCAAGCAATGTCACAATAAAAATGTGTAGTTGTACATAATGCTTTTATATTGAGCACAATTTCCACCATGTTTGAGTCGCAACTTATTTTACATTTCCCCTTTGTAGATCTGGTTACTAGCAACTACCGGCAATCGCTAACTCAACATAATGGTGAGTTATCAAGCAATCTCATAACATAATATTCTGGCATGTTTAAAATATCTGTATTGTCTCGCATTGTCTTTGATATTTTTATTAAAGTAGTATTTGGCAGTGCACGTGAAATCAGCTGAATGGAAATCAAACATTTTCTCACATGGGGGATTACAATAGCGTCATTTGCTAATAACTTTGTGTATTTCCTACTGTGTTTCAGCCGAGATGCCAGGATTTGATATTGTTCAGTATCACCAGCAGCAGCAGGCCTCACATGTCCAGCAGCTGCAAGATCGACAAAGTGCAAGTAGTGGTATGATACTGTACTCTTTCAGTAACAGTGTTTTGAGAGACGGGGATACAACTCCTTACACCCCTTCCTGACATAGAGCGACGCGAGCGAGCGAGAAAAAGTGATTAAAATGTATTCGTTTCAATCAGACTATCCTGACCTGCCGCGAGCGACAGTGAACTGAGCAGCGATGTCGTTCACCCCTCAAATATTCGCTCGCTGTGTCTCTAGTTGAGCGATTACGCGGCCGAGTCCCGCCCCTAAACACTTTTTATTGGTCGAGAATCCAGGTAACACACACTCGGACACGCGCTGCGTCATATCAGGACAGTGTCGTGTGCGATTTCGTCTCCAGTTCGCTCGCTTGCTGCCTGTCAGGAACCGGTGTTAGTGATTATGACATGTATGTTAATTTGACTGACAAGTCAGATTTTGTATTTTTAAATATAATGATTTGTTTCTACAGGGATGTCGGGATGCAGCTCGGGGCAATACTACAGTCCCCCTGGTCTCTCACAACATGCACAAAATGGTATGCCATTTTAGAGGGAACTACCACCAGTTTGATCCAATGCAGTCAAACTAGTGAAATATATAACTATGATTTTGTTTCTACAGCGATGTCAGGACACAGCTCAGGGCAATCTGGTGTTTCACAGCGTAGACAGATGGCCGGCGATGACGGGCAGCTTCTGAAAGGCAAGTCTATTGGACATGGTGTAATTCCTCGTGTGATTTGCTGCTTATTTTTATTTCTCACTTAATGATTTTAACTCTTCTTCTGAAGACCTTACCATCCAGAAGAATAATTCAATGCTGGCTGAATTACTTGTCGTGGTGAAGGATCTATCGAGAGATGTGCAGTTCATCAAGACCGAGTTGGCTGAGGGCAACATATCTGGTGGGACCAGGGGACACAGGGTGGCCACCACAACCACTATGCTCCCCTTCCAGCTGCCAATCGCCAGTGAACAAGACTTCAATGAGGCAGAATCATTACTGATGGAGCAATCAGTCCGTCAAAAGATGGTAATTTATTGAACTGCATTCATTTATCAAATGTAGATCGTTTCAGTGTGGTCTTGTTCAGGGGAAAAATTTGTTTAGCACTTTCTAGTTCAAAACGTGTTAGAGCTTGTATATCTGCTATTTATGAAACGTTTTGAAATTGTTCAAATATACCGTTTACATATGGACAGGAGGGTTAATGTGGTTAAACCTAATGACTGGCATGGGCTGGAATATCAGTGCATGCATAAAGTGTGTGTATAAACAAGTTGGTTGCTCTGTGTTCATAAAATAAACGTTATGCTGTTTCTAACGCAGGGCCTTCATTTTCTTCTCTCTGATTTAGATTTCTCGCCTGGCTTTGGTAGGAGGCACCAATTCAGAGAACCTGATCAGACTGATGTTGAAAACTGCTATGACCAATGCCCTGGCCAGTGGGTTCAACTGGGCTGGAAAGAAAGACAAGCGTTGTTCAGAAAGCAAGAAGCCATTCAAGCACACCACACTACAAGCCTGCATGTTTGGTGAGCTTCCTCCCCTGCAAACTACTTCATAGGTTAAGTTTAGGTAGTGAGGTGGTGATGCTGGTGATGCTGGTGATTCAGAATATAATTATGCTGTTGCAAAAACTTAAAAAAAAAGTGTTATGTTGGAATAAAGTGATGAAAGTGCAACCTATAAGAAATGGACAACGTAATTGAGCTTTAGAGGTGCATGGATACACATTGTATTGCCTAGATGGTGTCAGGCTAGGCGATTGCTTAATTCTCTTTCCTGTCCAGTCTAACTGGATGCTGACTGTAGCTTGTTACTGTAGACCTACAGAGTGAGTAATTGAGTGATTAAAAAAAATCGCACTCGTGTGAAGTGAGGGGTGCTCTTATCATCGTACATCATCTCACCCACCTCTCTTCCTCCCTTTTTTATTTTTGTGTCTATCAGCTGCTGCTCGACAGTTTGACCCCAAGCTGACCGACCAGGACTACAGCGAAACTGTCAAGAAGTGGCTTCGTTATGCGCCAGACCGGGAGGGAGGCATCTCAAGGAACCGAAGTGACCCAAACTTAAGTCAAGCGAACCAGAGTCAAACTTAGGGTACCCCAGCACAGCACAGCACACACTGTTTCCCTGGTTCATACAGTACAAGGAATTACCCTGATGGACACTGTTCTTCCATGGACGGCATCTACTTGAATGACATGCTGCTTCAGCCTGTTCTTGGAACCGAAGTGACCCAAACTTAATTGTCAAGCGAACCAGAGTCAAACTTGGGGTACCCCAGCACACTGTTTCCCTGGTTCATACAGTACAAGGAATTACCCTGGACACTGTTCTTCCATGGACGGCATCTACTTGAAGGCTGCTTCAGCCTGTTCTTGCAGTGTTTATTTTTTTTATTTTTAATTTTAACCTTTATTTACCCAGGGTAGGTTCGCTGAGCACAGATGCTCTTTTTCAGCTACGCCCTGCTTCACATTCACAGAGTTCCATTCACACCTGGGAGCTGCCCAGGCCTAACAAAATTAATAGTTGGTTTCAGGTTGCCGACCGACCCTGCCGATTTAGGTGCGACCCAATATATTTTATGAGTTTTTAGAAAAAATTCTAAAAAAAAAAAAAAAAAAAAAAAAAAATTAATAAAGTTTCATAGAAATCTTAGTCAAACATTTAGTATTATGGATATTAAACATGCTGGCAGAGTACATGCATCCATGTTGTTGTGAACATTTTAATTAAATAAAGAAATTCCCTATCCATAGTCGCCGTGGGAAAGAATAAAATAAATAAATAAAATAAAATAAATTCCCTACCTACCCATGGCCAAACTGACAACCAACCTGAAACCAACTATTAATTTTGTTAGGCCCCAGTACAACCACAGTCTGACACTGTTGGCCACTGAGCAACTCCACTGGAGCAGTTGGGGGTTTAGTGCCTTGCTCAAGGGCACTTCAGCGGTTGGTGTTAAGGGTATGGGAGAGAGTTATATGGGAGAGAGTTATAGAAACATTAGGGGTGTAACGGTAGGGGGGGGGGGGGGAATCCAAAAAAATTTGCTTTTCATTTATCTATTTATTTAACATTAAGTTTTATATTAAACAATATAAAACGAATTGGCCATCATTGACTGAGCAAACTAATGCTTACTGCTGTAACCTACTAATAACACTTAAGTAAATCTGAAGATTATTATATAGCAGATGCCTTGGAGGATAAGTCGTGGACAACTGTAGATCATCTAAGCTCCACTGTGTTTAAATTCAAATCCTATGCCATTGTTATTTAACCTTTGTGTCTGAAAACTAAAGTATTATACTCTTATTAGGGGACTAAATTGAAAAACTCCATAAAAAGATTATGTTGAAATAATTTCCCACTTTCTTTTCCATAAATATTTTATTCAACTTCAGCCCTGATCATAACAATTTTTTATATTATTTTTGTAATGAAATACTCCCACTTTTCTGAAAAGAGTTGTTAAATATGACAAAAAAAAGAATATGTGGTGGTTATGATCGGGCTGAAGTGGAATAAACAATTTATGAAGAGTAAAAAAAAAAATACAAGATAATTAAAAGATTATGCCACATATTATGTTGGCTCATCACTGCAAAGTTACAAATACGAATCTGATCAGACACAAGGGTTACGTTGTTGTTCCCTTTCTAATTTCCTCAAACATCTAGTCTAGTTAATGTGATCAATATTATTTGACAATTGATGCTTTTTGTTGGACATTTCAGTCAGTAGTGAGCTCATACTTTGAGCTCATAAATTTATAGTTAAAATGATTGAGACAACGCAATCTTGTCTTCGTTGTGCATGAATGCGTGTGCTCACCACACACAATATGTGTGTCACTATTCTGGCAGTGGCTATATTGTTAATGAAAGCCTGTTATAAGGTCTGTTATTTGTTTTTTGTAAAAAGTTTTAGTCACTGGAAGTTCTGATACCCTAGAAAAAATTTTTTTTTCATATTAAAGCCATGTTGTCATTTTTGTTCACACATTTTTGGAAATATGGTCATATAAGAATTGTATTATTATTTATTTAACAATAGTGTGTTTAACAGCAGGAAAAAAACATGTAATGTTATGATGTATACATATCAGCAGCAATATTTTAATGTAAAATGTACATTAATCAGTATTGATTCCTTAACTTTACAAGTTACAAGTAGATGTACAAGTTACAAATGTACAAGTAGAGTACCATTTAGATTATGGTTGAATAAACATTGATGTCTAACATTGATTCAATATAAAATCAACTAAAATGTGCATGTAGATTACCATTTAGATTATGGTTGAATAAACATTGATGTCTAACATTGATTCAATATAAAATCAACTAAAATGTGCATGTAGATTACCATTTAGATGATGGTTGAATCAACATTGATATAGTATCAGCTATGGTTGACACCTAACGTTGATTCAACGTGTAAGTCATAGACAACGATCTATATAATTTAGATGTCAGGCTTCAACATAGATTCAATATTTCTGCTGAACCCTATTTCAACGTTGATTCACTCATTTTTTGCTATCTGGGTAATGTTTAAAGCACAAATTACGACTTTTATCAATGTTTATCAGGCGGAGATTAACAACGTGGCTCACCTCATTGCATATCCAAAGCAACTGAGCGTGAGCCAGGTGAGATCGCGCATAATAATGTCGTCACGCAATGTCACGATGGTGCGTTCAGCATCCACACCAAACCCCAAAACAACACAGGTGACACCACAGGTAGGAGATCACGGTGGTGCGTTCAGCATCCACACCAAAACAACAGGTAGGAGATTCCAACAAAACAATGAAAAAGGGTGTTTTGGCGAAATTCACATGGGGAACATATTAACCTGTTACATATGCATTAACTGTTTTATGTATTGTGTTGTGTGGACCCCAGGAAGACTAGCTGGGAGCCATGGCACCAGCTAATGGGGATCCTTAATAAAAAAACAAAAACAAACCTGCCACACCATGTATATACCCACAACTGTCTGTATTTACCTGCACATAGTCCTTTTACATAATCTGTAGATACTATATCTATATCTGTATATATCCTATACTCTTACTGGTTACGCTGCTGGACAGTATGACTCCTACCATACTTTTCTCGTTATACCTTTATCACTGTATATTATACTACAACTCTGTACATACATCTGATTAGCATTACACACAGTATTTGTAACTGAGGGGTACAATTCCCTGACTGTATTGATAAGTATGGTATCATTAAACCACTACCGCTTTATGTACTTTAATTACTGGCCATACAGTACATGATATCTAAATATAATGAACACTTCCCACAATGAACCGGTTCTACACAAAGTTGTCTTTAAGTATTTATTGCAGCAAAAGGTACATAATACTTCTCTATTATACTTTGAATGCACTTGTAAGGCAAAGGAATGTGCGTAGGCAAATCAACAATGAATGTCCATTCTCTGGTTACGCAGGAGGTAATTATACAACCTGAATCTTAGGGAATTATATCCATGGTACACTAGTAATATATAGCGGGAGATACTGGAAGGGTCCCCCCGGTTGTAAGCCAGCAGGGGTAGAGGATCTGTCGGTAGTAGAGAGTCTGGTCAACGATGACTAAGGAGACTCCAAGTACAGGAGACGGTGCAATAGCCTCTTGATCCACAGACGAATACAGCTGTTCTCCGTAGACTGTAGCTCCACAGTGAAGAAAGCTAGCCGGCCTCAGGCTCTCTGAGGCGCCGACTCGACTTGGCTCCTCGCGGGGTAAATCCAACACGTGTAAGCGTCGGCGATTCTCCGCTCCATAAATCACAGGACCAAAGCAAATATAATCCAGCCGCAAAGGGCTATGTAGTCGTCGGGTAGATTAATCCAGTGT
This sequence comes from Notolepis coatsorum, assembly GCF_963971535.1. Classification (NCBI taxonomy): domain Eukaryota; kingdom Metazoa; phylum Chordata; class Actinopteri; order Aulopiformes; family Paralepididae; genus Notolepis; species Notolepis coatsorum. Next base: position 34,134,384 of record NC_140180.1, on the reverse strand, counting down.
ACATGTCCACACGGTTCTCGTCTAGGTCTCCTCGGGTGAAAGCGCCATGAAAGCAGCCCAGCCTGGATAAGAACTCTAGCTAATACGAGGAAGCGTTGGTGATGCTGGTCACTGTAGAACTTTAGCCGCACGATACACTATACACAAATAGACTATTACTGACTTAATAGAAATATGTCGCACTCGACGGTATAGCGCCAAACTCTGACAATTCAGTTATTAATTCGCACGCGGTCTCAATGCTCTATTCTGGGGCCAAACAGGCCATACTTCACCGCACGTTGTATCGTGGGTGAGGCTTCAACTTATTGGGTAACTCTTGACTTCTGACTAAGTAAGACTAAGTGCTTCTGTATTCACCTGCGCCGTATTTATATGCACGGTGAACAAACTAGTGCCAACGACATTTCTGTCTCATATCCCTGGGCAAGGCCGGGCATGCACAGACATGTCTTGACGGTGACTTTGAACCTGACTCCGGAGGCACGGCTCTGGCGCCTGTGGACCGCTGTCCAATAGGAGAATGAAATATTATGGTCTGGGCTAAAGGGATATTCCGTGTATATGTACAAGGAATATACAAGGGATATCAACGATATACAAATACTATGCAATATATATCAATCAATAAATATATATATTCGGTTTAATCTGATCCTTTGTAACAGCCGCCCCCTAATTAGTCCCACCTAATTAGCTAAGCAGAGACAGATTAACCGCACTGTCCACTACTCAATGTCTGTTGTGAGGGGTCGGTCAGTTCACAAAGTCATGGGGTCATGGTCGTCATCGATAGTATCGGGGAGCCTTGGCAGTTCTATTAGCCTCGCCACGGGTCGGGTGTAGATCCGCCCTTGGACGAGCACTTCGGCTGCTCGGACCTTTCCGTCGGCACCGGTGATCACTTTGCTTACGCGGCCAGCCGGCCACATAGCTCGGGGTAGTGACTGGTCGATAATCATGACGACTGTTCCCTCTGTCAAATTGTCTCTCTCTTTCACCCATTTCTGGCGGGTCTGTAGAGACGGTAGATAGTGGAGTAGGAAGCTGTTCCAAAACTTGTCAGCCAATACTTGACTGTACCTCCACATTCTTCGGCCGTTCGCTTCTTCAGGCCTGTACATTGTCTGTGGTAGCGCGGGGTCCAGCTGCCCCATCAAGAGTGTGTTGGGGGTGACTGGGTCGACATCTGCTACATCACTTGAGACGTAACCGAGGGGCTTTGAGTTCAATACTCCCTCGATCTCCGTGAGGACTGTCATTAGGACTTCTTCCGCCACGGTCTGGGCCCCAAGCACGGCGTACAGGGCTGTCTTTATTGAACGTACTTCTCGTTCCCAAGTTCCACCGAAGTGAGGTGCGTTCGGGGGATTAAACTGGAAGTCAATCTGGGATGGAGCGAGGTGGGTCTTAAGTTCTGGGCCCATAGCTTGGAAGCTCTCTCTCAGCTCTCTTTCTCCGCCTTTGAAGTTTGTCCCGTGATCAGACAATAATATAGACGGTTTGCCTTTCCGCGATGTGAATCTTCGGAAGGCCATAAGGAATGAGTCTGTGCTCATGGTTGGAAGGAGTTCTATATGCATCGCTCGGGTGGTCATGCATTTGAATACAATACCCCACCGCTTCTCGGTTCCTCTTCCTTTCTTTATATACAGCGGGCCGAAACAGTCCATACCGGTGGAGTGAAAGGGCTTGTCGCCGAGTCGGAGGCGACAGGGAGGTAGGTCAGCCATCCGGGGTATACTGGGCTGCGCTCGCCACTTACGACAGTCTAGACAGGTTCGCTGGAAGCGCCGCACTGCTTCTCTCCCTTGCAGTATCCAATAACGACGTCTGATCTCCGCGAAGACTCTCTCTGCCCCGGCGTGATGCACATCCTCGTCGTATTTCTTTATGATCAGCCTTGTGATTGACCTTGTGTCGGCTGTTTAAGACTATCGGGTACTTGACGTCATCCGGTAAGTCTGGAGCTCTCCGCAGACGACCACCCACTCTGATGAGACCATGGGCGTCGCTCTCGGGGGCTAGGTGGAGCAGTCTGCTGTCTGATGGGACAGGCTTTGCTCCCTGTAGACAGTCTAGCTCATCGGGGAACGAGTCTCTCTGGGCTCGTTGTAGTAGAAGAAGTTCTGCTTCTTCGTAGTCAGCTGCAGTAATGTCAGTAGTGAGCTGAACCTCTGGGTGGTGCCACAGGAATGTCTTTAGCTGCGCACTCTCTAGGGTGAGGCAATCGTCTATGTCGGGGTCTGTGGAGACGAGTGTGTTCAATCCACAGAACATAGATTTCTTGTTTTCGGCCTCCTCTTTACTCGCTTCCCGTGGGGTGGGTGTAGGCCACTCTTCTTCCGGGAGCTTGAGGAACTCTGGCCCGTCACTGTATAGGTTGTGACGGGTGAGGTCATCCAGGGACATTCCCCGGGTGATGACGTCAGCTGGGTTGTGTTTTGTGTCCACATACCTCCAGCTTGCTACTTCTGTTAAATCTTGAATCTCTGTGACTCTGACTCCCACGAAGACCTTGTATCTGCACGAATCAGACCGGATCCATGTGAGTACTGTCGTGGAGTCTGACCACAAGATTGTTCTTTGCACCGGAATGGTGAGTTCACGTTGGATTAACGTGGCGAGTTGCGCTTCTGCTAGGGCTGCGCAGAGCTCTAGACGCGGGATAGATTGTTGCTTTCGTGGGGCTATTCTTGAGCGAGCCAGGATGAAAGCAGTATGTATTTCTCCTCCCTCCTCTCGGGCACGCAAGTAGGCCACCGAACCGTAGGCTACTTCGGAGGCGTCGCTGAAGACGTGCAGGTCCATCTGGCACGTCTCCGGCCTCACTGTGGGTGGGAAGTAGCTGCGGCGTATGTTGACACCTGGGAGTGAGCTGAGTTCCGTCTCCCACTCTCTCCATGTGGATGCAAGGTGTTCGGGTATGGGGTCGTCCCAGCCCTGGTCCTTGTCCCATAACGCTCTTACAATCATCTTTGCCCTGGTGGTGTAAGGTAGAATACATCCCAACGGGTCATATTGTCTGGCGAGTGTTCTGTATACACTCCGTCTGGTGGTCGGTAGTGCAGTCGACCTTCCCTGCTCCTTGGTCAGGGGTGTGTGTTTATAATGGAGCGAGTCTGTTTTGAAGCGCCAGACTAGTCCTAATGTCATTTCTTGGGCTTCTCCTGGGATGGTCGCCATCCAGGTCTCGCTGCTTGCTGCCTTGTCCTCGGGGGAGAGGCTGCGCAATACTTGCGGGTCGCTGCTGGCCCACTGCCTGAGATCAAAGGCGCCTTTGATCAGGGAGGCGCGGAGCTTGAGTAGAAGGGCCTCGGCTTCTTCTGGCGTCGAGACGCTTTGCAGACAGTTGTCCACGTAGAAACTATTTCCTACACTTTGTCCGACCTCTTCATCAGCTGCTGGGTCCTCTGCGACGTGTTTTTGCAGTGCAAACGTAGCACAGCATGGGCTGCATGTGGTTCCGAAAGGGAGGACTTCCCATTGATAGATGGCTGGTTGCTCATCCCCGATCCTCTCTCTCCATAGGAACCGCAGCAGGGGCTTGTCCTCTGGGGAGAGGCTGCGCAATACTGGGGGGTCGCTGCTGGCCCGCTGCCGGAGATCAAAGCCGCCTTTGATCAGGGAGGCGCGGAGCAGCGCACGACGTCGCCAGTCAGTTTTCTTTATGTGTCCCGCTGTGAGTCGCTTGTTAATCTCAGCGCGGTACACCGTCTCTTGAGCGGGGTCTCTGACTAGGCGCCGCTCTGTGTTCAATAGATACCGCTCCGTCGCTTCTTTTGGGGCGTGGAAGGTAGGCATACCCTCTCGCCTCAGGAGTGGAGTTGCGTATCTCATCACTCCGTTGACTTTGACTCTCTTTGCCCCCTGCTCGAGGAGGGCTATAGCGTAAATGTCTTCCTTGGAACGAATGTCTTTCTTTTTGTTCTTAAAGGGCATTGTCTCTAGTGTCCATAGCCTCTCGACATGCTGTAGGAGGGTGGTGTCTTCTTCTGTCACTCTGGAGTGGAGGCAGTTAGTGGCTGCTGTTCGGTTAAGAGACTTAGCGAGGGGGCCTTGTAATGTCCATCCTAGGCGGGTCTCGACTGCTGCAGGACAGCCTCTGGGCCCTGTGTGGACCCGGTCAATCGGGACGATGAGGTCTGCATGGTCGGAGCCTATCAGCAGGGTCGGGGTGGCACCGTCTATGAGCGGTATAGGTAGTTGACGCAGGTGCACATATTTATCCATCAGCTTGGCGATGGGGTAGGTGTACTGCGACAGGCCTATTTCTTGGCTGGTGAAAGCGTTAGTAATCCTGTACCGTCTCTCTGGCTGCCCGCTTGCTGCGATAGTGAAGGAGACATTCTCGCCCTTTATCGTCTTTAGATCTCTTCTTATTGTCCGAATCGTCATCTGGTTTTCGCTCCCCCGCAGCCCCAGCTGGGCCGCAGCGGACGCGAGGAGAAGGGTCTTCTCTGACCTGTCGTCAAGGACGGCGTAAGTGTCCATGACCTTATCTTGGTAACTCAGTGTTACGCGGACCACCTTTAAGAGCACCCGGGCGCCCCCGCTGCTGGCGGGGTCAATGTACATAACACTTGCCTTTGTGCTGCTTGAGGGTGCAGGCTTTCTTCTGTTACTGTCGTGTAGGACATCTAGGTGGGCTCCGTCTCACCGACTACACCTCTTCTTTAAGCGGCAATCGGCTGCCATGTGACTGCACGCACATCGGTAACAGCGTCGGTTGGACTTTATCCATTGACTCACCTCGTCGGCGGTCATCTTCTTGAACGTGTCACATTGTGACAACCAGTGTTCCTTTTCGCAGTACGGGCACACCATCTTCCACTTCTCTTTCATCGAGGGGGTACTGTGGTTCTTGCTGCTCGGTACTGATTCTGATTGGTGCATGACGGTCAACAATCTTCGGCCATCGTTTGCTCTCCTAGGTCCCTCTCTGGAGCTTGGGGTGCTCCGCATGAATGTATCCAACCGTAGGCTGTTGACTTCTCTCGCCAGGAAGTCGGCTAGGTCTAGGAGGGATGGCTCGGGACCGTTAGGATCACGGTGGTCCTTTTGCCGCCTGAAGCGCTCTTGTCGGGCGGGCGGAAGCTTCTCTAAAATCCTCTCGACATTAGAGTTCGCGTACAGTTCGTCCATACCCTTTTCTCTTTGCGCCCCCAGCATCCCTACCAGGGATTGTACCTTGATAGACAGGTCATCTAGTGAGCGATTGTCTGTGGCTGGGGGTAGGCGGTCAATATGCCTTATCTCTTGTATTACGTAGTCCCATATGCGTCCATATCTTTGGTCGAGTGCTGCTAGAGCCGCTGTGTATGGGGTAGTAGAGGTGGCATAGGCCAGCGCTATATTGTGCGCTCGGGGCACCTTGAGGTGCTTCAGTAGGATAGCATACTTGTACGGTTCATCAGCTACATCGGACATCATTGTCTCTAAGCACATTCGTAGCTCCGTGTACTGTGCTCTGTTCTCGTGGGTGAAGTCCGGAAACGTCAGTGTGCCAATGTATGATGCCATGGATGGCTGGCACATCGGTGAGCGTTGGAAGAGAGGCCTCCTAGGCGAGTCTCCTCTTACGCCTCTTGGTGGGCTGGTACCTGCTGGGTACCATGGCCCGCGTATCCAGGTGCTATTCCTCGGGGCTGGTCGTGCGTCAAGCTCACCCGTGAATTGAGTCGGGGGTCTGTAGCGCAGAGCCGCGGGGGTAGAGCCTGGGCTGTACTGGACCTCCTGGTCCTGTGGAGTACTGTGCTGCTGTCGGGCTTGACTCTCCTCCTCTCCCTCTTCTTCTTCCTCTGGCAGGTCCTCTAGATCCTGTAGTCGTCTATTTAGCCTCTCCGCGGTGTAGACCGTTTCTTCCTTGTAGCTGGGTCTCACTTGGACCGGTCGGGGAAGGGGTTCGGAGGGGGGTATAGGCTCTCTCTGGTGGTCGGGCTCAGGGTCGCTTGATCGGGTAGGGGAGGGTGCCCTTGACCCTTGTCTTGACGAGGCCCTGGAACCCCGTGCGGAGGGAGGGGGTGTTGCCCTGGTGATCAGCTGCTCCATTATCCGCGCTTGTAATCGGTCGCGCTCGGCTTCACGCTTGGTGAGAGCGAGGTCGCGCTCTGCTTCTCTTTGGGCACCGGCAGCGGCGCGCTGGGCTTCGGCGGCGGCGCGCTGGGCTTCGGCGGCGGCGCGCTGGGCTTCGGCCCGGTCCCTTACCATATTCTCTTCCGTCTGAAGGCGTCTAATCTCTAGACGTATACGATCTTCGTCGCTCCGTTGCTGCGCTTGAAGGCGTTCTCTTTCCATGGAAGAATGTTCACGCTCACTAAGCGTCTGTGCTTGGAGTCGATCGCGCTCTGTTGAGGCTGCTAGGCTGGCGAGGAATGCCTGTGCCAGCATCTTGTCCGCCTCGCTGGGGGAAGACGCTGGTTGAGGTGATCCGCTCCTGGCAGTACTCGTTGGAGATCTGTTCTCCTGTGGCGAGTCCTGGAGATCCATCTCCGGGGTGCTCTCCTCTTCTTGTAGCGGGTAGAGTTCCATCCCTGGAGAGCTGTCTTTATCCTGGAGCTCTCCGGGGACTACTTCTTCGGTCTTGGCGGGGGTAAAGTCATGTCGGGTCCCTCCTGGTCCCTACCGTGAGCTTGGTCAGTTACGTTAGAACCCACTAGGGCCTCTATTGGCGGGGTAGCCTGGTCGATAGGGTCGGACATAATTTTACTATCTACTTTTTCCGCGTTTACCGTCTGTAGAAGGCTAGGTAGTATATTGGCAACGTAATCCTCTAAGTACTGAGGTGTCTGCCGTCTACGCTGCGGGCGATCTACTTTAGGAGAACCGTTTTGTGGAGTGTTCATCATAGGCCATGTCAATATTAATACCACTATATTAATATTACACTAGTTACCCTCCGGCTCGAAGGACCAATTGTAACTGAGGGGTACAATTCCCTGACTGTATTGATAAGTATGGTATCATTAAACCACTACCGCTTTATGTACTTTAATTACTGGCCATACAGTACATGATATCTAAATATAATGAACACTTCCCACAATGAACCGGTTCTACACAAAGTTGTCTTTAAGTATTTATTGCAGCAAAAGGTACATAATACTTCTCTATTATACTTTGAATGCACTTGTAAGGCAAAGGAATGTGCGTAGGCAAATCAACAATGAATGTCCATTCTCTGGTTATGCAGGAGGTAATTATACAACCTGAATCTTAGGGAATTATATCCATGGTACACTAGTAATATATAGTGGGAGATACTGGAAGGGTCCCCCCGGTTGTAAGCCAGCAGGGGTAGAGGATCTGTCGGTAGTAGAGAGTCTGGTCAACGATGACTAAGGAGACTCCAAGTACAGGAGACGGTGCAATAGCCTCTTGATCCACAGACGAATACAGCTGTTCTCTGTAGACTGTAGCTCCACAGTGAAGAAAGCTAGCCGGCCTCAGGCTCTCTGAGGCGCCGACTCGACTTGGCTCCTCGCGGGGTAAATCCAACACGTGTAAGCGTCTGCGATTCTCCGCTCCATAAATCACAGGACCAAAGCAAATATAATCCAGCCGCAAAGGGCTATGTAGTCGTCGGGTAGATTAATCCAGTGTACATGTCCACACGGTTCTCGTCTAGGTCTCCTCGGGTGAAAGCGCCATGAAAGCAGCCCAGCCTGGATAAGAACTCTAGCTAATACGAGGAAGCGTTGGTGATGCTGGTCACTGTAGAACTTTAGCCGCACGATACACTATACACAAATAGACTATTACTGACTTAATAGAAATATGTCGCACTCGACGGTATAGCGCCAAACTCTGACAATTCAGTTATTAATTTGCACGCGGTCTCAATGCTCTATTCTGGGGCCAAACAGGCCATACTTCACCGCACGTTGTATCGTGGGTGAGGCTTCAACTTATTGGGTAACTCTTGACTTCTGACTAAGTAAGACTAAGTGCTTCTGTATTCACCTGCGCCGTATTTATATGCACGGTGAACAAACTAGTGCCAACGACATTTCTGTCTCGTATCCCTGGGCAAGGCCGGGCATGCACAGACATGTCTTGACGGTGACTTTGAACCTGACTCCGGAGGCACGGCTCTGGCGCCTGTGGACCGCTGTCCAATAGGAGAATGAAATATTATTGTCTGGGCTAAAGGGATATTCCGTGTATATGTACAAGGAATATACAAGGGATATCAACGATATACAAATACTATGCAATATATATCAATCAATAAATATATATATTCGGTTTAATCTGATCCTTTGTAACAGTATTACTCATTTGTATATTTTGTACTTAGTGAAAGATTACAGTGTTCTTCAGCCTCTAATGAGCTCGTCACCTGCTGCTCCGTGACTTTCCTCTGCGTTGTGTTTGTGTCATCGATACTTGGTTATCTCACATTGGCTGTCACACACTGCATCAACCCCGTCCATGCAATCCGTCTCATAAGAATTTCGACACTGGCAAAGGTGGTACCTTTCTTGGAAAACTTATTCCATAAACAAAGGGCTGGAAAACAGTTCTGAAATGTCCTTGAAAAGCCTTTGAAGAAACTAAATTCATTATTCTAACAATCTCTCTTCTGTTTCCCCGCTCCCGCTCGGTGGTCGTGCGGCCTAGCTGTCCAAAAGGCCTTCCCTGTTAGCCAAAGCTAGCAATGTCGTGGCATTCCCTTCCCCCACCCCCCAAGGGTGAGGAGGGATCGTTCAAAGTCTGCTTGTCTCAAGCCTTGTGTCCTAGTCTGGTTAGTCTTCGGAAGAACTCCCAGCTTACCGTCTCCAAGTCTCGCGATGTCGAACTCTCTGATATTGATATTACCGGCACCGCTCACCCAAAACAAAACGATGTGGCTTGGTAATGCACTTACCTGCTGTGGTGGTAATGACCTCGGCACCTGATAAAGGCCCTGATCTGCACAGTCGGCTACCCCCCCATCTCCAGCCCTCTGCCTGCTTCTCTGAAACACACACTCTCTCTCTGTTGTCCTCCTCCTCTGAGATCTACGAGTAGATGCTGTGTCATCTACAGATATTTACACCATATACACATTGAAAAACAAGGCCATTCTATCACCTGTACATTATATATTGCTGTTGCACTTTACTGCTACATTTGCACTCTGGTTGGATTCCAAACATATTACTTAACCCTTTAATCGCCAAGGACGACTTTAGACGTCATTCCTCGCCATGCGTAATCTGCCAATGACGTCTTACAGCGTCTTTGAGATCAATATTTAAAAAATCTGTCATGGCAATCATATTTCACCCACGGAGACTTGAGACTTGCTGTTGATCTCCTCTCAACTCTCCAACGGTTCAAGACCGCCATCTGGTGTGGCGCGCCGGAAGTGGTGGTGGTGCTCACCCATATTTCGTCCGGCCACTCGCTATCGCTAGCGGGACTCCAGCTTGATACACTGGATAGCGATCCGTTGCCAACAACTCGATAAACAACATGATTTGGACGTATATATTATTATACAACCTGGAAATGGATCGCACATATCAACATCCCATAATAGAGATCTTTCTGCTCCACGCTGATCGCCCAACGCTACGAGGAAGCTGAGGTGAGTTTCAGCGTGTTTGATTATTATTAAACATACACACTGCTCCGATCAACATATCACCCATACTAAATAAAATGATTTAACGTCGGCCACGGACTTATAACCCCCCCCCCCCCCCCCACCCCCCCCCCCTCCCGGTCACCAGCAGATGATGAGGCATGACGTGTAGGACCTTGTACAATTGACATTTTTTATTGACGTCAATCGGTATCAAACTACATTTGATGATCTAATATATGTATTTAGGGCTATAACTCACGTTCTGCAGAATGCTGCAGAAAACGCTAAAAACATATTTATACCTTAGACCGTATTTAGTATGAATATGTGAATGAAAAAATAGAACGTTGCTACATCCTAAACGATAGATACTTGACGTTGAATGGGCCCATAGTGTAATGTCAATTTAGCAATACAATTTAAAAAGGTATAGCCCTGCAAAGAAGGGGAACATCTCCATAGACAAATAGAGCTGGCAGAGGACGGTATAAGGATGGATATAAGCGTGGCAGAGAAAGGGTTAATTTTCCTAACTGTACTTGGCACTGTATAATTTATAATGACAATAGATTTTAATCTAATCTAATCTAAAAACGAATTTCAACACAAAAGATAGAGGCTAACCCCTGGCCACAGTTAGACAAAGGCTCTCTCCATTCTCAATACTCAATTAGGGTAGAGGGTTTCAGCATGACAACAAGACACCATGATGAAAAAAGGCAAATCAGAAACGGTGTGATGGAGCCTTTGTAACCATTCCCCCAGCACCGGCTTCTATGAAAGGCTTCTTTCCACCTATTTATGATTTACATTTCCCAGTGTTTCTGGGACTTCAGAAGGTTAGATGATGTGATGTTATTAAACATTTGAGAAATTACCATTTTTCAATCACCTTGATTCACCAGGTTGTCTAACGTGCATCAATGTCAAATGTCACCCCCCACCTATATGTTCCCCTATAGTTTGTGCATGTAAGCAAGTTGAATGATGTATGACACACATGATATTGCCTGCTCACCTTTGGGTTTCAGTCAGGATTGGATCATTTCCATGTTGTATTATTATATATATATATATTACGGGTGGAACGGTACGCATTCGAACCGTACACCGTTTGGTACGACCTCCGCGGTTCGGGGCATGTGTGTATTGTTCGGTTATAACGTTAGCCTCGAGCTAGGCTAACGTTACGTTAGCCACAAGCTAACCGTGGAAACGCTCACAGCGAAGTGACTCCACAACACCAGAGTGGGGAAGGGGGGTATATTGACGAGGCTTGACAACAGAGGTTCAAAGATAACTGTGTTCAATAACGAGCCAGGAGACTAGAGCATGTGTGTCAACTGTGCCGTGCGTCTGTATTGCCAACCCATAATACAACATCATAGTTTACATCCTGGTCCCTGCTGGGACGTACCAACTCCACACACCACTGTGGGGGGGGGGGGGGGGGGGGGGGGGGGGGGGGGGGGGGGGGGTATATAATATTCCCCATTCCCTATTCCCTTGTAACATCTCCTCTTTAAAAAAAAAATTTTTAGATAACAGTTACAACATTTCTTAGTGCAAATCATTATTAATACAAGAAACCCCATAAACGTCCTTATTTAAACCCTAATCATATTTTCTGTGACTTTTCCTTTTTGATAAGACAGTCTAGTGCTAGTTGAGCATATGCATACTTTATGTTGATGGCCTTTGTCTATAATGTGGCCACAAAAATGGAAAGGTTTAATTATTTTGTTTGTTTGCACTAAGTTAATACTTTGACAAATGTTGCCTATATTTTTCAGTCAGTTCGGTCTTTGTGTGCCAAACATTATTTAAGGCAAACCGCTGTAAACCTTTTTTTTTACCAAATAAATGAGAAGCATGTTTAAATCGGCAATGCCTCCCCTCTTGCTGTACCAACATCTCTCCTAGCTCTAACCCGGTCACTGTCAAAATGATGTGCCTGATGTCAAACTGCCTCATTCTTTCAGTTTTTGCATGACTATGTCCTTGAGAATAACTGAAAAGTTGGATTATTTTTAGGCTATATATCTTATGCTGATGTATGGTATTTTTGGAGTGTTAATAATTTTTTTTAAACGTATACCGAACCGAAAACCGTGATACGTGACGCCAAGACCGTGATACGAACCGAACCGTAGATTTTGTGAACCGTTCCACCCCTAATATATATATTGTGGCAGATATCATCCCTCATCACTTGGTTATGTGGAGGAAGGGAGATACTATTGTCACAGGCAGAGGAGGGTTAATTGAGGAGTTGATTAGGACAGATGGAATACACCTGTGCACCACGTGATCACCCACATCCCACACCTCTGAGTATTGAATGTTCCCTTTTTGTACGAGAGCATGGAACGTGTTTTGACCCTGGACTGTAATTTGACTACTCTATTGCCCATCGGACCTGTACTGTTGATCAATAAATACCATTGTTTATTGAAATTGTGCTTGTGTGGACTTTGGAATTGTCGAGCTTGAACCCCACAAGGCTTGTCACAATATATATATATATATATATATTATGGCTGACCCCTATTAGTCGAATAGTCGACTAATCGATCGAAAGGAGCCGTAGTCGACTGCCTGCCTACCTCTTAGTCGAATGCAAAAAAATATATATTCTCATTCTTTCCAAAAGAAAAGAGGCCTAGAAGCGTGGCTAACGCTAATGACACGCATACCAGAGGCTAACTGCCTAAGAAAACAGGCACAGAGGCACTGAAAGAGGATTTTAACCCATCTAATGAACACGGGATCATCCCTATGTTCCCTGGGTCCTATGTTCCCCGGGTTCTATGTTCCCCGCTTTGATTGATTAATAGATTGAACATTTTATAAATTTTTATTATTTTATTAATTATTAATGTCCGCCTTGTTTCGAACGGTTAAGCTTAGGCCCTCTTTCGAACTGGTTAAGGTTAGAGTTTGGAATCAGGGCTGGTGGTCTAAAATGTTCAATCAATCAATCAATCAATCAAAGCGGGGAACATAGAACCCGGGGAACATAGGACCCGGGGAACATAGACATGCTCCCATGAACACACTAGACTAGACAAATATCAAGATGTATCCATCAGTGGACCAATTGCATGCTTTTGCAGAGGACAAGAAGCCTTCAGTCGACTCCTTCAGACATTAAGCCCCCCCCCCCCCCCCACAGCCCAAATGAAAAAAAAAAAAAAATATATATATATATACTTTTTTTCCTTCAAATTATTTTTTTTCATACGACTATCGGCTAATTTCGGCCAATGAAAGTCGACTAACCAAATCCTTAGTCGGGGACAGCCCTAATATATGTATATATATATATATATATATATATATATATATATATATATATATATATATATATATATATATATATATATATATATATATATATATATATATATATATATATATATATACCATTGGTAATAACATTGTGTTTGTTAGAATGCATACTTGTATACCACCATGTGCTTCTAAAGTACATCAGCAGCATTGGTTACTGTACTGTATATTAGTTCCAATGCATGGGTCCACACATCATTAAACTGCCTATACAAAAAATGTATAGGCAAAGAATTCAATAACATTTCTCCCATTTGTTCTTCCATGACCACATTTTCCAGAAAGGGCAAAGACATAATTACAGAATGCAGCAGCACACTAACAAAGAAATATTGACTGTTGGCTTAGAGAGAACATTATGTCTGAGTTGTGAAGTTTTTGCTAATTATGTTTTTCCCTTGCACTATCCTGGATAATTTGTTTACCATTGCTTGGCAGATGGTATGGGATTTATAGGAAGAGGAAGAGAATAACTCTTTTTCATGGTAGTCAATTTGCATTCTTTTTCGGAGTTACCCCGTTTTTCGGAGTACGTTCTTTTTAGAATGATTTCTTAGAAGTCTATGTTAGAATTCTACCACTCTAAAGACTGCAGAAATTATATTCCACTAGTCCCTCCCCCTGTTTCTAAATACATCAAATTGAACATTGTGCAAATATGCCTCGGGGGAACACTATCTTTTAATAATATTGTAAACAAATACAACTGCTGACAATAATGATAATTGTGTTAAATTTAAAGGGGAGCTGAAACACCAACATTATAATTAACAGTACGGTATTATATGTATATACAGTAATAGAAGTAATGATTATTAATTAATAAATCTAAAGGAATTTAGACTGTTGTATTGAAAGCTGTTGCAATGCTAATGCTCTGCCATGTTTTACTGTGATGTCACCACTGTAGGCATACAGTACCATTAATTTTAAGGACAGAAACTGATTTCATATGAATTATTATAATAAGTAGACGAAGATATAGAATTATTAGCTAAATACATACAAGCTGCTATTTAGAAAAGTATACATACATTCACAGACTCCTAATAGCAGCAGTCTGACCTTACAACCACTGTGAAACAGCAGGCTTGCCAAGCACTATCTATTCTGTCACAAAATATCCCTAATGGCGGTCAGGTGGCGTAGCGGAGATTGCGTTCGTCACTAAACGCCGGAGACGCTGGATTTGCCTGTTCGAATCCAGCTCACAGCTCCGGCGTTGTCACCAGCTTGGCTGGCCGTTCACACTAATACAATTGGCTGTATTAGAGGGTGGGAAAGCTGGAGGGGTGGGTCCGGGTCGTTGTAAACAGCGACTCCTACAGTTCGGTCGGGGCGCCTGCTCAGCGCGGATAGGATCTAAGGGGGGTAGTGTGATCCTTCCACACGTTACACCCTCTCAGTGAGAGTCCGCGCTGCCAGGTGAAAAGAAGCGGTTGATTGGCTAGACGTGTGTCGGAGGAAGCACGTGATAGCCTCCACTCTCCCAGACCGACTGTGGGGGGTAAGTGCGCAGCGACCAGGAAGGGGATTGGGAATTGGCATAACGACTAACATTGGGATGGGAGAAAATCGGAGGAAAATGGAGGGGGAAAAAGATCAACAACAAAAAAATCCCTTATTTGGCAGTTTAGTTTGAGCATGAACCTCATTACTGTATGATAACCAAGATAACAAATAGCCTACCAGTTAAATAAAGCAAACAGTAATTGTAATCATGGCAGGTTTGAGTTGACTAAGCTATCGGACAGCCACAGCACCAGAGCCCATCCCTTCACACAACTACACTCAGGCGAGCAGAGCCACCGCAAGGGACATGCGAGAGGTGCGGTCGCACAGGGTCTCGCACCTAGGAGGCCTAGCAAAAAACTAAAATTAATTTTTTTTTATCATTATTTTTTTAATACAAATTTTTATAAATAGAATGTTAACAATCACTTTCCATCACAGACCTAAAATCTAGTTTTGCTTACATGCGATAATATTTCACATTAGACACGTTTGTAGAATAGTAATATGCATATAAACTGCCTCACTATATGCGACAGCGTGACTGCGTCATCTATCAAGCGCATTGGGCACGTGGGGTGGTGGTCAGGTGTAGTGGATGGTGTGTGGTAAGCAGCTGCGGGGCCTCGCGTCGGGACATTGAACCGAAAATTATGTTTTGGAGGCAGGGGAAGCTAGCAGCACCGGCGGCAGCAGCACAACACACAATCAAGAATCTTTGAAAGCTTTTGTACGAGATGGCTTTTCCAGTTGGGCTAAAGCACTAGAAGGATTCCGATTCCACGAAAAGTCAAATCTGCATCGAGCTGCTGTTAGCATGGTTGCCGCTGCTAGATACAAGATACAAGATACAAGAGTTTTATTTGCTAATGCAGGTGTTAATGTTGCCGCTTCTATGTCTCCTGGTAAACAAAAGCAGATGGCTGATGCGAGAATAGCTTTGTTGGGTATTCTATCCTCTATCCAATATATTTCGTGTCAGGGATTAGCCATTAGAGGAAAAACAGACGAGGTGAAACTCGCACTGACTGTCCCTGTAACATCCTGCAGTTCAGAAAGGTAATTTTCAGGCCTGCGGCGTCTTTAAACGTATTTGCGGTCCACAATGGGGCAAGCAAGACTGAACCATGTTGCTGTATTGAACTGCCACAAGAATGTGTCACGAAAGAGGAACCTGGATGTAATCGCAGATGAATTCATCAAGCGCACGGCTGCAAGGAGTAACACTTTCCTCGTAAAGAAGTAACTCAATGGTGAGTGAAAAACAAATCAAATGTTTTATATTTAGTAGCTGTGTTAAGAATAGTTTGACTTGCATGCCCAGCCTTGTGCTATTATTATTAAGAATACGTTGACTTGTATGCCCAGCCTCGGGCTATTAGTATTATTATTAAAGCCATGTCCACACAAATCCAGATATTTTGCAAAACGCACATTTTCCTCCACGTTTGGGCCTTTCATCCTCACATAAGCGGTGTTTTCAGAAACATAAACGGAGATGGAGATAATAACGATGGACAGCGCCTGGTGCTGAAATGAGAGACAGAAATAGCATGTACAGTTTCTTCCCCCTCAAGTGCATATATTTTCTTTTATTGATCTCTGCCTCTTAACACAATGGTGCCCGACCACGGATAAATCCGTGTTTCGAATCCAACGGTTGAGGACCAACCAGGTTGTTTTGGCTTTTATTCCATTTTAATAACTTACTCGATGTCACCGAGCAGCACTGCAGAAGTACCCTACTCTTTGAATTCGAAAAAGTGCATTACCGGCCAGATCGTCTTAGGGGCGCTATCTTGATAATGCAGTGTTCCCTGTGGCAGAAGTTGTCTTGTTTTTTCTGGATTTCCAATGTAGTTTTCTGCTAACCTGAAGCGATGCCTATAGACCACTGCAACACTTCCGGGATTCTGAAATCGGGGAGGAGATAGCGGGGGGAGCATATGAATGAATGTGGATGAGAGCCGTGATGTAAGTGGTTGCAGATACGGCTATGGGGGTGCTAGAGACATGATCGAATAGACTTTTATGCGCCTCAATCTCCTGAACACGGCGCGATCCATTCCTAATCGATCAGAACTAAATTGGCAGAGAAAAAGCCCATTTTAAAGCACCTATTCCCCATGCACATGCGCAGATTACCCACGGAGTCTGGACGACGCGAGATGACGCACGAATGAATGTGGACTGTTCCATCAGAGGGGGGAGCTTGGTGGTAATGTGAGCGGCTACAGACCGCTGCACTTAAATATAAACATTAGTCTACCTGGAGACTCAATGAAGTAATTGTAGATGTTGCCATAAGACGCGTCTGGCCATTTAGTGGGATAATTTTTTCATTATCCTGTTCGGCTGAAAGGACACTGGCCACCGAAGCTCCCCCCTCTGATGGAACAGTCCACATTCATTTGTGCGTCATCTCGCGTCGTCCAGACTCCGTGGGCAATCTGCGCATGTGCATGGGGAGTAGGTGCTTTAAAATGGGCTTTTTCTCTGCCGATTTAGTTCTGATCGATTAGGAATGGGTTGCGCCATGTTCAGGAGATTGAGGCGCATAAAAGTCTATTCGATCATGTCTCTAGCACCCCCACAGCCGTATCTGCAACCACTTACATCACGGCTCTCATCCACATTCATTAATTTGCTCCCACTGCAATCTCCTCCCCGATTTCAATGTAACGCGGAAGTGTAGTGGTCTATAGCCTGTTACACGGATTCCGTTTTGGGATGCGGATTTCAGTGTGCAGTAAGGGAATATATCATCAGCCAATGGACATATCGATCTACCAGATGGCGATCGATAACTGGGAAATGGTCTGGGGGATCCAACCGGCTCATGGTAAGATATTTTTCACGTAAATTACATGCTGATCAGGGCTTGTTATGATACTCAACCAGCCGATCAGCGTATGTGGCTACTGAGACGAACACGGTTATTGGTAATCAATAATCAGAAACGACATCCCCCGCCCCCCCCCTTTCATGCATTCATGCTTGTTTGAGTTTTAACTGTAGCTTCTGTATAACCGAAATGCCATTGGATATAACGTTAGTAGCTATTAGCCCTTTATCCAGCCTTCCAGGAAATATACTAGACCAAATCCTGTATAACGCTTATATTCAGAACGTATTGATGAAAAGATTATTTCTTTAAGCCATTTTGAAGTGACGGTTTATGGTCTCAATTGACAATGAGAATGGACAGATAGCAATACTATAAAGTATAGATTTAGCTCTACAAACAGCCCCACGGACTGTGCAAGTCTGTTTACATATGCTGGCCGTCTACAGTGATTTTAGACGCATCCAAATGGCCATCAATGTGTTAATAGACTGTTTTTTAAGAGCATGAGCTTCAGATACTGGATAGGTATTCAAACATAAAGAAAATGTTCTTGAAGTATAACACTCCAACCCATCAAGTGCTCCTGTGGAACGGCTTTTTAGTCTGGGAGGGTTGGTGCTCACGCCTAGACGGAACAGACTTTCTGACAAGAGGTTTGAGAAGATTCTGTTACTGAGATATAATCACTGGTTTACTCACCCCTCTCCCCCGTTTCACTAGGAACATTAGAACCATATCTGAATAGGGCAGGTAGGCCTCAAAGGTAGGGTACACATATCAGCCTACATGTGGTGTTATTGACCATTTATCTTTTGTGAAATCTATAGATCTATAGATAGGCCTACCTGCCCTATTAGTATATTTGACTCAAACGGAGTACATTGTACTAAAAAAAACTGTTGTCATTCTTATGTTGTGGCAGCAGCAGGGGGGGGACGACGACTTCGTAACCTAGTTACTTTCAAAGTAACTAAGTTACTCTGATAATCAAGTAATCAGTAAAGTAACTAGATTACTTTTTAAAGGAGTAATCAGTAATCAGATTACTTTTACAAGTAATCTGTGGCATCGCTGTTGGCGATCGCCTAGAGCAAACTATTGGATATTATGAAGAAGAAGACAAAACGGATGATATGGATGATGTTTATGGATGATAAGACTACATTGGACTCAGCACTTCTGGTAAATCATAAAAATAATATAGTCAAACCGGCCGATGAGGAAACCTATTCGGCTCTGTGGTATAGTCTGGCCCGAGCACTCCGATGCACAATAGTAGCCTGCAATGCAATGGCGAGCGAACTATTGGAGATGATGAAGAAGATCCTGTTCAAGACACTTGGAGCGAGAGTGGAGTACCTGCTGACAAAGGTAATGTCTATTTTACGTCTATTTTACCAAACCCCATCTTAAAACATGCTTTTGTAATGATCGCAGCGTTGTAAAATGACACCCCCGCCCTTGATGACTTTGTGAAGAAACATCTATATCAGGGGTTAGCAACCTTTTTGACATGGAGTGCCTGTTTGAAATATAGTTGTAACTAGTGTGCCTCAACAATATTCCATGCATTGTAATTTTTTTTTCTCATAATCAGGTATTTTTTATGATAATTTTTACATTATTACATCATTATTGTTATTGTTATTATTAACAATATTATTATGATGGTTGTATCAACCCTAAATCTGAGTTGGGTGGGGGGGGGGGGATGCAATGCAGACAAACAGCTGCACTCACATTTGCCCATTCATTTTTGGACACATCACACACCATCGGTGTGTGTACTGTACTTGTGCTGTCATAGCTCCACCTACAGGCCTAATGGAGAACACCAGGAGAACACCAGGATGTGAATGGAGGGTGAATGTGAGGTATATTGTGTAAATAAGTTTTGATTGATCGCAAGACTACACTGTAAAAAAAATTATAATAATAAGTGACCAGAACTTAAAAATATTGAGTTCAGTTACTGTGCATTAAGGTTTTCAGTTTTCAGTTTTCAATCCATAATAAGTTAACAGAAAAATAAGTACACA
Source organism: Notolepis coatsorum (assembly GCF_963971535.1). NCBI lineage: Eukaryota > Metazoa > Chordata > Actinopteri > Aulopiformes > Paralepididae > Notolepis > Notolepis coatsorum. Next base: position 34,115,060 of record NC_140180.1, on the reverse strand, counting down.
ACCACATTATTTCAACCTAATAAAACTATGTTTATTGTCATTGTTTTAAGAACACAAGTTGACTTGGTAATACTCACATTTTGAGTAAAAAAATGGCTTTTAACATGTGCAATGTTCAATGAAATAGAAAAATAAATAATAAAATGTGTTGATTAATCCCACTGGTCACAGTGGTGACCGTAATAATGTTTTTGTTATAAGGCTCTGCAAATGTTACTGAATGATGTAGCAATGTATTTCCAGCTAAATTGAAATAATAAACAAATAAAGGGTCTCAATTAAATATGTGGTAGTAAAAATAACCTGTGGGAGGATTTCAACAAGATAAATGCGACAACAGTGCAAAATATTTCACTATAATATTTCAAAGCAACATTTTTTTTTTTTTTTTTTTTTTTTTTTTTTTTTAATGCTGCCCCCTGTGCCTATGAAAATGCCCCTACGTGCCTATGTAGGCACGCGTGCCTAGGGTTGCCTACCCCTGATCTATATGGTCGTGTTTACCGTTGACTTAATATATAATAATAAGAAGAAAAAGAAATAATATAGGTTTCAGGTGAGCAGCCGCAAGATTTGCGCATTATGCGCACAAAACACGGCATAACTCGCGTTCCAGATAAACAAGACTGGATTATTGTGAAACGGGGCGATTTTTTTAGTGGGATAGCGCACAAACGAAGGTATGTAGAAATAAACTGTTTTGTCCCTGTTGGAGTATAAATAGTGCCTGTCAAATGAACTGTACTATTGTCTCCATAGCTATAATATAGAATATATGATGGGTCTGCAAACATCGTGAAAATGGTCAATAATGCTGGTGCCAGGGAGTAAAGATTGAAAAACAGTGTGGCAGTCAATGAGTTAAGGCTGACATGAGGAAGTTCTAACCTTATTTAGAGGTCACCAGTCACTTTCAAGTATTAAAAAACGAACGGCTAGCTAGGTTATCTTACTTTCAATTGGAATTACTTTTAGTTAATTATATGCAAAGATCCAGTAAATGGCTAGCATGACGAATGGTTAACTACTGCGACATGGCTACAGGTTGTAGATCAACTAAAATACACTCATGTCACATGGGTAATTTTGTGACATTTTAGATATTCACATTCTAGTTTTATTGGGTTGTTTCATGGTTTTGGAAAGATATTCTGTTGGAACCTAATGACGCCTACTGTTCTCATAGTACTATCACTGCCATGACGAAGAACAAAATATAATAACTGATATATTATATTGCAGTAGGCTAACCATGTTTGCTACGATTGCCTTGGTGGAGAACAAAACATAATAACTGAGGCTGCAGTTACATTTCGCAATTTGTGCTGTCTAGGGATTAACATTTTTTAGGTTTGCAATGTCTCTTGCATTCCAGGGAAGACTCTGTTCATGCTCTGACAAGCAAGTTGAATATTCAGGATATTCAATATAACAACATTTCAGATGCAAATCAACACATCCATCCAATCACAATGCAGATGGTGTTACTGTAAGTAGGCAGAGTTGTGCACATTACCTGTACAATGTTCTCGGGTGAAGAAGCAGGCATTCATTGCAAGAATTTAAGGGAAGCCTTTTTATGTCTTGTGCCATGTCTTATGGGACATGGTAGTAGTATTTTCCCTGGAGAGAGCTTTTAATTATTCCTGCAGTCAGAAGTTATGCAACATGTTGAGAAGGATCCAGGACTCGGGACCAAACATCATACTGTTCTGTGCAACAAGAAAAGATAATAATTATATTCCTTTAGTAAATTATAACACTACCTTATGCATACTGCACCTTATGCGAGACTGTGAATATAGTTTTCAGCTAGTTAGATAGTAAATTATATTGACCTATTTGTTTACACTGCTTGTGTTGTTTTTACTACCTGTACCCCCCCTTCCCCCATGCTGATATGATGCCTGAATTTCCCCAAGGGGATCAATAAAGGAATATCTTATCTTATCTTTATTGAACCCCCTGGGGAAATGTGGGTGTCATAGCAGCATGGGGGAGGGGAGATACAGGTATGGACAGGGTAACATCTTTCCATTCAATGTCGACCATTTCATCTCCCCGAGAATTCACCACCATCATCATGACTGCGGTGTACATCCCTCCCCAAGCGAACACCATCAGGTGTTACGATTCGGCATGAAGAAGGACCCAATATGCGGTTAGACAGTATAAAGGAGACGGTGGTTGCTCTTCTCAACGGTGTTCTTTAATATAGAACTCAAGGCAGGAGCAAGGCAGGGATATAAACAATACAAAACAAAAGGCAAAGCGGCGCTGACGCTAACTACAAACACGGACTGTGATACGAAAACAAAGATGACAAAAACAGTATACAATATCACTTACTGACTCTAAGTACAACAGCAGGGCAAGGCAGACGACAGCAAAGTACAAACGAACGGGTAACATGGAGGTATGACGCCACACAGGAAGTGGGAACAGGACAACCTAATATACTCAACCTAATTAACAATGATTACAAACGAACAACAGCTGGGGGAAGACACACTAGAACTGATACAATACAAAATACAATACAACCATCAAAGAACACACACAGGCTAAATACCAAAACACAGAATAAGAATACTAACACAGAACAAACCTAAACAGACAACACTTGTAATAAGGACACTAATTGCCACATTAGGACGTTATTGATTTGAACCAACATGTTCAGGACTGAGTGCATTGTCTGCAGGTGACTGCTGGATGGCGGTATGACACAGCTGTCAACTCTCTGCCTGGGACATTCTCTATCCCAGGCATGAGTTGATCTTGGAGCGTTACAGTATCTCCCCCCGAACGGGGGGCTACCAGACCCCCGAAAATATCGTCCGGACACGGGCGACGCAGGAGGCCGGGACCCCGGAAAAAAACGAGGGCGAGGACCCGGAGAACTGGGGCCGGGAGTCAGAGGAAAGAACCCAGGAGGGGCATAGCAGCCAGGGGGGAGGAAAACGGGCGCAGATGCCCGGAGAGGGGGGGCGGGGACGGGAACAGAGGCCCGGAGAGGAGGGGCGGGGATGGGAACAGAGGCCCGGAGAGGGGAGGTGGGGAAGGGAACAGAGGCTTGGAGAGGGGAGGCGGGGAGCGAAACAGGGGCCCGAAGAGGGGGGGGTGGAGAGAGAAACAGGGGCCCGGAGAGGGGAGGTGGGGAGAGAAACAGGGGCCCGGAGAGGGGGGGTGGAGAGAGAAACAGGATCCGGGAGCCTGGAGCCAGGAACCGAGGGTAAGGACCCCGGAGCAGGATCCTGGACGGGAGACCCTCCAGCAGCCGGACTAGGGACCGGATCCGTAGTAGCCGTATCAGGCGTAGAGGCCGGGCAGGGCGTGGAAGCCGGAGGAGGAGCGGTGACATCCAGGACCACGCCGATCGGAACCAGGACGGCACCGACGACCGGATCAGCCGTGGACGTTCTGCCAGCGGCACTAGCCCCGCCCGCCCTCCGAGCCTTGCCAGAACTCTGAAGCCTGCGAGCCGCGGGGGCTAGGCCGATCGTGGGCCCTGAGCTAGCTGTAGGAGCTAGGCTAGCTGTAGGGGTTAGGCTATCTTTAGAAGCCCGGCCAGCCTGAGGACCCAGGCTAACAGTGAGTTGAATGCTAGTCGGTTGGACCTGACTAGCTGCAGAAACACGAACAGGAGGCAGATCAGAGGGTTGAACGCGATACCTCTCCATGAGGACTGCGGCCTGGTCGGCCATCACTATCAATATATATCAATCAATACATCAATATATCAATTAGAAATATCTATCTAATTATTTTAATCGATTCCGTGACAATCATTCATACTTCACTAGAAGGAGCAGTACGGATTGGGCACAAATACATTTTTATATTCTGCAGCACTGGAGTGGAACAAGCTTTCAGTGGCCCTGAAAAACATCGAAGAGGGGGGAAGTTTTAGACGTGCCACAAAGAAATGGCTAGCCAGTGAAGTATAGAATAGCCATAGGAAGGAGAGGGTAGGAAGTGTTTTTTTGTATGGGGTTGCTATTATGTTTTATTCTGTTTTTTTATTATGATGATCTATGTTTTATTATGATGCTCTATGTTTTATTATGATGCTCTATGTTTTATTATGATGCTCTATGTTTTATTATGATGCTCTGTTTTAGTATGTTTTATTATGATGCTCTATGTTTTATGATGTCTGTCCATGTCCAAAATCAGGGACCATGATGGAAATAAGTGCTTGCACTTTCTCATGTTTTTATCCCTTGGATGCTGTCTTTTACTCCACAATAAAAATCAATCAATCAATCAAACCCTCATCTCTGCCTCCTGGTCCGGATACTGGTCTGCTGCGGACTGGATTGTCTGAAACAGAAATACCCATTTAGCTGGGGAATATTTCGACAGATCTCCCTCCATTAATTAGGAGAGAACCTTCATCGTTCCCACTATTTTTCCCGCTGGGTCTTGTGATGGTGGCGTCATAATGTTACGATTCGGCATGAAGAAGGACCCAATATGCGGTTAGACAGTATAAAGGAGACGGTGGTTGCTCTTCTCAACGGTGTTCTTTAATATAGAACTCAAGGCAGGAGCAAGGCAGGGATATAAACAATACAAAACAAAAGGCAAAGCGGATCACATTTGTGCCTCCCTCCCCAGTGATATGGACCCTATGCAATTTGCATACAGGCCAAACAGGTCCACTGATGATGCGGTCTCCCAAGTACTGCACAGCACCCTCTCTCACCTAGACCGCCAGAAGGGGGGCTATGTGAGACTGTTGTTCATTGACTACAGCTCAGCGTTCAACACCACAGTCCCCAACAGACTGGTGGACAAGCTGATCGAGCTGGGTCTGAGCTCCGCTCTGAGCGCCTGGATACTGGACTTTCTGAGTGAAAGGCCCCAGGCGGTCAGGGTATCGGGTCCCCCCAGGGCTGTGTCCTGAGCCCCCTGCTGTATTCACTATACACACATGACTGTGTGGCCAAGTTCAGCTCCAACTCCATAGTGAAGTTTGCGGACGACACAGTGGTGGTGGGGCTGATCTCTGACAACGACGAGAAGGCCTACCGGGAGGAGGTTGAGGTACTGGAACGCTGGTGCCAGGACAACAGCCTGCTCCTGAACATTGGTAAAACCAAGGAGCTGATCGTGGATTTTAGGAGAAAACAGCAGGGGACACACACACCACTGAGGATAAACGGGGCTACCGTGGACAGGGTGAGCAGCTTCAAGTACCTGGGGGTCCACATCTCAGAGGATCTGACATGGACAGCACACATAGACTCAGTCGTAAAAAAGGCGAAGCAGCGCCTCTACTACCTGAGACAGTTAAGGACGTTCAGAGTATCGGGGAAGATACTCCAGTCCTTCTACTCCGGAGCTGTAGAGAGCATCTTGACTGGAAACATCACTGCCTGGTATGGAAACAGCACGGCACAGGACAAGAAGGCCCTACAGAGAGTGGTACGCTCAGCCGAGCGTACTACGGGTATTGCACTACCACCCCTGCAGGTCCTATATAACAAGAGGTGCAAATCCAGAATAATGAAAGACCCTCACCACCCCAACAACAGCCTGTTCAAGCTGCTGCGGTCAGGCAAACGCCTGCGAACACCAGCAACTAGGACAGAGAGACTTCGGCTCAGCTTCTTCCCCCAGGCCATCAGAGCCTTGAACACTGAACTCTCCACACACAAGCACACACAACACACACACTGTACACGCTCACACACTAGCAGCCACTTTATCATGAGCACACACACACTCATGCTGCACACGCTCACACTTATGGTCACTTTACAAAAGGAAAAGTCACTTTAAAAATAGTATAGTATAACTTGAGATTGTATAATATAGCATTGTATAGCAGTGTACATAATGACCCAGTGCCTCATCCGTAGCTAACAGTGTATTGCACTATCACGAAACTCATGTAGATATACCGATATGCCCTACTTTGATTAATTGTATTATTGCACAATGCCGTTCTATTGGATTCTTATTATATTATTATTATTGTATTATGCACAATCGTTGCGGGCAAGACCCCCCGCATTTCACTGTATACTTGTATGCCGTGACAAATAAAACTCTTGACTTGACCTGACTTGACTTGAATAGGAGAAAGTCATAAATATAGGCAATACAATGAAATCTGAATATAAAAATATGGGGGGGGGGGGGGGGGCAAATAGTGTAACCAATAATTAACTCTGAGAACCTCTGTAGGTGGCACCCACTCATGTTATGGCAGAACTCTGAGGTGTAGAGGGTGAACAGGAAGGGTGACCAGTACGCGTCTATGCTTTGAGCAAGTGGCTTGTCCTTCTGCTTCCCGTTTTGCGCTCTGATTGGCCACGCACGTTTCTGGTCATGTGACATGTGCGCCAATCATGGGACGGCAAGATCAGCGCCTATTTCCGGGTCTAACAGCCTGCAAACTACCTAACGCCTAGTTTATCACTGGTTAAGCTTAGGCGACTCTTTCGCAGTTGGTTAAGGTTAGAGTTTGGAATCAGGGCAGGCGTTCTATCGCCATGCTCTAAGACAAACTCTAACCTTAACCAACTTCGAAAGAGCGCCTAAGCTTAACCGTCCAAAAACTTGCCGTCCCACGATTGCCGCACATGTCACATGACAAACGTGCGTGGCCAATCAGAGCGCAAAACGGGAACGCGGAAGGACAAGCCACTTGCTTAAAGTATAGAAGCCACCAGTACAGCTGACTGACTGCCCTACATCTGACGTACTGTGGTCTGTTGGTGAGGTAGTGAGTGATCCGGGCCACCAGGCCATGCTCCAGCCACATCACCGTGAGCACCGAGTGTTGCAGGTGCTGAGGAAGTCAACGCCTCTCCAGGTGTGTTTAGGTTCTGTGGAGCATAGACAATGGTATCCTCCACCCCAATGTTTGCCTGGTATGCAAACTGCAGGGGGTCAAGGGAGTCACACACCAGGGGTTTGAGGTGTTGCAGGACCAGCCTCGCAATGGTCTTCATGACGTTGTGATGTCAGAGCAGCCTGTAATCATTGAGGGCACTTGGGTGTCCCTTCTTATAGAATAGAATAGAAATCCTTTATTAATCCAGAGGGAAATTCGGCACTACAGATCGCTCACATTGAACAATAAACATTTAGGTAGTCAATAGGACTAAAATAAGAATAAGAATATAATAATGTAAAAAAAAAAGAATAAAATAGAATAAAGAAGGGCATCGAACAATGCACAGTGTTCCAGAGCTGTGCAGGTGTTGGTGGGTGGGGGAGGGGTGTGGACCCTTGATCAAACCCATTGAACAACAAGTTAAACTTGTTTGTGGGCTCCGGGGGCCCCTCCACTGCTTAAACACTGTAAATCCTCGGGCGGCTAAGTAGCGCAGCGGACTAAGCGCCTGCCTACCACCGCAGAGACACTGGTATCGAATCCAGCTGTCAGCGGTACCTCCGACTTGGTCGGTCGTCCCTACTAACACAATTGGCAGTGTTAGCGGGTGGGAAGCCGGTGGGGTGTGTATCCTGGTCGTTGTAAACAGCGACTCCTACCGGTCGTTCGGGGGCGCCTGCTCAGCGAGGAAGGGAACTGGGGGAAGTAGTGTGATCCTCCCACGCGTTACGCTCCCCCAGTGAGAGTCCTCGCTGTCAGGTGAAAAAGAAGCGGCTGACTCCACATGTATCGGAGGAGACATGTGATAGTATCTATAAACCCTCCCTAGGCCGACAAGTGGGGGGAAAATGCGCGCAACGACCAGGAAGAGAATTGGCATAACGACGAAATTGGGATGGGAGAAAAATACAGAAAAAAGGGGGAGAAAAAGTAGATTAAAAAAAAAACACTAAATCCTCCTGACACCAGACCACACCTCTGATGTGATTGGTTTGTAGCCTGTCTCTATAGCTGTCCTTAGCTCCAGTCTGTCTCTATAGCTGTCCTTGGCTGCCCTAAGCTCCAGCCTGTCTCTATAGCTGTCCTTAGCTCCGGTCTGTCTCTATAGCCGTCATTGGCTGCCCTGAGCTCCAGCCTGTCTCTATAGCTGTCCTTAGCTCCAGTCTGTCTCACCTGACAGTGAGTCGTTTCACTCGGGGAACGTAACACGTGCGGAGGTTCACGCTGTTTCCCCCAGATCGCCTCCCTGCTGAACAGGCGCCCCGACCGACCAGTAGTAGTCGCAGTTTACAACGACCAGGACACATACCCCACCGGCTTCCCACCCGCTAACACTGCCAATTGTGTTAGTAGGGACGACTGACCAAGCCGGAGGTACCGCTGACAGCTGGATTTGATCCCAGAGTCTCTGCGGTGGTAGGCGAGTGCTTAGTCCACTACGCTACCCAGCCACCCTGTTTAGTAGGTTTTTAATGTCGTTATTGATCCAGGGTTTCTTGTTGGGGAAACAGTGTACCTTTCTGGTTGGTACAATGCTCTACAATATGGTGGGAAGTAGACAAAATAATATGTGTTTTAGATGTGAAGGCACCTCTATGATGAGCAATGTCATTAACTCACTCATTCAGTAACTCAGTTGTACCTCAGTCAATACCTACACAATCAGACAGAAGCTACTAACCCTACTACCCACACCCAATGCATTTAACAAAGCAGGTCAAAAATCTTCTCCTACTGTGCAGAAGGGAAGTTCAGTTTTTGTCTTGCAATGGGATAAAAAAAATCACATTGCATGTTATTTGTGTCAACAGTAGCCATAATGCAACATCTTAACTTGGTTGGGCATTACATCATTGATGAACAGACAAAAGAAAACTCTAGGTATGATAGGCGCGTTGTCGGCATGGATTAAAATGGACTGCTTCCATGATTGTTTTAGTTGTAGTGTCAATGTCCGTCTTTTAACTACTTTCTAAACCCATAGAGACACACACAATGGTACAAATACATCTTCATTTATTTCACATACATGATTTTTTTCCTTTTAACTTTTTAAGGTTTCACAATCTAAATGATTCAACAACAAAATGAGGAACTACCACAACAAAGTCCAAATTTCTTACTGGTGATGTGATGTGAACTGTCACTGTAGTAAAATAGACACATTATATTTTTTTCTTTTTCTTTTTTCTTTTGCCAACCAGCAAAGATTATGGTCAACAGAATAAAAAGAGACAGGAATAGGACAGAAATGTGGTTGATGTTGATACTTGACCTGGTACCATGTCAATTTTGAGATTACCTCAAGGTGTTAAGTTGAATCGATAATTATGCTGTCATATGATTGCTGACAAGGCGTCCTGCTTCGCATTTTCCACTGAAAACATTTTACTCAATGCACCTATCACTGGAATCTCCCTCCATAGGTTATTTCACGTTCATTCACTAAATTCTTTGTGCCAGATAAAACACAAAATGAAGATAAAGAAAAGAAAAAGAAAAATACATTGAACAAATAGGTTAAAAAAAACAGATGCAAAAAGAACCTAGACAAATAACAAAGAAGATCAAAATGCAAAACAGTCAGACTGAATCAGGGAGATTTGTAATCATGTTTTTAAAGTGTCCATAGGATAGTGGGGTATTGATTTTTTGTGAGAGCTGAAGACCATTCCAAGAAGCTGGGGCATTAAAACAAAGAGCCGACTTTACAAGCTCATTCTGCACTCTGGAGACCTTAAGCATAAGTCAGTCATTTGAGCGTGTCAGATAGTGTCCATAGTTCCAATCTAGCAACATTGTTATTTAAGGTGGTAATTACCCAGCAATGGCCTTAACCTCTTATGCCTGAGCCATATTTTCAGAAGATTTTTACTAAAAGTACATACTTAAGTAAATGGAAGATTGCTCCACATCTACAAAGTCCTTTTGCATGTTCTTGTGTAGGTGCCGGTAAAAACAAGAGGACATCTTTTTTTGGAGACAAAACGATAATCATTTAACGACTATTTGAATATTCCGATTGCCCATCCCCCACAGATACCAATATTTTGCAAGACAATCTTGTCAGTAAATTGCAAGAAAGAATAGGCATTGTGTATGATGAAGTGGGTCTTCTTTGGCAGAGAGGTGAAATAAACATTGGTATCTGTTTATCTCAAGGCCATTGCTGGGTAATTACCACCTTATATCACAATGTTGCTAGATTGGAACTATGGACCCTATCTGACACGCTCAAATGACTGGCTAATGCTTAAGGTCCCCAGAGTGCAGACTGAGCTCAGAAAGTCAGTCTTTTGTTTTAATGACCCAGCCTCTCGGAATGATGTGGAACTCCTATGGACAAGATTTTTTTTGCATCTGTATTTTGTCCTATTTATTCATAATTTATTATTGTCTACGATGATTCTTTTTTTTCCTTATATTGTGTTTTTAATATGCCTGTAACCTTGACAGCATTGTAAATGATGGAAACCTCAATTGCCTTCTTCGAGTATAAATAAAGGTTTGAATGAATATTTCATGCTGGCTCTGTGTCTTGCTTGCAAAGTGAGTGTGTAGCCCTGATCAATGTGGCCCCTAATGACCAAAAAAGTAGTACAGAATTACGGTGCATAACAACGCACCAACCATACAACCAAAACTTTCAAAGTCAGAAGGAAAGGCTGAGAATAGGGATGTCCGATATTATCGACCTACCTATATTATATATATAAAAAATATATATATATTTTTTTTTACATTTATTTAACCTTTATTTACCCAGGCAAGCAAGTAAGAACAAGTTCTGATTTTATTTATTGTCAAAGGTATGCATAATGTTGTGTTAATTCCACAACAAGAGATATGTAATGTTAATTACCTGAAATTACCCTGCATATATCGGTATCGGTTGATATCGGTATAGGAAATTAAGAGTTGGACAATATCGGTATAGGTAAAAAAGCCAATATCGAACATCCCTACTGAGAATAGAGAATAAGAAGATTCCCATGTGTAAAAGCAACGGAACTCCAGCACTGGGGACAGAGTGTGAGAGGGTGCTCCAAAACATATCCAACAGGTAAAGCCTGATAAAGGGGCCAGGGAAATATCAGGAAGCTGCTGAACAGATCTCTTAACCCAGGAAGAGGCAGCTACTCCACGAGTGGAGTGCACTCTGATCCCGATAGGTGGGGTTTGTCCAGCTAGGGTGTATATTCCCTCACACAGCCAGTGTGACTGATGCTGCTTAGACAGATAGTCAGTCCCTATGACACACCAGTGGATGGGGGGATCTGAAGAGCATCCAATTATTTTTTAAAGCCAACGATAAGGATGAATATAAATGTTTGAAAGCACAGATAACGCAATGGACACAGATAGTTTTTATACTCAAATATGCTCGTTATTACTAAAAAAAAATTATACATTTTCACGTTATGTGCCTACGCAGCTACCACTTAGTTATCTATGCCCGGTCTCTCAGACAATCATCAAAACTACATTGGAATCAATGATAATATAAATGGCAACAACTAATAAGCACATCCATATTATGATGCATACTGTCTTTTCTTGAATGACAAATTACATAATTAAATACATTTAAATACTTTAATTTGATTTTAGGATTTTCACATGAAGATATAAAAGATCAGGGCGGCTAAGTGGCGCAGTGGGCAAGGCGCTCGCCACTAACGCAGGAGATGCTGGGTTCGAGCCCAGCTCTCGGCGTTGCTTCCGGCTTGGCTGGTCGTTCATACTAATACAATTGGCAGTATTAGGGGGTGGGAAAGCCGGTGGGTGGGGATCGGACGTTGTGGACAGCGACTCCTACAGGTCGGTTGGTGCGCCTGTACAGCAGAATCAGGAAGTATCAGGGGCAGCGTGAGCCTCCCACGCGTTACTCCTCGCCACTGAGAAATCGTGCTGTGCAGGTGAAAAGATGCGACGGCAGCCTCCTCGTGTACCGGAGGGGACACGTGATGCAAGGCTTTGTCCACATTGCAGCCGACCAGTGGGAGGCATGGTCTAACAACGCTCGAGACAGAGGAGGGTAGAATTGGATAATACAAAATTGGGATGGGAGAAAAATAGAAAATGGGGAGAAAAAGTAGATAAAAAAATATATATATATAAAAGATCCAATAATTTGTGCATGGAACAGTCACATATACAAGAGTCATGTTCTTAGCTGGGTGAACTCTGCACGGTGAATGTTCTTGGAAGCCTTGGCACACGCATTTACGCAGACAACCAACGTTAATTTAGTTTTTTTTAACAAGGGAAAGTCCATATATACATAATTTACTTTAAGCGTGGAAATACTAGTTTTAATATTGGTGAACATTTATAATAATGCACACTGAGTGACAATACTGCAGTGGTTGTCTGCACCTGTGTTGTGTGTCCAGGGGCACACAATCTGCTAATTTTGCATTCTAATTTGTATATAAATTACACTGGCCTACATTATACCACATAGCTTATAAAAACTTGATTTAATGACTTGATTTAATTACATGTTATATTCATAGTTTTTAAATGGCAACATTCAATAGGCTACAGCCTATAGCTACTTTACTGAATGCTTGTTTTTTGTGGCAAAGATGGTTTCTCAAAATCAAGCACAAATGGGCAATAGTGTTTCCCACATTATCTAATAATGAATGATTTGTAATTGATCTGATTGGTCTATTGTACTGATAATTCCTGAGAAAAGGTGGAATAAGTCAAGCGCCTCTCGTGACCATTTTCCATATTGTCTGGTCTGGTGCTATTATTTACATGCGTCCTTATGCAATTCATTTTATAATTGAAATTGAGACCTATTATTTATGATCAGTCTTGGTGTATATTGATATTTATTCTAATATTGTTTGCTTATTGTGTCTTTCATGATGCAGTTGATGAACAACAAATACTGTTACTAATAGGGATGTCCCGATTTTCAGAAGTTCGGGATCTTTAAATTTTTTTTTTTTAAATTCAACAAACACAAGAATGTTCACGTCTTAAACTCATACTGAGGCCTTAGTTTTGGTTTTTAATTGCATATCATCATTAATTTATTTATTGCCACACAGAGCAGAAGAATTTTGCCAAAACAAACGCATTTCCTTTGATTTAATTATACATCAAATGATTTATGTCAAGGATGAGGGACATCCAGTAGTTGCAGAACTTGCAGTCACCTGATTTTTACAGACAATGGCGCCATTGCTCTCATGAAGCAGCAGGTTGGAGGCGGAGTTTTTAGATTACTCCGGTTGCAATGCCTCGCTTGAATGAAGTTAACTTTTCACCTGGATAACGTCAACATTCAGGGTGAATGTAATGTGAGAAATTGTAATGTGAGAAAATAATTTAATAAAAAAAGAAATCCCGGATTGGGAAAGATCGGTATACTCAAAATCACATGATCGGGATCGGATCGGGAGCAAAAAAAATTGATCAGGACATCCCTAGTTACTAATGTTAACAACGCGTGAGACTGCTTAGATGCTGTCACTGTCTGTACTGAGTCATCCAGGGTGCTCAGCTGGAGAGGGAAGCTTGACACAACTGTGCATAAATCTGTCCAACTGAGGCCACTGGCACCTTTTTCTTTGCATTGTCGGTACTAAAATATGATTCACGATAAAGGGTTTCATTGTGCTTGGTTACCTCCACAACTAGACACTCAATTTCATTGAATTATTTTAAAATTTAGATTATGCTTATATCTGATTGTTGGCTGAATGGCAGTGGGTGATAATTAAATCATTTGCTATTATTTTATTAGTATATTACCTATTCCTCACACCTATATTCTACCTCAGCCTGTTATGAGCATCAAATTGTGTTCCAAGAAGAATGGGCTATAGCCCATTAATGATCAAATCTGTTGCACAAACTTCCACAGAAGTTTAAAACATTTGAATCACTGGTATATTGAAGTTTTCGCTCTATTATGACATTTGTCAACTGAAGGAAATCCACTGGACAGGCAGAATCTTTACAAATAAAGGCAAGTGTGTTGAGGGAGGGAGACGTATCCATTGAAAACACTGTTACCAAGAAACCTGCAGTTTAAAGATGCCAATAACAGGTAAAAGGTGGATAAATAATCATTAGCATTTTAGGATACAGAATTATAACCCTAGGTACCGGATATGCTCTGCTCCGGACTCCAGTTGAGTCCCATAGCAAACATCAGATGTTTATCATGTTATCACAATCATTGGCTGTATGTGGCCTAACTGCGATCGTGTCAAATTAGTCATCGACGTTTCTACAATGAGATATATGAGAAATAAACACTGTTTGTCTTTATCACTTGAGTTTGTGTTAAATAAGTTCACAAGCGCAAAGAAACTCATAGAGTTTGAGAAAACAAATAACATAAGGGATTTCCCCAACCAGATAATAACGAGCATATTCAAGTATAAAGACATATCTTTTTTTTGTATCGACTTTTTCTCCTTATTTTTCTATTTTTCTCCCATCCCAATTTCGTGTCGCCAATTCTCCCCTTCAATTCTCACCTCCCCTGTCTTGAACGTTGCTAGACTATGCCTCCCACTGGTCGGCTGTAGTGAGGATAGAAGCCTTGCATCACGTGTCCCCTCCGGTACACTAGGAGGCAGCCTGTCGCATCTTTTCACCAGACAGCACGGTCTCTCAGTGGAGAGGAGTAACGCGTGGGAGGCTCACGCTGCCCCCGATACTTCCTGACTCTGCTGTACAGGCGTCACCAAACCGACCTGTAGGAGTCGCTGTCCACAACGTCCAATCCCCACCCATCGACTTTCCACCCGCTACCTCTGCCAATTGAGATAGTATGACGACTGGCCCAAGCCGCAGGCAATGCTGACTCCGGGAGTCGAGACCGCAGCCTCTTGCATTGGTGACGAGTGCAATCTCCGCTATGCCACCCAGCCGCCTGTATAAAGACATATCTGTGTCAATTGCATTATCTGTGCTTTCCCAAATTCATACCCGAATTCGGACTCATCCCAAATACATTGAGTAAAATAATTTCAGTGTGCGCTAGTTGGCAAAAGGATCAGTCCAATAGGCGAAGCAAGACACAGAGCCAGCATGAAATATAACCTGAATAGTGTTTGAGTATTCACTTTTGAAAAAAAACTCAATATTTTCATGAATTGTTTTGTTATATTTTTGTCAATGAATGATAAATATATATATATATACGCACATAAATGTATATATATATATATACATATGTAGATATATTTGCTATTTAGGAGTCAATTACAGGAACCAGGATTATATAAACTCCCACAAAAGCCCTTCCTGAATCCAGGAAACTCCAGTAGGCAAAAAGTCAGAAGAGTGGTATTTTCAAACATATGGGGTTATTTAGATTTTGGCTGATGTATACCATGAATATTGCTATGAGTAGTTGTTTTGAATGCATATGTACATACATGTACATAAATAATGACGCATTAGGCACACATATGCAGGGTACTGAACAGAGGAAATGATGGTTGGTTTCATTGATTTGTTCAGTGAATAAGCATAAATAAGCATGAATAAGCACTCAACGAAGTAGAGTAATACCTTACTGTACGTTCAAATACAACGCAAAACGAAATTTAGAGGCGGCGCGAATGCGTACAAAGTCAATTGAGAGCCGCGAACAGACGCAGCTACGCTCTGGGCAGCGCGACCACCTGAACATGTCTCAACTCGAGCAAGGAATTCGCCAGGCGTGGTGGAGCAAATACAGGTATATCTTAACAATGAATATGAAATAGAATGCTATGAATACTCTGTAGCCTATATACATTGAATAGGTTACATTTAGAATTGATCACATTTTTTTTATGAATGTCAACAATGCCACTGTTGAGACCAAACTCATTAGCATCTATTCACGGCAGTTTTGTTAGTTATCAACTGTCAAACTGACGCGAGTAAAGCGAGACAATATTTCTATTTGCGTTGTATCTGAACATACAGTTAGATACAAATTTGTACTGTACATGGTTCTGTAGAGTCTGTGGATCCAACCCAAAATTGAAAGGGTGCTTTTTTCAGCATACAAATTTCAAAAACGGATTACTGAAACTTTTCGGGTCCTCTATGAAGGTAGAGTAGTCCTCTCTCATCCAAGTTGAAGCAGTTGCTTCACTGGCAACTGTGTGCAACACGGATGTCCTAGCATGTGCATTTCTGTATCTGAAACACAGTATCCAAACATATCCAACAATCTCCAATGATAGTAGTAGTACTGCTCATCTTCTTAGCAGTTCTCTTAGTTACATTTCCATTTTCATCACCATTCTCCCTGCAGTGGTGATAAGTTCAGTAGTCCTATTTGCAATAAAAATACACAATCCTTTGGGCATTCCCGCCATTTGGATTCTCAGAACTATAAAACAAGTCACATCATTTTCATATTAAAGCGGCGAGGGCCGGCTTGCCCCTCTGCCGAATCAATATTAGTGCCATTGGACTTGGACCTAGGCACGTATTCAATATCTATGTTGTTTTTATGTTTCCCTTTCCCTCTGCTCCATACGAAAAGGAGCAGGAAGCAGAACAAGACCACCCCCAGGAATGTGAAACAACCCATTGCTGTCGACACCAAGATGGTCTTTAAGTCCAGTCCGAAGGTCACATTGGTCGTCTCATTGGCAGTGGTGTTGCTGGGATCTGTGTAGTACTGGGTCCTGTTAGCGTAGAGCGATCCCAGACTTTTCACCGCGAGTGAAGCCCTCAAGGTGTCATTTCCAGCTGTGTTGGATGCCAGGCAAAGGTACACACCACTGTCTTGTACCTCTGCTGTCTTGATCTCCAGTGTACCGTTGCTGTGAACAGTAATCCTGCCCTGGTTCTTGTTGGTTAGGAATCGCCGCCGTGGGGATAGCCAGGAAACTATTGGCCTTGGGGTTCCCTCGGCACTGCAGCGCAACGTTGCAGGCTGCCCCTCATCTACAGTGACCATTTGTGTCTTGTTTTCACGAATTTTTGGCTTGGTGCACGTCACATAATAGGACAGCAGGCTCTCCTTGAACTCCTTAAAAGGCCGGCCACGGATCCCTTCGGGCGTGCTACACTCTGGCTGTGACTCGCCAAAGAAGATGGAGTGCCGTTTCTGTAAGATCCACATGAGACGGCAGTCACACACCAGGGGGTTGTTGTCAATCAGAAGAACCTCCAACGCCTCAGGAGCTTGAAATACACCCTTCTCCAGCGTGTCCAAACGGTTGTGTGAGACATTGAGAACTTTAAGCCACCTTAGGCCCTGGAAAGCATTAGGCTCAACAGTGGAAAGCTGAGCCCCAACCAGATGCAGCTCTCGCAATCGCACCAGCTCCATCAGCATCCCTCCTTCAATATGCTTGATGCGGTTGTAGGACAGGTTGAGGTGTGTCAAGTAAGGTAGGTGCTTGAGGGCCTGGTATGGGAAGGTGGACAGGTTGGTGTTGGTTATGAAGAGGGTGGTAAGGTTGAGGCCATGCAAAGTGTTGGCTGGCACATGGTCTAGTGAGGGCCAATTGTCGATCTCTAGGTGCCGCAGGCGGAACAGCTTCTTGAAGGAGTAAGGGTGCAAAGTGCTGATGCTGAGGTATCTTAGATGAAGGTTAACCAAACTGTGTAGGTGGGAGATGGCCTCTGTGGGCACAACTGTAAGGTTGCACCTTTCTAGGGTGAGTATCTCCAGGCTTAACAATCCACTGAATGCGCGGTGGGATATGTAAACCAGGTCATTGTCACCCACTTCCAAGAATCTCAGATTGTGCAAATCCTGGAACATATAATCCAAAAGGATGACAATCTTGTTGTCACTGACATCCAGTCTGGTGAGGTTTGCTAAACCCGTGAACACGCCTAGAGGGATGAGCTTGATGCGGTTGCTCTTGAGACTGAGTGTGTGCATGGTAAATAGGGCATTGAAGGCTCCGGGTTCAACGTAACTGATGATATTTCCACTGAGGTCAAGTTCCTCCAGTCCAGGGAAGGCAGCAAAGTCATCAGGGTTGATCATCGTCAGCTTGTTCTTGCTCAGGTCCAGGATTCTAGTCTCAATTGGAATGCCATCAGGGATGCTTGGCATTCGCTTGCGATGACAGACAACCGCCTTGCTCTGGGCCGAGCACTCGCAGCGAGAGGGGCATCCCAGGGCGGATCCCATGAAGACGGCCACCAGGACCAGTCCCAGGACGGGTTGCCAGCAGGAGATGGCCGTGTGCAGCATGACTTTGCTCATACAGTCAATCATTCTGTCACAGCTCTGCATGAGAGAGAGAGAGAGAGAGAGAGAGAGAGAGAGAGAGAGAGAGAGAGAGAGAGAGAGAGAGAGAGAGAGAGAGAGAGAGAGAGAAAAGGGGGGGAGAGAGAGAGAGAGAGAGAGAAAAGGGGGGGAGGGGCATAGTTAGTTAGTAATCGAAAAAGGTGGAGCAAGAGGTAGTGGAAACTAGTCTTAAATTCAAATCTGTGAGGCACACTATTTCCCTATCCGGCATTTTAAGATTAAACAACATTAGCAACATTATCTCAAGGTTGATGCAAGTTACAACAAAGATGGATAACATGGAATGTGTGAAAATCCCTTGATTTATGAACTGGTGTCAAGTGTTACTCCAATAGACTTAGTCAGGATTATACAATTTACAAGACAGATCAGCCTGCTACTGATGATACTTTCATGTGCTTTCCAAGGATCTAAAGACAGATTAGAGGGTTGTTTCTCTTACACACAAATGCCTCATTCTTGCCATCCTGAGCCACACTAAGCCTTTCTTACTCCCCCCCAGCTTGAGCCAACAACCATGTCCTTCCTTTGACTCATTCACCTGATAAAAAAATGCAGGCATGTGCCACTATTGTGCTCTAATTCCTTCTTGGTTTGTTCTCAGACTTTGAATTTAAGAACTATTTGCTAGAAGCCTTTCATTTCCCATCTATCTCTTCCACCACCATCAGTTGAGTCTGTAGCCTTTTTTACTTTAATTTTTTTTATCAATAGCATACTGATCAAGGCTGCACCTTGGGCCAGTGTTGTTGCACAGCCAGTGTTGTTGCACATGCAAATGCCCTTGTGAGGATTGGGGGATGTTATCTGATGTCGGTCTTCAGCAGCAAGGTTTTTAATTAATAGAACATGTATTGTGTTGCTTTTTACTCAGTTCTTCTGCTATGTTACTGTGACATAATCTCGTTTTAATATATATTATTGCTCTTGTTATTTACTGTATTTTGTTACCTTGTAACTATATTATAATTATAACAATAATTAATTATAATAACACTGAACTACTGGTCTATTCACTTTTAAATGTTGAGGTTAGATACAAAACATTCAATATGTTCATCTGACAGGACTGGGTATTTCTGGGCACAATGCTAACATTTCAAGATAGCTCTGATATTGCCTGACAGACCCATGGGACGTACAAAAGCTAGGAGAGCTAGTTTGCGTACATTCCATGGGTCTGATGTGTCAGGCCTAGGCTAGCTCTGATAATGTATAATACTAGAGCTAGAAACAAGATGGAGTAGAATACAAGAAACACATACATAAGAAAATCCTATTCCTGTATGATAATTAAGCTGCTTAATTTCGTTGGGGGAGTTTTGTTGGGTTTTCACTGAACCCAATTTGACCTCATTTTATCAAACCTCAAATGATCTTGGGCGTGTTGTGTTTTTCACACATGGAAATAGTTCCATTGTTTATATACTGCAAAAACAATGGGCTTTTCTGGTGCTTGAAATGGTGATGTTAGAGGGGGGGGGGGGGGGGGGGTGAATGTGATAATATTGATTTCCTCATCTACCTTGTAGAAAAAAAAACTATTCAGAACAAACTAAAAATAGCTTAATGAAAGAGACCCATCAATAACAATGCAGAGTGGTTTACATAGTCCAATTGCAAGTGTGACCAAACAGTCAACACAGAAACAGTTGGAGGGCATCA
The DNA here is from genome assembly GCF_963971535.1 of Notolepis coatsorum. Lineage (NCBI taxonomy): Eukaryota > Metazoa > Chordata > Actinopteri > Aulopiformes > Paralepididae > Notolepis > Notolepis coatsorum. The sequence goes on along the minus strand of NC_140180.1, from coordinate 34,095,291 downwards.
GTTAATGGAGGATTAGATTATGCTTGTATTTATATAGATTATCACAAATTCAGCAAAGGATAATAAATTAAGGTTTTAGGGGTTAATATGTTTCTTTTATGTATAATATATAATCAAATGTAATCCAAACTATTAAATTCAACAATTCAACAATATTCATGCAACAAACAACATAATTAGTTGTTTTCCTTTGCGCTATTTGGTTTAGCTGCTTAGCTGCAAACAGTTAGACCAATGACCATGCATGTACCAGGGTAAGCATACAACATGATCGTGCTAACTAATATGAATGGGACGGAGGTTGTGCGCATGTCTCAAGGTTTAATTTTTTTTTTTACATTTGCAAATGTAACAAACATTTTATAAAAATCATCGCCAATGCTGTACACGTGACGGCACATCTGCTCTCAGACTGTGGTTCGCTCTTGCGAGAGGGGGGAGAGAAAGTTGAACACTAGTCAATGCAATGGGATTTCACTCGCTTTGGTTGCTCTTCACTGATCTCTGCTGCCCCTTGCTCCTCCCAATAGGCAACCGTCTTTTCCGGGAGACTGGTAATCAGCCCCCTGGTACCAGTTTACAACATGGCAATGCCCTAGTGAACCTTGGATTGTAGTTGATATACCGCTACAATCAATATTGTACTGTCATAACAGTCTTATGTTTGCAGTACATGATGTTTGCAGTACTAATGCCAATTTGGCCACTGTCACTACCTTATTATCAACCAGGAAATGCCCAAGTGAAACTCAATTATCTAAATTACTTTACAACAAGATTGTGCTAACTAATGTCAACAGAGGTTGTGCCTGGATGTCTCAAGCTTCAAATTCCTGGATTCCTCCGAGGATCTCTCTTGATCCTTCTACCAGTGCGCCATAGAAAGCATACTCACTAACTGTACTATAGTCTGGTATGACAGAAGGCACTGCAGAGTGCAGAGGATGGTGAAAAAAGGCAAACAGGCTCAAAAACAGCTTCTTCCCTTCAGCTATCATTTCACTGAACTCTGTACAACGGGGACACCTAATAATACATCAGATTAGCACATTTACTCAGTAGCTTTGTTATATATATTCCACCACATTTTATATTGTTATGCACTTCACTGTTACCTTGCACTATGGTTAAACACCAATTTATTTTTGTTCTACTGTACTTGTGCTGTACGATGACAATAATTGTAATAGTAATCTAATCTAAGAAAATGCACTCGGCCACAAATAGACTGGGTTGTGAAGAGTAGCACCCATCCCGTCTCCTCTGGTGCGTCATAGGGTGTGCTAAATTTAACTGTGAGGGGAATAATTTATCCCCCAGGCACATAATATGGCAACATAATAGGCTGCCATTCTAACATGATGACATTAAAAAAGGAACAAGTACCTCCTCAGAGAAAACCTTGATGTAGGTATACTGAAGTAATACAGGTCAAATAACACAACTGACATCATAGAGCCGTGTGTGTGTGTGTGTGTGTGTGTGTGTGTGTGTGTGTGTGTGTGTGTGTGTGTGTGTGTGTGTGTGTGTGTGTGTGTGTGTGTGTGTGTGTGTGTGTGTGTGTGTGTGTGTGTGATGCAACTAGGCTACAAGTGTCAACTTTTAGTTTTCATTTTTGGCAGCCTGGGTCATGTTTACAAGTTGGTGGTTAGGGGCCTTCAGGTGGCCCACATCTCCAAGAGAAAGGCTAAACAGTTAGCAAGTGTAGACACTTGAATGTGTCTGACTATGTTCATTATGACTGTTTCAATGATCTGTCCATTTTGTGCCAGTCAAAGCATTGTTGGAGGACTAACACTAGGGGGAGCTGGTTGGCGTCAGTCTGGTGGTTCTGTAGGGGCATGCAGAGAGGATGCGTATCAACGAAGAAGCCACACGTGCAGGGCCTTTTTGGAGCAAACCAGGAGAGCGATTGGACGTGTTTACCGTGAGACTCCTATTTTGAAAACGTGAAAATACCAAATGTGCACCGGAGTAGAAGAAATAACGCTGCATGCCGTGAGTTTATTAATATCAAGTATAGCGTTTAGTCCACGCCAAGAAGAAGAGGACGTTCGGCAGATGGATGTGAATGTAACGGGGAAGCCCGTGGGTATGTCCACAGTCACGGAAACAGGTGTGTTGACGAGTGACTGTGGCAGTGCGGGCTGGTAAATTAAACTCACTTCCCCATAACAGGGTTAACAGACGCATAGGTACGGTAGTTAGGAGTGAATTCACTTCTTAGTGCAGCGGCCTGTGTCGTCGCCCGCGGACGCGGGAGCCCCCTGTTCGACTCCCCCTCGGGACATTCTCATTTAACATCAACACAACGCAGACCAATATGATCCGTCACATGAAGACGAATGCTAAGCTCTGCGTATTAGAACGTACAGTCGGAGAGTTAGGTTAGCCAACTCGGCTATTAGCTTAGCTAAAGTGTATTGAACTAGCATTTTAGCTTAGCACGTCGCGTCGCCCGTTTTACAGCAACAGAAGGACTCATCACCAGGAGGCTCTACTGGACGTCTACAGCATCACTACAGACCACCTACTGACTGCCAGACCAGCCTTGCCTTTGAGTACCACAGGTGACGTTTTCTCGGGACCTTTTACGGCCGAACTACCCCAGACATTTTGTATGCGGGGCTAATCAGCACTTCGTCTATAGACCCTCACGTGCGGGCGAGTTGATTAAAGGTGCATTCCGCACCTGCAGTGTTGCGAAGTATTAACTGTTTTATTTTGATAGCATGCTCGGGACCGAGTGAAGGGGCTGTCCTGTTTTGGGCCACTACGTTCTCTATACTAGCCACGACATGGCGCTGCAACAGGGGTTTTTGTTTATTCTTTTTATGTGGTTATTTTGGGGTGCCGGCTTAGAGTAATTATAAGCAAATGTTCTTAAGGTGTGGGCCCACTTAAGTTTGTGTACTGCAATGTGTTATCAGCGTGGTTGAGCTGAAGTGTATGCGGGGGCAACAGAGAGCATTCGAGGCTTTCGGGTTGGGAAGTGTGTGAAGCGAGCGTTAACCCATAAGGGAATATTGTTTTGCACTGTTCTACTGTTGTGTCGATTTTGCAGTACACAGTAAATGGAGAGACTGATAATTGGATCCACGGCGTTGTGCGTATTTACTTCAAATAAGATAATTACTTACCTCAGAGAAATACTTGTGACCCCCTAAGGTTGTGATAAATTGACCAACACATGTAAAGGGGTTCTGCACTAATACGATTTCTCAACAGCGGAGCAAGAAGGTTTATATATTTATATATATATATACATATATTATCTTTCAAATGCCCGAGTTCAATTTGGATTTAGTATCACCAGGCGTGCATAAAAACAGATAATGAAATCTACTGTACTTTTTTATTTCTACCACAGTGCAACCGTTTTGAAACAAATTTCAGATCTAATTGTTGCTACATGCTAACAATAGGGAAGAGAAACTAACTGTGTTTCAATATTTGTCAAAAACTTTACCCTTTGTGGTAGAATTATCCCGAATAATAACAGTTATTGAAATAATCCATACAGAACTTTGAACCTTGAACCCCATAGAAATGTACAGGAAGTGTAGTTTTGAAAAATGCCAACACTGGTAGACAGCTAGCGATGTCTATTACAAAATGGCCACAAAAAACTACAATTCCCATGATTCAAGGTTTTACAAAATGGTCGCCTCTCGCAGAATATACAGACATTTCAAAGAGGAAAATCTATCTAACACTTTAACCTATTCCTAAACTAACATATTGATGATAATATACATTATACATGCTGTTGTGACATGGTTATGATGTTTATACTTGAATACGTTTGAAATAAAAATCGCTACTTTTATACAACAGTCTGGAAAATATTGATTTATGACCAGATGTCATTTCGGGACCGGTACCGGAAGAGGTTAAGGGGGTTATAGGATACCGATGAGTATTTGTTATTACAAAGTCCTGCATCACTACTGTACCTGCTCCTAGGTTAGTAAATCCTAAGGCCCTGTCTACTGCTGTCCTACACCTGACGTCTAGCAACACGGCCACTACAGTTGGGGGTTCGGTGGGACTTAGCTGCTCCGTGTCGCTACTATCTGGTGTTCGTATAATCTCACCCTCACTAAGCGGAGGTAATCCACCCTGCTACATTTGGCGTCACGAACAGGATAAAAATCCAAACCAAATTCCTTTAAGCGACCTGTCGAAAGACCTGAAATGAGCGAAGAACAGACCCGCGCCATGCAGGACCTGGCGACGAAATACGAGGCGCTTCAGGAGAAGTTTCTGGAGCAGACGGCGCTCCTGGATAAACTGAGTGTCGCGCGGACTCCACCCAAGGTGGAGGAAGAGGGGGCAGACGCCATGCAAGACATGACCGAACGTTTAGAAGCCCTAAGAGTCAAATACCTCGACCAAGCAGCGCATATGGACCGACAGAGGGTGCTCATGGAGCAGTCCCGGAGTGAACAGAGAGAAGCACTTTCGTTGGTCAAGGCCGTCCTCGAGAAAAGCCCCAGTGCGCCCCAAGTGACCCCCTCGACTGTGTATGTCCAACGGGACCGAAAGTGCAGCGAGTTCGACGGGGGAAAAGAGAAGGGAGAGCCGGCGGTCGAGGATTGGATTGGTGCGATGTCCAGCTTCCGGGTTAGCAAAGTACCAGAGGAAGACCAAGTGGAGTTATTAAAACAACACCTGAAGGGCGAGGCCAAGCAGACTGTGAGGTTCATGTTGGACGTGGCTCACCAGCAACCGGAAACTGTGTTCAAGGTACTGGAAGAGGCCTATGGGGACAAAGCCCCAGTCAGCGTCCGCCTGGGGGAGTTTTATGACCGCAGACAAGCAGCCGGTGAGACCGTTAGGCAATACACTTACAACCTACAAGAGATGCTTCAGCGTCTGAAACGGCGGGAGCCCGCCAGAGTCCCAGACACTGCCACGCAACTGCAAGAGCAGTTTGTCCTAGGCCTAAGAAACTACTCACTGCGACGAGAAATTAAACGATACTCGAAATGGAAAGAGGAGCTGACGTTTATCGAACTGATGCTAGCGGCGATTGACTGGTCCGAGGAGGAGGAGGTCCTGCCCACCGCTAAGAGTTCCGCCAGAGGTGCGGTGAACACTGTGGCCGCAGAGGGCAACGTGCCCTCCCCGATCTTACAAGATCTACTGGAATCCATGCAACAGCTAGTGACCCTGCAGGAACAGCTATTCCGGGCAATACAACAGAGAGAGCCCAAAGGTGAGGAGTCCGACCGATTCACTAGGGGATGGCATGGAGGCCCGCCCCGCGATTCACGCAGGTTACCCTGTCAGCAGCCAGGACATATCAGTCGCGAGTGCCCACATGAGAAGGGTGAACCACGTCAGTCGGAAATACTGGGCCTCAAGGTTTCTCCCACACGAACACCAGCAAACAACTACAGTCCACCCGATGAACAACCCCAAAATGGGAATTGCTCCCAGTGCTCACCTTAACTTTGCCAGGCATTTTATCGAACCATCCCCTCCAGAACAGTTGAGCTGTCCAACCCCCTTGGTCCTAAAAGACAGCTGTGACAAGCACACAGACGTGTGTGTGTGGCCTTTGTTCCTGGCTCAGTGGAACAGGACCTCCTTCTTTTACTTAATTTCCAATCCTGCAGACCCTCACACTAATGATGTATGATGTATATCATGGCATACTTTTTATTTTATTTTATTAAAAAGGGGTGCAGATACATTATATTAATTTCATCAAATAATAATTGCATCAACATTTTACAAGAATTGCTTACATTAAATCATATTTCTACACAGTAAGTACCCCACCCATCATCCCTGCTCCCCAATTCCACGCCATCCTGAATATCCCCCAGGCTTACATGAATAACAAAATAAATTTTAAATAAATAAAAATTTAAGAAAATAAAGAAAATATATTTGATCTAGGTGATCAAACCCCACCTAGACCCACTCCAGTTCGCCTACCAGCCCGACTGGGGGTAGAGGATGCTGTCATCTACCTGCTGAACCGAGTCTACACTCACCTAGACAAGCCGGGGAGCACTGTGAGAGTCATGTTTTTTTACTTCTCCAGTGCTTTTGATACCATAAGGCCTGGGCTGCTGGGTGAGAATTCAGAAGCGATGGAGGTAGAGGCCCCCCTGGTGTCCTGGGTTGTTGACTATCTGACAGGCAGACCACAGTATGTGCGCTTACAGAGCTGTGTGTCAGACAGACTGGTCAGCAACACCAGGGCCCCGCAGTGGACAGTCCTCTCTCCCTTCCTCTTCTCCGTCTACACCAATGACTTCCACTATCGGTCAGAGTCCTGCCACCTTCAGAAGTATTTATTTTTTTATTATTATGTTTTTGGTAGATTTTAAATTAAAAAAAATAAATTTACTACCGGGCAGTCCGGTAGAGAGAGAGTGAGAGAGAAAAAACGGGAGACAGAGTGGGGGGAAGACATTCGGCAAAGGACGCCGGGTCCGGGAATCGAACCCGGGTCGGCCGCTTCGCGACGCAGCGCGTTACATGGTTCGCCACTTGGGCACCCTCCTTCAGAAGTTTTCTGATGACTCTGTGATAGTGGGATGTATAAAGGACGGTGATGAGAGGGAATACCGGGAACTGGTAGTGGACTTTGTCACATGGTGTGATAAAAACCACCTGCAGCTAAATGTGGCGAAGACCAGGGAACTGGTGGTGGAGCTGGGGAGGAGGAGTGCACCTGTGACCCCCGTTCCATCAGGGGAGTCGATGTGGACATGGTTGAGGATTACAAATACCTTGGTGTGCACATCGACCACAAACTGAACAGGTCAAAACACGCAGAGCCGACTCTACTTCCTCAGAAGGCTGAGATCCTTCAATGTCTGTACAAGGATGTTGAGGATGTTCTGAGTCGGTGGTGGCGGGCACCTTCTTGTACACTGTGACCTGCTGGGGCAGCGGACTGAGAGCAGGGGACGCAAACAGGCTGGATAAGCTGGTCAGGAAGGCTAGTAGTGTGGTTGGGGTGGAGCTGGACTCTCTAGCGAGGGTGGTGGAGAGGAGGAGCCTTGCTAAGCTACAGGCCATCAGGGAAAACCCCTCCCACCCACTATACACAGACTTGGCTCCCCCCCCGATAAGAGAAACCCAATGGAAAAACATGCAAAACAACAGATTGCCAACGCTGTCGCGTCCGTGACAAAGACGGGCAGGAGCACTTGGATGGTCCCCGGGCGTGGCTCACGCCACAGCCCTGGTCTGCTCCCGGCTGCCCTTGGGGGGAAGGACGACGTGATGGGTTAAGCGCAGAGGAGTATCGCATCGGCGATGCTACAAAAAAACAATGCATGCGTGTGTGTTCCGGTGTGTGTGTGTGTGTGTGCTAACCGTGTGTGCTAACTGCTAACATTGAGGATAATTGCATGCCAATTAAAGACCTCTGCGACAGGTCCTGCATTATTATTATTATTATTATTATTATTATTATTATTATTATTATTATTATTATTATTATTATTATTATTATTATTATTATTATTATATTATGTATTATTATTATTATTATTATTATTATTATTATTATTATTATTATTATTATTATTATTATTATTATTATTATTATTATTATTATTGTATATCAAATGCCAAGGAAGTGGTACATCAACAAGTTCTTCCCATTCTTGTTGTATCTTATACGGCCGATGCAATATACCCTTGGTCTTTATCATGGCATACTTACCTTTACGGATACCGCACCTTATGTGTATACTGTATACTTCATCAGAGCATATATTTAGCATTTTGCATTTTTTGATTATATATTAGATTCGATTTAGATTATTGGATTATTAGATTATATATATATTGTAACTATATTTATTGTAGGGCAAATATAACTGAGAGGGCATACATACCCTCATCTTGCAGCTTGTTGCCCATATGCGCATGTCCAGAGTTAATTATATTGTTATAATGTTTAAACTGCCTTTTTTCAATTATATTTTTACTTCTCCACTGTACTATCATTCTATGACCTGTACCATGTCTTCCACTACCTGTACCTCCCCTCCCCCATGCTGCTATGATGCCTGCATTTCCCCAAGGGGATCAATAAAGGAATATCTTATCTTATCTTAATGCCACGTCCTCCCATGGGTATATGCTTTGTTTAGCCTGACCACCCAAGCTACAGTAGCTGCTTAGTGAGTAATCTGCACTCTTTGAGCTATACCCTGTGGTGGTCACTGCACATCTTTGGGGGGGGGGGGGGGGGGATTCCAGCAGTCGGCGAAAACAATTCTCAACGATTGAGATACCGCTTTTCTCCGTTGGTTAGCACAATAGCTCTATATGATCATTTCATTTCATCTCTATGTGCAGCTCGTGTATCCGGTCATGTGAGTGTAATCATTAACTCCCTCTCTCGTTTGCACTTTTAGATCTTCAGGGCTCAACTAGCAGCAGATCAGAGGCCTGACTCTGGTTCATCTGTATTCAGACACAATGTTCAACTGAACCGTTATATCGTGATCCTCTTTCCAAACTATCCTCCACCTTGTAGCTTAAAGGAACCTCAACCCTGTTGTTCGCTGTTAACCATAGATATTCTTGATGGCTGTGTCTCCGCCGCCTGCGCCTTTCTCACTCCACATAAACCTTCCCTCGAAATGATGTTCATTAATGCGTCACTGACCTCTCCATTGCAGACACAGTTCACCATCATATTAAATACATAAGCACAGACATGGTCGGGACAAGACACTCAATTCCTATTTACAATTTATCCCCTACTATCAATTAATTACAATCCCTGCCTGCCTACATGTTCCAGCGCTCTCAGCCTCCTTACGCTCCTCTAATCCCACCGTCCATCACAGACTCTGGCCTCGCTGCTACTCGACTATGATTTCAGTCCCTCCTGAAAGCCACAGCTATCACAAGCTGTTATCCCCGCACACTGATATTCCATCTCATTCATACCCCATAGGCACAGCCTCCATCGCTTGCTTAACCACGGCCTTTTAGAACCTGTAATTCAATATTTTTGGAGATGATCCTCCCAACATCCACAAGACACCCTGGATACACAAGTCCCTCTCAAAGTCTGTAAGATACAATCAATACACTTGCTCTAATTGGTAAATGGTGCATTTATATAGCGCTTTTATCCAAATCGCTTTACAATTTATAATTCACATTTTACCCATTCATTCACACATTCACACACCGATGGCGGAGGCAACCATGCAAGGTGCTAACCTGCTCATTGTGAGCAATTAGTGGTTAAGTGTCGCTCAAGGACACTTCGACACACTGCCCGGGAGGAGCGGGAATCGAACCGGGAACCTCCAGATTACCAGATGACTGCTCACCTCCCGGGCCACTGTCGCCCCACATTGCTCTCCTCTTCATTACACCAGCCTCTTACTCCTCTTACTCTTACTCCTGTGCATTTGTCAGGCACCTACATTAAATGCGGGTGCCCATCCAGCATATGGGTCACTCGCATCCATTACGCACCCCGTGCAAAACCACAATCCCTGAGGTATCCCTTATGCCGGTTTAGCACCTGCTCCTACGGGGGACTCCCGCTACTCCTATGCTCAGCACTGACCGCATGCATACAGGCCTCAACCATTGGCCTCGCCTTGGGGGGTGTGATGCTCAATCTTGGTCTGTGACCCGGGGGCTGACATCCCCCCCACAGAGAATGTCTCGTGCACCTCGGCCGGTTGGCTGAAGGCAGACATCTCTTGCTAGGAGATATCCTGCGGTCACATGGCCGAAGGCTCACTGTCAGGGATATTCTGCTCAACCTCGTTCCTTTGTCTGAAGGCAGATATATCTCCATCAAGGATATTCTGCTAAACCTCTGACCGATGGCCGTGAGCAGATATCCTCAGGTGAGATTTCTTGCCGCAGCGTACTTTAGTTGGTTGGATATAAGGAAGCTGGAACTCGTGAAATGAACTGCTCCAATTCAAGAATGAAATGTAATCTGGGATGAAGGTGATCACCTATAGTAATTATTTTTGTAGTGATAGGAATCCGAGAGCCCTCTAATGGATGCCTTGATGTAGTCTAAAGGCCTGCCCACAACATTGACTTTATGTTGATGTTGCTTGTTTTTAAAGGCATACAAAGTAGTGTCAGCTACTCGATGTCACTAGAACACCACCACAACAATGTGGTGTTTAAAAGGCCGTACCAAACTACCATCGATCTGCAGATCAGTCAATCAAATATGTGTTCATCCGGTGCATTCACCATTGGGGAAATGGCAAGTAGGGAGGGGTTACATGCACATAACGTAACGCGCACTCGCTGCCCAAAGGTTGACGCCCAGAAACTTCCCAAGCACAGCAACATAAGAGAATACGGCCCCTCACACTGATACAATTGGCCGTATCAGAGGGTGGGAAAGCTGAAGGGTGGGTCCTGGGCGTTGTGGACAGCGACCCCTACAGTTCGGTCGGGGCGCCTGCTCAGCGAGGGTTGGAACTGAGGAGAGATAGTGTGGCCTCCCACACGCTACACTCTCCCCGGTGAGAACCTGCGCGGCCAGGTTGGCCTGCCCCAGGCTGCACATGCGTCGGAGGAAAGCATGTGACAGTCTCCGGTCTCCCGGACCAACAGTAGGGGAAAGTACGCAACAACCAGGAAGGGTGGGATGGGGAGAGAAAATCGGGAAAAAGGAGGGGAAGAAAGATAAAAAATAAAATAAAAAAAAAACATAAGAGAATACAGGGAGAGGAACACTATGGGTCACAAGTGGTGATTGAGTGGGATTACTGCATGTTTGAGTCTGAGTAAATATATATATAGCAGATTTTATCCAAAGCGCTTTACAATTTGTTCCTCACAATTTACCCATTCTCTCACACATTCACACACCGATGGCAGAGGCAACCATGCAAGGGGCCAACCTGCTCATCGGGAGCAATTAGGGGTTAAGTGTCTTGCTCAAGGACATTGTTTTTTGGGGGGATAATTCTATCTCATTATACCTTTAACTGCACACTGCGTGTCATGCAGATTCAAAACAGGGATTTGGCAAAACATGTCTATTCTGTGCTATTTTACCATTACATATAATGGAAGACAATTAAGTAGCTAGTTTGTCTGTGGCTTAAATGTACTGTATTATATCACCAAGATTAAGTCACAGATGTTGAAGTAAACAGGTGCTGGGGCTGACCAGTTGTCATGGAACGTCAGCATTGACATTGTCCATGTTTTTCTAAAGACCTTGAGTTAAAATCCCCAGATGAAACACAGTATTTATGTTAATATATAAGTGTTACAAAAGAGAAGTCAGTTCACTCCAAAGCCATCTTAATAATAGGGATTAACACTAGCACAGCCGACAAGGGGTCAAATGACCCCTTTTCAATAAATGTATCCTCGTCACTCGATCGAGCTCCAGCTCTGTCACTCAATGACTTTTCCTAAAAGTACCCGTTTGATCTTGCACGGTTTCTGACATTTCTAAATGACCTCAGGAAAATGCTATTAGAACGCTATTCCACATATGGGCCATTGGAACAGACGAAAGTCACAGCACTTTGCGAGCATGTAGCGCAGGGGTGGCCAACCCGTGGCTCGCGAGCCGCATGTGGCTCTTTGCCCGTCAATGTGTGGCTCTTCCATCAAAAGAAAATGTCATTCAAACCTGGTAAACCTCATATTTTTATATTCAGAGGTAATTATATAGTTTACACTGTTTATTTTTCTCATATTTCTCATATAAGCTGTCGGGTCATCTGACCCGTTCCTGGCGGGAATTAGTGGCATTTTCTCCATGGCTGTGCTAGTGTTAACAAGACATGAACCTGACCCCATATTGCTTTTAATGGTAAGTCATTTGTATCTAGGAATCTGTCATGCATATCGTTGCTTTTCTTTCATATTCAAAGTTACTGGTAAATCACTGACAACACAGACTTATTAATTTGGTCAAACAGGACAATTGTGTGATTAGACCAGCTTCTATGAATGAGACATCCAGTGCTTTCTACAACAGAGTCATTAGTTACCATGGCAACCACTGACGTCTGGCAGAGATTTTGGTGAATTAATTAAAACTCACATTTCACCTCAAAATACAGTTAATTATCATGTTACTCAACATCAAATCACAACACATTTAATTTTTTTTTGTGTTGGTTTGTTACAGATGTCTCCATTGAAATAGGTCCATGGGGTGTCTGACTTAGCATGATAAGCATGAGCATTATTGCCAACGACAGCATGTACATCACCAGCATACGGATTATGAATTATAATTTGGAAACCCTCAGATAGAAAACAAATATTTGTTGATGTCTTATTTTGAGACATAACCCACCCTACCGCGGCCTCATTTCTATACCAATAGCTCAAAACACCTTCAATCCCATGATGCTGCTCTTTGCTTTTCATACAGGCCTTTTCATATCCTGGGGACTATCCAGTCAGTGGATGAGTAGCGATGGCGTCTACCCTCGTCCGAATGGCACAGGACCCAGTATGTTTAGTTTTTTTCGTAACACAACTCAACTTCACAACGTTTCCTCTTGTGGTCCAGTTTGACCACAGCTGGCTCTCCGAATGGCATCTTTCCTCTGTGTAGCCACAGTATAGACAAATTGTGAGCAAAGATTTCGGCAGCATGTCATCTGATAATGCGACAAAGGCCTCTATTCACTGGCTATCTGGGATTGTGAATACTCAAAGAGCTTTTATCCGACATAAATCTAGAGGTGAGAGTGTACAGTAGCTAGAGGAGATAACAATCACTCCCTTGGCAGTTGACCGATATATTCTATGAGTCATAACAGATTTCTCTCTTTTTCTGTCCGTCTGTCACCCTCTCCATGCATCCTACCCCATTTTCTCACACTTCTGCATACTCCTCTATCTCTCTCTCTCTCCCCAATCTCTCACTTCATATTCTATCCTGCATCCTCGGCTATAATTCCTCTCCATCTCCTAACAGAATGTTGCACAGAAATACGTTGTGCTCCCCCCCCCACCCTACACATTTCCTGCAGACTGTCAGATGAATAAGGTGTGTGTGCATTGTGCAATGCATTCTAGACGAGGAGAATACAAAATATGCACGCCCACTCTGCTCCTAGTGGTGGCTCACAGGCATGGCACTTGGTGTAAAACCAGCTCAATCTACTGTATGCGAGAGTTGTGTCCAGTGAGAGAACCTGGAAAGCTGCAGTGCTTTGATATCATCATCAACAACAACAACAAAAGAGTCGCGTGGAGATGGAAAGTAATTAGCAAACAAAGCAATAATCTCATTATATCAGATTAAAAAAAAATTAAGAAATCTCATTGACAAGTGAAACCCTAGCCTGTGATTCTAACTCCTCAGCAGAGACATAATGCACATGGTTGGCGGGCAGGTTCTATAACTACTACATTTCCTTCACACAATGACTCCTCACTCCTATAATCCCAACAGACAAGTTTTGTGGAAAGCTATCATCTGGGGAGGTTTCCACACGCTGAACCCTCAGGAGACTGTCTCTATTTTGCCCAAGTTGTTTGAGGATTTAGATAACAACGTGGCCCCTGTGCAATCAACCAATGAAAAGCCACTTGTGAAATTGGCCTGCCTCTATCTCCTCTGGAAAGGTTTTCTGGCCCCCAGGCACTGATCACATCATGTGATTCCTTTCTGTAACAGGGAAGCCTTCCCCGGGTCTGTGCTGGATGGTGTTGGGAGACACTTTCTTTACCCAGCTATTATCACCCTTAAAAAAGCACAATCCAAGCATCGAAATGTACTATTTCTGGTCTGAAGACCGCTCTGGAGAATAGCTATTTCCAGTGGCAAACAAATAAATAGAAAAAGAGAGGAACATTTACCCTTAGAGCAAGAACGAAGACACAGTGAAACAGGAGACTGTGAGAAGCTTAAGAGATAATGAAAGCAACATTGTGGGAATAAGCAGTTTCAAGCTCGGTCTTTTACATTAGCATCTGACGTGGGTGCTCTTGGAAAGTGGCAAAAAAAAAACAACAACATCCATTTTAGCTAGAAATGGTATCACTACCCTCATGCGTGACCTTTATTCTGTATAGTTGCTGTTGACAAGATGGAGAATAAATTCACTGTTATTTCACTGTACAACCCAAGCCAGTAGATCAACAGAAATACATGCCCTGTATGCTTTAGTGCCATCACACTAAAGCACAATGTCAGGACCTTCCACGTAATCCCAGGAGACAACAAGACAACTCTTGAAATAAAGGGGAAGCAGTGAAAAGGTTGCAGTATATAGAGTATATGCACAGAGTACAAACACGAGAGCATGAAAGGGTTAACGTATAGTGCACACTGCACAGAGTCCAAACATGAGAGCACAAAAAGGTTAGCGTTTAGTGCATACTGCACGCTACACAAAGTACAAACACGAGAGCGCAAAAGGGTTAACGTATAGTGCATACTGCACACTGCAATGAGTGCAAACACGAGAGCACAAAATGGTTAACGTATAGTGCATACAACACGCTGCACAGAGTACAAACAAGAGAGTGAAAGGATTAACCTATAGTACTACATTGAGTACAAATATAATCACATGAAAGGGTTAACACAGAACAATATATAAAGTTTGGCCTTTGATGCTTTAATTTCCCAGATAACTCCTAACTGTGGATCCTCATAAGAGTAATTGTCAGGGAAAGTTATTAAATCATCATTTCATTTTAATGAGGCTTATCTTCTAATGACACTACCCTGAAGGAAAATTGTAATTAACTTGCAGGTTACTGCATAGCCAGAGTCACAATTAACCCACCTTTTTCTAAGGTGTGTCTGTGGGTAATCATCAGAGAAGACCGTAATGAGAAGGAGAAGCCTCCCTGAGTTGTGATTGGAGGATCAAGAAAAGAGGGCAGGTTTGAGATAGGTCACTCGAAAGGGATTTCTGTACAGGGTGATGACAGCGAAAATAGCCTGCCAAGGTGCAAAATGACACTGGTCTCATTGTTTGATAAGCTAGTGTTACTCTGGCTCAATGCAACAGTATGCCCATTCAGGATGTGACCTAGATGTGATCAGATAAGTTCAAACAAACCACAATGCTTGATTGATTGATTGATTGAACACTTTATTAACAGATTGCAGAATGGGTACAGTACAGTACAGCTCAATACATACAATTGTTAAGGGGATGCAGACCAGAGAAAGACTTTCGTCTCGTTTATGGGGTCCCCCATTTTCAATTCATCATAATGCTGATGAGGTATCATTATGAATGGAGCTGTTAACTCTGCCAAATTATGATTAGCTAGATGTAGCCAAATACAGATAAAGATATGATGCTGATAATAATAATACTAATAATGATGCTGCTACCGACAATGACAACAATAATAATAATAATAATAATAATAATAATAATAATAATAATAATAATAATAATATCACAGTATAATGGTAATAGATGGCATATGGCAGTGAGCAATGTTCATCAAAATGGTAAGTAATTAGTTGTCTCAAGTACTTTGATAAATTGGAGGCAATAGCTGCAGTTACATGGACAATATTTCCTCAGCCAGATTGAAATCATTCAGATTGGACATTTCAAATCAACCATTTACATGGACACAAAATAAGATGAACCACATTTACATGGCCCAGAGCATGTAATCAGAATATTACTTGTTTTATGTACCCAGAAAGACCCCGCCTACACTTAGCCCCTAGCCTGCTGAGTATTAACACATTGACGACCAGCGTGTCGCGCCGATTTATAGGCCAGAGGACAGAGGTTTGTCAACAAACCGATGTACTTTCTAACAGCTATATATATACTTTATAGTATTGCTATCTGTCCATTCTCATTGTCACTTGAGAGCATAAACCGTGCCTTCATAATGGCTTAAAGAAAATAAAAATCCATCGGTTGGTTGTCATTTTATAGCGCCGTGAATATAAGGTTTATCGCAGTTTTCGCCTAGTTTTTTTTCTGGGGAGCTAGATAATAGGCTAAAGGCTAGTCACGTTATATCAAACGCCATTTCTGCTGTATATATACGAATGAAATAAAACAAACTGCGTAGAATCCGGACTATTACAGAGCATCTATGGATGAAATGGGGGCGGCGGGCGACGCCGATTACTATTATTGATTAGCAATACAGTGTGCGTTCAATCAGCCATTTTCACTGATCGATCACAATGTCCAATCCGGCTGTAATTTGGGGGAATAGTATCCTACCGTCAGGCCATGTGATCGCCGGCAGCATTTCGTCAGTAGTCATCAGAATCTGGTAGATCGATATGTCCATTGGCTAATCATAAATCCCATTATTCCAGGCTGAAATCTGCGTTCGGTAACGGGATCAAAGATGGAGGGTGTTCGTTTGGAACCGAGGCTCATATGAAACGCCCACAGACAGTAAAATATTTTTTTTTTTACAATCGCCCTCAATGATACTGCAGTGGAGCGATGGCGCCCCTAAGCGGATCTGGCCGGTATTGCATGTTTCGAAAATCAAATATGTGGGTAGGTCCTGCAAGTCGATCGCGGACGTTAATAGCGTTATTAATATGGAATAAAACAATAACAACTTGCCACGAGTTAACTCGTGGCTCTGGTCCACAACGCATGGCACCGAAACACGAGTTAACTCGTGGCTGGTCCCTATAGTGTTAAGAAAGAAACACATAAACTCATACTGTGCATCATTTTTAACATTTCAACATTTGAACAACCCATTGTTTTAAGCCTTTCAACCTTGTTCAACCAATGTTCAAGTCGGAGAGAAAATTCAAAATGTTCAAAATGGACCATATTTTTACGGCTTAATTTGTATAACGTGATAGAAGAACAAGTTAAGCTGCCAATAAAGACAACCACGGAAAGGGATATTATTCTGATTATTAGTGGGGTATTAGGGTCTATGTAAACACAGCTAATGAATGGCAGTGTTTAATTCAATTAAACACCACAAACTGCTACATAATCACAGTCACAGTTCAGACTCAGAGTCTTATACCGTAAAACCTTTTAACAGTGAGAGTCAACAGCCTTGCAGTGACAATAGAACTCCAGGTACAAATTGGCCCTCTGGTTGATTCAAAGCTCAATTAGAGATAACAAGTGTTAATTAGAGAATAGAGATACATTTGGTAGATTGATACATTTGGAAGTCAAAGCTCAATTAATCTCTGTTAATTAAATACATTTGGTAGATTGTATAGCTTTTTTTTTTAATATTCCTTCTGATAACCTTTGGTTAGGTGAAACAGTCCAAGGGGTGCCATCAAACCACCAGATCTCAAATCATCCACCAGCAAATCCCTGCAGAAAGTATTTTGCAGGCTGACCCACAGCCATGTTTAATAGTTATTAAAGTCTTGACTTTGAAGAGGAACAGGAGCTTTTATGGAAGGCTGAAAACTTGGTGATTAAATGCCCAGTGGTTAAAATGATAACAGTGAGAATCTACGAGCAGTCATAATGAGGTGTGGGGAAAAGGGGACATACTACTTCATTGAATAGAATAACTAATAGGGGGAAAACAATCTAACAATCAGCAGGGACCAAGTGTTAAATAGGAGAATTGTATATAGGTATATCTTTCTCACTTTAGGGAACCCCACACGACCCATGCAATATCAATATTAATGCACTTTTCTATTGATATTGAAGTGACGCTATTGTGGGTTAACGTAGCACTTCAGCAGATCAGAATGCTCTCCGGGGAAGAGGCGTTGTTCCGTCACTGTGATTAGGACATTCAGAACAGGTACTTAATCTCACATTAACAGGGCCAAGGCGTCTAAAAAGGTGCAAATTGCCCGAAGGACACATTATGGATTCATCTCGCTAATAGCTGTGGAACACAGGGCTCTTTCTATTCCATGGGAATGAAACAAATCTAGGCCCAAACAAGTCGAGAATACATTTTCAATGAGATCTTCATTTATTTCAGGATAAGAAAAATAGTCTGTCTTTATTTATTATACTACAACTCTGTACATACTTCTGATTAGCACTCGCTAGTACTAATTTGTATATTTTGTACCCAGTCCACCTGTACGTTGTACAGTATACTGCTGTTGCACTTTACTGCTACATTTGCACTCTGGTTGGATGCCAAACTTATTTCCGTTGTACTGTACTTGTGCTGTATAATGACAATAAATTAGAATCTAATCTAATAAGAACAATTCTGTCTGTATGCGTACCTAGTTGACTTTATATATTTCATGTGAGGTGTGTTTACTTCCTCTAATCTGCATAAGAATGCAGAATCTGTAGGCGAGGGACAAGATTTTGGTATCAGAAGCGTTCTGGTTTCCGTTAGGTAGGTTTCTGAATAGTATTGATTAGAGGGGTGTAACGGCACGTGTATTCGTCCTGCGACTTCACTGCGATGTCACGGTTAGGTACGTGGAGCCATGCAAAAAATATGTCTCAGGGGGGGACTATAAAACACTAGGTGGAACTAGGGTTGAATAAGTCATAGGGGGGACTATAGACACTACAGTAGGTGGAACTAGGGTTAAATACGTCTCAGGGGGGACTATAGACACTAGGTGGAACTAGGGTTGAATACGTCTCAGGGGGGATTATAGAAACGAGTTGGAACTAGGGTTGAATACGTCTCAGGGGGGGACAATATACACTAGGTGGAACTAGAGTTGAATATGTCATCACATATTCACTAAGTAACTAGTTACTCTAATCTGATTACTTTTTCAGTAAATAGTAATCTAACTTACTTATACTTTTTACAAGCCAGTAATCTGATTACAGTTACTTTTCCAAGTGGCTGTGCGTTACTATTTAGTTACTATCTCATAATGCTGATGATAAGAGAGCCAGGGGTACAGTCATGTTTACGTTTATAGATGAATAGAATGGCTTCAGCATGAAGTTAAATCAATTATCCAGTTAGTTTTATAGTGTAATTTGGCTACTTGAGAGAGAGTGAGAGAGTGAGAGAGAGATTCATGTTACGCAGGAATTACCGGATAATGGAAACCCTGCCCAGTGTATGTATCCAGACAATAGTTCACATTTAGGAGCATAGTTATGCGGGGTAAGGGAGAGGTGGGCTATCGCATCATCGGTTCAGGAGAAGACGCGTATCGCTTGTAAATATGGTGACGCAATGGGGGGCGTCTTCAGAATTGCGCACTCTGGGAGCTGGTATCAGAAAGTACCGTCTTCAGGCTGCCAGAACGCAGTTCCGTGTGACAGAAAGATGCAAACGATCAAATACTTTGCCTAAAACGACCAACATCGTTTTATTCTGGACATGGCCTCAGGCTCCCAGAACGCAGTTCCGTCTGGATGAAACGTGCATACGATAAAATACTTTGGCGGATACACCCAAACTCATCTCCATCTGGACATGACCTGAGTCCGTTGTCTCAGAATGGATTTGGTAGAGAGAGAGACAAAAAAAAATGTTGTCATTCTTATGTTGTGGCAGCAGCAGGGGGGACGATGGCGACTTCGTAACCTAGTCACTTTCAAAGTAAGATAATCAAGTAATCAGTAAAGTAACTAGATTACTTTTTAAAGGAGTAATCAGTAATGAGATTATTTTTACAAGTAATCTGTGGCATCACTGCATAGGGGGCACTATAGACACTACAGTAGGTGGAACTAGGGTTGAATACGTCTCAGGGGGGACTACGACACTAGGTGAAACTAGAATGGAATACGTCTCAGGGGGGACTATAGACACTAGGTGGAACTAGGGTTGAATACGTCTCGACTATACAACACTAGTTGGAGCTAGGGTCAATATCTGTAGAGGCTAACGTTGAATATTAAGCTTGTATTGCCAAATTCAGATGATAAATTAAATGCTGACACTAAAAGCATGATGACAAGCGGGCGGAGCAACTTAACAACTGCACACTCTGCACTGGGCTGTTTCTCCCCATCTCATCGCCTCCCCTTTACTACAGGTGTCCCTGAAACAAAACCATGAATGAATGACAAGTTTGTAACACAGCAGGGTCATGGCTGAATATTTCCATCTTTTTCTTGTTCGCCCCAATAATGTTAACCACTGGAAACACACACATGATACAACTGTCTTCCGTGCCACTTTCCCTCACAGCTGATCTGAGAAAAAAAGACTGCTGGTCTTTAAATCCGAAATATTTATAAATCCTCTGCCATTGTTGAGTTAAATCTTCTCTAGAAGTGAACGTGGAACAGTCTGTTCAAAATAAATTAAAATAAATCTAGCATTATACATTTGGCATTTTTGTTGCTTTTTTCCTGTTGTACCAAACTGTGACCCCAAAACTGAGGCAAGTACCGAACTGACTTCTTTGTACCATTACACCACTAGTACACAGCAATTTCTACAGGAACATGCTTTGGTTGCATGCAGGTAAATAATCTGTTTTGATGCATTGGCCCAAAATGTCGTCTGGACCTAAAACACATACAAAAAGTATCAATGTTTGTGTGTTGTGTAGGGAAATGTTCGACTTGTGTAATAAAACAAACACATTGCTTTCAAAGTTGGATTACACAATTGCCTTTGGAAAAAATTACAGGAGTTGGCGAATCTCCCGGACTGTAAACAATGACTGGCACACGGAAATAGGAGTCTTGGCCTGGATACTGGGGGCGTGACTGCAGGAATCAGAAGCCCAGAAGCTGGCCGCCAGCAGCCAGCAGCTACACCAGAAACTCTGAAAACATGGCCGTTGCCCCCAGACGCTAAATTGTCATCAGTAATTATTTTCTTAAAAAAACGATAACCTAGTCCTTTTCTGTCACAAAGTGTGTGGGCTTTTGAGAGTTCTACTGTCAGTCACCATGTCAACATTCTGACTAAATGGTAAACTAAAAAGCCAAGCCTCCTAGTGTTAACATTTACTGTTAATAGCAGTACTGTAATATAGCAGCATGCAGCTAAGTATATACATCCATTGCAAGCATCTTTCACAGTTGGCACCTCTTCTGCCAGTAATGTGATATGCAGCTCAAAACCATCATTGTTGTCTTATAAGCAGATATTAACATCCCACTTTCAGGTAGGGAGGCAAGCCTGAAACTCATTAACATGACAACCGGCATAAAAGTAATTTCTCCCCATCTGTACTTCGTCTGGCGCTCAGAATGATAAGGGCCTTTTCCCCAAACGTACACACAAGCTAATATAATTCATCTAAACGTGCCACGTGAAGCAGCATTTCCTGGGACAAACACAAGGAGCCATGTTTACATCAATTATGTAAGCTACCTGGGAGAGATTGAGAAAGCTTAGTGGAGAGAACATGAGAAAAACAGGAATTTAATGGATAATAATTGAATGCACACAACACAGATTCATTTGAGACCATTATTCACGTTGGTATAACGTTCATCATAACCAGACACTAAAGTCCTTTCATACAGCAAATCACTCAGTCATTTAGAGCATCTTGTTTTTTTCTTTCTGAGTGGTCTGCCATCTCCATTCGCATGTGAACAATAGTCATCAAGGAGAGCACTTAAGACCACCTCCACACAGTACAGCGTGCTTGCGTTAACGTCATATTAAAAAGGGGAAGTACGGACAATCTAAGGATTCACACGTGTTATTCCCATGATCTAACAGTAATCCAGAAGCGTTAGTGAACAACTCTCTCCCAAATCCCAAAACTAGAGTGTTAAAAAAGATGTGTGATCTGAGTCATCAGGTATCTGAAGTCTATCACCCCCCCATAAGACAATTAAAGGTGGTAAAGGTGACACTGAGAACACCCATGGGTATACGGATACATTGTTTGTTTCAGAACTGAGAACACTTCTACACTACTGGAGAAAAAAGCTAATTTGGGAATAAAAATTAATAATTATATGGGTCCACTAAATCAGTCTCACGTTTTTTGTATTGTGTATGGTGTAGCTCCAGACTTTATACCGGATGGCATCACAAGTTTGAGTCTTACTTCTCTGCCTTTCTGGCATTATATACAATATGTTCACAAATATTGATTGAAGTTTCCTAGGCCATGGAAATAGCATATTGTAATTCTTCATTTAGGTTGGTGTTCCTCTTCCTGTATAGTCATTATAATAGCTTACTGTAGGCCAAGTAATGTGTCCAGTAGACATTGTTTAGAAATGCATTGACACCATGTGTCCCATACTGTACATACGAACCAAGCCTGTGTTATTCTAACATACCTTTTTGAATCAACCAGTTGCAGATTTATCTAATGTTATCACTAGTCAGTGTTATTCCCTGAATTGACGCTATTTGAATTCAAATTGGTTACCAGCTACCATTAGTCATATTGCTCCACCTCCAAGAAATTATGACTGGGTGAAATGATGGATCAAGATGTAATCCTTTCATGCTGGGTTGCTAGGTTACAATGGTGAGACATCAACAACTGCACAAGAGGCCTCTGCCATTTTGGTACAAACCCAACACAGCATTCTCTATTGTAATTACTATTGTGATTTCTATTAAATAATCCAGTTAATGCTCACATCACATATTCCTGTCATAAATGTACGTAATAAGCAGCTTGCTCTCTCATTTCCTTGCTTCCTCCTATATACCATTTGAAGCATTGTTTTTGCATTATGAGGAAAGTAACTCGGACTGATTGAAATGCATGTTGCAGGGCCAGCGAGCAACTTATGTCGGCCTCATGAGGACCATGGTGGGTTCCCTCCTCAGCCATATCCCCCACCTCTGGACAACCTATGTCTGATGTGAGTCAGGAGTCCAATCGCTACTATGACAACACGCAGCACCTTTTGACTTTGAGTACATTCCACTCACATTAACATCGGTGTTGCCGTTGAACCGCTATTATATTAGCTTAGGCCAAGTATTGTGTTGAGAAGGCATTGTTACAAAAATGCATGGGTACACTTTGCATGCGTCACAAAAAGAATAATAATACAAAATAAACCTGTGTTCAGTTACGACATTGTTGCATTCGGCAATCTATCCAAGCTACCAAAACATCCCGTTTCTGAAAGGTTCCATTTTCAACACAGCGACCAGATAAATGGTATTTCATGCACAAAACAACAGACAATCTATCCAGAGATACAATCTTGAAAATGTTTAGAGGGGAGAGACATTATATATTTACTTGGCAAAAAGAGAGACACACAATTCTCCATACCCATGTATCTTCGTGATACCCCAATACTGCTCTGGGATACTTGGCAGGAAATAGTGTACAAATATCTCCGAGCCATCTCTCCTTCCGGCTCAAAAATGGTCGTAGTACTGTACATCTTCTTGTATCCACCTCTCTATCTACCTCTATTCTCTCCCCTTCTCTGTCCCTTGACTTGTCTACCTCTCTCTCCCTCCCTCTCTTTCTCTGCCTCTCTCTCTTGCTCCCCCTCCTCTCTCTCTCGCTACCTCTCCTTCTCTTTCTCTCTTGCTCCCTCTCCTTCTCCCTCTCTTGCTCCCTGTCTTGTTCCCTCTCTCTCTTGCTCTATTGCTCCATCTCCTTATCTATCTCTTGCTCGCTCTCCTCTCTCTCTTGCTCCCTCTTCTCTTTCTCTCTTGCTCCCTTTTCTCTTTTGCTCCCTCTCCTTCTCTTGCTCCCTCTCTTTCTCTCTCTCTATTGCTTCATCTACTTCTCTCTCTCTCTGGATCCCTCTTCTCTCTCTCTTTTGTTCCTTCTCTCTCTTGCTCCATCTCCTTCGCTCTCTTCTCTCTCTCTTTTGTTCCTTCTCTCTCTTGCTCCCTCTCCTTCTCTCTCTCTATTGTTCCCTCTATCTCTCTCCCCCCCTTCCATACCTCTAGCCAATCAAGACATCTGACCTTTGGCCCGGCGGCTCAATGCCATTACAATCCATTGAGTTGTTCCAAAGGGAGGGAGCGGTGAGTCACTAAAAGCATTAAGGAACTCTCGTAGCATCAGCTTGTATTATTGTGTTCTCTCATATTGTCTTAATCATGTCAGAACAGAGGGTGGTGAGAAAGTAATTTACTGCAGCCAACCTAGAACCCTCACCCCCCCATCCAAGGCCTCACAGATACAGTACATCTGGAATTATCCATCTCTTCAAACGCCGGATTGATCACAGTCCAAGGAACATTGCGGGGAGATAATGGCGTATTGACTGACTCAGCTGCATTCAAATCTATCTTTGCACTCTAAAGCCAAATCAAATAAACCATAACCATAGAAGCAAGGCAAAACAAATAAAAAAAACTGAAGGTTGAGAAGAGTATGTCATTTTGAAATACTGAATACTGAAATACTGATATTGATGTCAAAATACGAGTGGATAATCACTCACAAAACTGAACCTCATGCCGGGATCAGCATATACGAATTCAGCCAGATTTTGACACCATTTTGTTGCAGCCGACACATTTCTAGCGTCGGGCCCGAATATGAGCATCAGGAACAACGAACAGCCCGCGATGACATTCACAGAACAGCGGCGTGGCACCCGGCGAAAAGTCTAGTATGTCGGAATGTTTTGCCTTTTCTCTTCCAGTGTGACAATTCCTGTGACGTGTTCCTTGCCTTTTTTACCAATGAGCATAGAGTGCTCCGTAGTCATAGAAATGGAATGAGTTCCTCTGCTATTATCGGTTCCATAAGGGGTTTTAAAATTCTTATACAGTATCAGCTATGGACATACAGTATACAGGCAAAATTGTTGGAATGTTGGTATGATAGCATGCCTATGAATCCCCAACAGCAAGCAGCATCATCCGCCCGTTATCTCTCTCCTTCATACATCTCAAAATGTACTGTTGTCTTAAATAATACCAGGTCGCCTCACCTGAATGAAAAGCAAAGCATCAGTTCCACCGGCAAAATAGTTGTATTCACCATAGCATGGCAACTCATGGGCAGAAAAGAGTACATTTTAAACCAAAAAGAAAAGCGTGCTCTGTGCAACGAGAGGATTCTGACAACATATTGTAGTCACTGTAGTGTAAAATGTTTGATATTATGTCCATTTGCCCTCCATAAATAATATGCCCCTTTATTAAAAATTAAATCGTTTCTGGCAGCTTGTGAGCTCATGGTCTAGCAGCTGCTTTCCAACATGGCTTATTGGTCAATAACCACGGCTTATTGAAGATTGTTACTCTGTTTCAGACAACTCTGAGAAAAGCCTCTTCAAACCTCTGAGTCATGGACAGAAAGTAAGGACAGGAAGTTAGCATCACAGAAAATATAAAATAGTTATAAAATAAAGATAAATGCTTTGTGGTAATGGGAATTTTGGGGGACATGTATTAATTAATTACATAATGTAAAATTATAATTAATTAATTAATTGAATCATCAAGAACATTTATTTATCTATTGATTAATAATAGCAGTCTATCTAAATCATGATTATGGCATGAAAATAGTCAAGGCCATGGTTTTATCTGAGTTGTGTGATGTCACTAATAGGGCCAACCTATGATGGTCCAATATGTGGTAACTTGTAAATATCAATGGGTGTTTGCTGTCAATTTGCATATTCATAGATCCTTGGATTCGATGAGGGTAAAGGGGTAGATATGCTGCTAGCTAAGCCATTTTCAGTAGTTTATTGAACAATTTGGAGGAAAAGCCATATGTATACAAATTGTTATTTTAGGTTGTCCCAACAATAAGAACATGTTTGTACATTGTACAGTTCAGTTTCTGCAGCTGTGACAAGAACCCTCCATTTTGAAATGAGCCATTTAGAATTGCAGCCACAATCGGCCTAGTTTATAATGTGCAAGTATGTGCATGTAAGGAAACTTTGATAAAATGTACAAGATGGCAGCTCATACATAAATACTCTCTTTTTTACCTAAAGTTGAACCTAAAATTTGCAACGTCTAGTCTGAAAGTTGGATCTGAATTCCGTTAGACGGTACAGGTTCATGCACCACTGCTAATAATTGTATTTTTTATGATAAAAGCAGCTTGCTTGTTACAGGCAAAAAAACAGCCCATTGAGAACAGGACTAAAACAGAGAGGTACAGAGGCTGCTAGAATGCATAATATGAGTGGGTTTTCTTTCAGCAAAAATCTTAAAAGACATGTTCAGGGGACCTCAAATACCTATATTAACCTGTTGAAAAGGACAAAAAAGATGTCCCCTTTAAGATACATCTGGAGGAGGTCTTTAAGAACCACTCAGGGTTTTTTGGCTTGCAGTCTGGTGTTGCCTAGAATCAGAAAACTAACACCACCATTGTGTTCTTTGTTGAAAAGTACTTACCTTACTGACCGCCCGCCGATCAGAAAAACATATTTTTTCTATTTCTTTTAACAGTTAACCCGAGTGCGACCCGAGGGCACACGTTACGGCACTTTGCCCTCGTCTGTTGGCATCAGGCTGTGTTATTGCCGATCAACCAACACATTGTTGGAAAGCTAAAATGGCCACCGTTTGATTGACACCCTACTCAACCTATTACGTGCTTCAAATCTTGGGTTACAAGACCAACAAGCGTCAGTTTCGGACAAGTGACCGCGCCCGGTTTCACCTGGCCCTGAACGGACCAGTTACCTCTGATGGTGAAAATGATTGAGCATTGATTAAGCATTTTGTAGTCAATACAATTCTGGAGCTAACGGTATCTTACACAAGGGATATGATGGATAAGCGTACCGAATTATTACCGATACAGACATAGGGTGGCCAGACGTGTGATTGTACAGCATTTCTGTCTCTTTTCATGCATCACGCAAATTGAGACCATGATTGGTTGTCATCCGCGCTAACGTCCCCCCCCCCAGCCAATGTGAAGAAGCTATATGCGTCGCGTAACGTTACTACTATCTGACCGCGAGTGACACTGCATCCTGTACATCCAGGCGAAATGACAAAAAGTCCCAACGCTGTCGCGCATGGAGGGTCCGTTTCACGAGCCTGGCGTGACGAAACCAGGCAAGGGATAAATGCGCACGCTACAGATCAGATCAGTTCCACGCGCTGCTGTTGTCTCCGCTGCTCGGCAAGAAAGAAGGCGGCTTGGTCCAAATTTGAAAAGGGGAAAACAATCCCAAACGGTTTAGATTGAAAACTAATAATAACAATAAAAAAGATGCAAGTAGCCGTTTGTGTAACCGGTGCAGGTGGAAGATAATCGTATTATCTACTTTATTATTGTGCCATTACTGTTCCTGCTCGGTTTGTTGAGCTTTCCAACCATCACTGCAGTGCCAAGTGAATCCCTGGACTTGTGAGTTGCTTTGGTGAGTTACTTTTGTTAGTCTGGGTGGTCATTATGTGTGTGTGCGTGCGCGTGCATGCGCATGTGTGTGATAAGACTGGGGGTCCAGACCTATAATCATAAGTGATTGTAAGACACATTTTCCCAAGACACATTTTCTGTGGGATTGTTATCAACTTTGGACCTGTACTAGATAAGACTTCAGGCTATGAATTTCGCTCCCGATGAGCAGGTTGGCACCTTGCATGGTTGCCTCCGCCGTCGGTGTGTGAATGTGTGAGTGAATGGGTAAAAATGTGAGTAACAAATTTGTTGTGTCCTCTAACATTACATGTGGAAGCTGTACTTCCCAAGAGTCTCCACTATGGGGCGTAGTTGATACAATGCCATGTTATGCATACAGAAGGAGAGAAGAAGAAGAGTACACGATGCTGTATGATGATACCCTGCTGTACCATGCTGTAACCTAACGTGCTTGACTAAAAGGCTAACGAGTAACCTGCTTCCTGAGTCTTATTACTACACCTCTACCTACATACTAAATACTACGTACGTACTACATAACAATTGGCGACGAGTGAAGTTGAACTGGGGAATTTTTTAACAACGTTTTACTGCGGGAGAAATGGCTAATTTACATGTGCCTTCTCCGACGGCGTTTTTACCCTGCCCCAGAGAACCTACTATGCCGTTCAAGACTTGGCACCAGATGTTCAAGAATTACATGCTGGTAATAAATGCGACTGGAAATGGCTGGTCCGAAGCTCGGAAGAGAGCTACCCTTCTACATTGCCTGGGTACCGAGGGTCAGCGGATTTTCTACACATTGCCAGATACAGGTGATTCTGTGGCTAACGCCGTGGCAGCGTTGGATGCACATTTCACTCCAAGAATCAACGTACAGTAGTAGTCGAGCGACACACGTTCAGAAAGCGTGCACAAGCACCGCATGAAAGCATTGCACAATACAATGTTGCTTTGCGTGACCTAGCTACCAGATGTGACTTTGATAATAAAACTGAGGAAAATCTCCGGGATCAGTTGATTGAACATGTAGCTAGCCCACAGATAAGGGAACGTCTGCTGCTTGAACCAGGTTTGCCGCTGGACAAAGCTATCAATCTAGCTACGCAGTTTGAAGTGGCTGCACTGCATGCTAAAGCTATAAGTACCGAGCGTGCTTTTCAAGTACAGGCCGTGATGCTGCGGTCTCATAAAACTTTCAAGAAACGGGACTGGCAGCGCTCCCGTCCAGCTAAACCTGCTACTGATTCTGCTTCCACTCGCTCTTGCTACCGATGTGGCTCGGGAAGTCACCTGGCGAACTCTTCACAATGTCCAGCAGTAAAAGTGACTTGCAAATTATGCCAGAAAACAGGAAATGTTGCTCGTGTCTGCCGTGCTAAAACACAGTCGGTGAGTACAGTGGAAATTCCTGAAACTACAGTGCTATGCTTGGGAGCTTCTGACATTACAAAAAGGATTGTATGCAATGTGCATGTACACACCTACTACCCAGGCTCAAGAAGTGAGACTACAAAGAGTGACACGTTCAGCCGAACGCACAATTGGAGGGGGGCTCCCCACCCTCCAGAACATTTACTACAAGCGTTGCAAGGGCAAGGCTAAGAGAATCATTAAAGACTCCAGTCACCCGAACAACTGCCTCTTCGAACTGCTGCGGTCAGGCAAGCGATACAGGAGTCTCAAGGCGAGCACAGAAAGACTCAGAAGTAGCTTCTATCCCCAGGCCATCAGGCTGCTAAACGAACAATGAATGAACACTACACAACAACAACCACCAAACGCACATAGCACACACATCCACACGCACACACTCACTTTAAACAAACACACTGTAGCACCCACTCCACACACTTTATAGCACACACCCACTTTAAACAAACACACTGTAGCACCCACTCCCCACACTTTATATTTATGGATGAAGGATTGCACTACAACTCGTACACCTTACTGTAAATTGTACCTAAAATTGTACCTCATCCCATTTCTGCTTTGCACTAGATAGTACTGTACATTAGTACACTGCATAGTATTGTGTATTGTATATTATATGGTAACTCAGAACATTGTACATATGTCTATACCGAACACTGTGACCTCATTTTCTTCTTCTAAATTCATGCTATATTATGTTATTATGTTATTTGATACTATCTTGTCTAGCACAGTCTCTGGAGCGTAACAGTAAGAAGCATTTTGTATGAAAGTATTCTGTACTTCTGTATGACAACTATTAAAGAACTTGAACTTGTGGACACAGGCTCAGCAGTATCCATAATGCCACTGTCTACTTATGAGAAATACTTCAGTGAAACTACCCTATCTGCACCTACTGTTCGGCTGGTGTCGTACACCAAGGCTAGCATACCTGTCATGGGGTGCCTACAGGCTCAGGTGAGGAGAGACAATGTCACGGTCCCTGCTACATTTTACGTCGTGGCTATAAGGAACTCCCTTGCTGGGAATGGACCTGTTGACTGCACTCCACCTCTGCATTAGTGGAACTACTGTCCTCCCCTCCTCCGCTCCTACGCCGTCTACACCTGCCCCTGTGATGGCTACTACTGTCACAGCTCCTACAGCATTTGGCTAGGCAAAAGGCTTTGTGCATTGTGTAAAAATGTACCCTACTGTTAAGCCAGTCCACCAGAAGTTACGCCGCTTGCCTTTCATGGTCAGGGACGCCGTCTCTACTGATACTACTACTACTACTGCTACTACTGCTGCTGCGGATACTACTGCTACAGCCTATAAGTGGTTCAAGAATAAATCTCAAATTACTTTGGGTATGCAATCGACAGGCGTTTTATGCTAAACTAGCCCGCTGCTTGCCCGCTGCTTGCCAGATGGATAAGAGGTTAATCCAGCTCAAAGCTGTCAGTGCCTCTGGGAGTCTAGCTCTATTTCTGCTGGACAGGTAAAGTCACTCTTCCTCATTTCTCCAAAGTTGCCTACTCCAGCTTTAAGCTAAGACAAGATAGATTAACGATAAAATAAGCTTAACCGAAACTCTGAGAAAAATTGCATTGTTGTCAACAGCACTACACAAGGTCATCTACTGTATAGCGAGCGACTATCTTCCCGTCTGCTGTGGCATTACTGTACTCCATTACTGTTGGAAGTGGAAGCCCCATATACTGTACACATACACAAAGACAGGCTGTATAGCCTCAATAACCTCACTAAATAAACATTAGTCAGGGGAATTGTGGCAGAGCAGGATCTAGCAAGGCTAATTCTGCCTGACTTGAGTTATGGGCCAAGACAGAGGGTTTGCAATCAAAGGGTTAATGAACCCTCTGGAGACAAATCAAAGCCAGTCATTTGAGTGATTTGGCTATTTTTATGGCAAGCTGTTATCAGCAAGCCAATATGCTTTAACGAGGGACTACAGCCCATATAGGGGTTTGGAAGAGTCACTGGCTATTGATCAGGTCACATGATTTGTTCCTGGGAAAAAAAACGAAACAAAGAAACATACAGCGGGTGGTGAGAGATAATGTGTAAAATGACCATGGAGCAGATTCCTGTCGACAATCATTCCTGTTTTAATCAATATTGCAATTGTGGTGTTTGTGGTTTTTGCTTTCATTTGAAACACTGTAGGGTGGGATTCTTTTGGACAATCCCCAACCTTTTTGTCAGGTCACCCGGTGTTTTGGTCTGAAAAGCCCTGTGACCCCGGTGTTTGAAAGACATAATAATGTGCATTCATGTGCATGGTCCTAATGTTAGGTTTATACAATGTGTTCCATATGTCACGGGACAGCAATTAAGTTTAATTCTTTTTATGAATTTACAATACACTATTATTACAGTCATCATTCAAATCACAAAACATCACAGGACTAGGCATAAGAGGCCTATGTATTTAACTGTGCAGCAATACATAACAATTACACCCCCCCCCATCTCTCCTCAGCTCATTCACCCAAAGGCAGATGGGAGCAACGCATAGGCAAATTGCACTTTTTTTCTTTTGATAACATTTCCAAACTATTTTATTTTTAATATATTATATATTTTTTCTTTTCTTAAAGTGAGATTTTACCTACAGCATGATGTTGGTTGGTTAAAAAATATATATATATATATATATATATATATTTGAGAAAACCCTCTTCAAACCTTCTAGCCACAGACAGGAGGCCAAGAAGCTAGCTAGGATATGACGACTGTATGAGGTCTCCATATAGCATTCCTTTTGTCAAATTAGGATATTGTAGTTCAAGTTTCAAGTTTCTTTAATAATGTATGGCAACAACATAATATAACACAGGTGGGCCAAGTGATCGAAAGGGGAAATATGATACCTTTTAATGAACTTAAAACACAGTTTGGGCTGAAAGACACAGAATTTTTATCTTATTTACAAATACAATCAGTTATTAAATCATTGTTGTCTAAAGGCATAGCTATAGGAACAAACGGAGTCATGGAAGAGACATTAAGGGGAATTACAGGCAGGAAAGGCATTGTTTCTGCAATGTATAAACTATCATGTTCAACCACCCCTGATACCAATACCCAAACTAAAGTCCAATGGGAGCGAGACATGGGTATATCCATATCTGAAACACAATGGGAAGCAGCACTTAGGAATAGTACAAAAATATCAAAATGTGTTAGATATAAAATTATACAATTAAAGATACTACACAGGGCCTATATAACACCCTGTACATTGAATAAAATGAATCACACCCTACCCAAATTGTGCTGGCATGGGTGTGGAGTAGAGGGTACGCTCATGCACTTGCTGTGGCACTGCCCGCTTGTTAGGAAATTTTGGTTGGACATTGCTGAGGACCTGTCAGTTACTCTCCAAATTGACATTAATCCTTGCCCTATAATGTGTATATTGGGTGTAAAAATGGACACTGCTCAAGCAAAGATTGTAAATAATACTGTAGCACTGGCTTTTCTAGCATGCAAACGGATTAATTTAATGAACTGGAAAGAACGCAAACCGAACTGCTTCAGTATGGAGAACTGGCGCAAGGACTTCATGGACTTGCTATCGATGGAACAGGCTGCTCTGTCTCTTCAAGAGAGTGATAGGCCCGATGGCCTTCAAGGTCCCCTGAACTTTATTAGATCACTATCAGGAATAAGTTTGTCTACTGAACCTTTGTAACGCTCTGCAACCCCCCCCCCCTCGCCCCTTGTTGTTATTGTTATTATTATCATTTCTTGTCTTGTTTTGTTGTGTATGTATTGTCTTGTTTGAGAAAAATAAAAAACTTTAAATATCAAAAAAAAAAGTTTCTTTAATAGTTGTCATACAGAAGTACAGAATACTTTTATACAAAATGCTTCTTACTGTTACGCTCCAGAGACTGTGCAAGACAAGATAAGTATGAAATAAAATAACATAGTAAAATTAGAAGTAAAAAAAATGAGGTCACAATGTTCAGTTTAGACATATGTACAATGTTCGATGCAGAGTAGACGTAACTGAGTTACCATACAATATACAATACTGTGCAGTGTACTAATATACAATACTATATAGTGCAAGGCAGAAATGGGACGAGGTGCAATTTAGGTACAATTCACAGTAGGTGTACGAGTTGTAGTGCAAATCCTTTATCAATAAATATAAAGTGTAAAGTGTGTTTGTGTGATCTAAAGTGTGGAGAGTGGGTGCTGCAGTGTGTTGTTTGTTTGAGTGAGTGTGTGCATGTGGGTGTGTGTGCTGTGTGCATTTGATGGTTGTTGCATAGTGTTTATTGTTCGTTTAGCAGCCTGATGGCCTGGGGATAGAAGCTTCTTCTGAGTCTTTCTGTGCTCGCCTTAAGACTCCGGTATCGCTTGCCTGACCGCAGCAGTTCAAAGAGGCAGTTGTTCGGGTGGCTCGAGTCCTTAATAATTCTCTTAGCCTTCCCCTTGCACCGCTTGTTGTAAATGTTCTGGAGGGTGGGAAGCCCCCCTCCAATTGTGCGTTCGGCTGAACGTGTCACTCTTTGTAGTCTGCTACGGTCTTGTGCAGTGCTATTCCCAAACCAGGAGGTGATGTTGCCGGTCAGGATGCTCTCTATTGTACATGAGTAGAAGTTCCTAAGGATCTTCTGACTGACTTGGAACTTCCTCAGGCGCCTGAGGAAGTAGAGGCGTTGTCGTGCCTTCTTCACAACACTGTCAATGTGTGTGGTCCATGTCAAGTCCTCGGATATGTGGGCTCCGAGGTACTTGAAACTGTTCACTCTCTCAACCGGTGCCCCGTCGATGCTGAGGGGGCTGTAGTCCTTGACCCCCGACCTCCTGAAGTCCACAATCATCTCTTTTGTTTTGCTGACGTTCAGGGAGAGGCAGTTCTCCTGACACCACTGTGACAGGTTCTCTACCTCTTCCAGGTAGGCCCTTTCGTCGTTGGCAGAGATCAGGCCCACCACTACTGTGTCATCAGCAAATTTGATGATGGTGTTGTTGTTCCGCTGTGCTACGCAGTCATGTGTGTACAGGGAGTAGAGGAGGGGGCTCAGAACACAGCCCTGGGGGGCCCCTATGTTGAGCGTGATGGATGAGGAGGTGCAGTTGCCGGCTCTTACCACCTGGGGTCTGCCCGTCAGGAAGTCCAAGACCCACTGGCAGAGGTCATAGTTCAAGCCCAGGTCCCTGAGCTTGGCTATGAGTTTGGAGGGGACTATGGTATTGAATGCTGAGCTGTAGTCGATGAACAGCATTCTCACATAGTTCCCCTGCCTCTTGTCCAGGTGTGATGCTGCTGTGTGCAGCACATGGGCTATGGCGTCCTCCGTGGACCTGTTGGGGCGATATGCAAATTGCAGAGGGTCCAGGTTGATGGGGAGGGAGGAACAGATGTAGCCCTTCACTAGCTTCTCAAAGCACTTCATGGCTATGGAGGTGAGGGCTACAGGGCGGTAGTCGTTGAGGCAAGCGGGCATAGATTTTTTGGGTACAGGGATGATGGTGGACTTCTTCAGACAGGTGGGGATGACAGCCTGTTCCAAGGACAGGTTGAAGATGTCAGTGAATACCGGGGCCAGTTGGTCGGCACAGACTTTTAGGACGCGGCCGGGGATGCCGTCCGGTCCTGCTGCCTTCCTGATATTCACTTTTTTAAAGATCCGTCTCACCTCATGCTCTGTTACCCTGAACACTGAGTCTCCATCAGCAGACCCCCCCCCCCCCCATTGCCGTGGTTTGTAGGCTGGTGTTGTTATTCACAGCCTCAAACCTCGCATAGAAGGAATTGAGATCATTTGCTAAGGAGATGTCACTGTTCAGTTTGAGGGGGGTGCCTTTGTAATCTGTCATTGTTCTGAGGCCCTGCCACATGCCTCTAGAGTCAGCCTGTTCAAACTGAAGTTCAAGTTTCTTTAATAGTTGTCATACAGAAGTACAGAATACTTTTATACAAAATGCTTCTTACTGTTACACTCCAGAGACTGTGCTAGACAAGATAAGTATGAAATAAAATAGTATAGCATGTAAAAATAGAAGTAAAAATAGAGGTCACAGTGTTCAGTATAGACATATGTACAATGTTCGATGCAGAATAGAAGTAACTGAGTTACCATACAATATACAATATACTATGCAATGTACTAATATACAATACTATATAGTGCAGAGCAGAAATGGGATGAGGTACAATTTAGGTAAAATTTACAGTAAGGTGTACGAGTTGTAGTGCAAATCCTTTACCAATAAATATAAAGTGTAAAGTGTGTTTAGGTGATCTAAAGTGTGGAGAGTGGGTGCTGCAGTGTGTTGTTTGTTTAAGTGAGTGTGTGCGTGTGGGTGTGTGTGCTGTGTGCATTTGATGGTTGTTGCATAGTGTTTATTGTTCGTTGAGCAGCCTGATGGCCTGGGGATAGAAGCTTCTTTCTGTGCTCGCCTTAAGACTCCGGTATCGCTTGCCTGACCGCAGCAGTTCAAAGAGGCAGTTGTTCGGGTGGCTGGAGTCCTTGATGATTCTCTTAGCCTTACCCCTGCACCGCTTGTTGTAAATGTTCTGGAGGGTGGGAAGCCCCCCTCCAATTGTGCGTTCGGCTGAACGTGTCACTCTTTGTAGTCTGCTACGGTCTTGTGCAGTGCTATTCCCAAACCAGGAGGTGATGTTGCCAGTCAGGATGCTCTCTATTGTACATGAGTAGAAGTTCTTAAGGATCTTCTGACTGATTTGGAACTTCCTTAGGCGCCTGAGGAAAAAGGAATAACATAGGCAACGTAATGCTTGTTTAATCCACAAAACAACTTCAGTCACTTCCAGAACATGAGCACATGTAGATCGCCAGAACTGTATAACAACACAGGAAGTGCAACCGCAATAAACGTCCCCTCTGGCCGCAGTGCCAGATCAGTAGTTCCCTCCCACTACACAACACAGTAAGAGGAGAACACAAACCCATAATGTAGTCACTACAATATCAATGTAAAATAAGAGGGGAACCACTCTGCGTTCTATGTTCTCTGCACAAAACCAAAACCCCTCTCGCTCTATGAGTAATGAGACACTGTAGCAGCTCTCGTTTAATACAACCCACAGACTGTAGCAGCCAGCGCCACCCATATTATGATTCATGAGACGGTATCCTCCTCTGATTTCCACTTGAAACACATGTAGATGCATCTCCGGAAGCTGCAGTCACGCAGTGACATACTTAGTGCATATTAAGTTATTTCAATGCTCTCTGACTAATCAGCGCGCTCGTTTTATTCCTACTCAGCTCTGATGTTACTTTCATGTTCCGCCTACAAGGAAAGGCTCCAAACTTGTGCAACAAAACATACCCTTCATCTATATTTAGTTGCATGATTAATTATCCTAACATGATTTTTTTTTATGCCTCCCTCTTTTGCATTATTCATGAGGGGACCCAGAGGTGCTCTCTCTCTCTCTGGCGCACACCTTTCATTTGGAACGTGTGGGGAAAGCACTGCGTCGGGCGTGAAGTGAAGGGGATGGCGCGAGAATCTGCACATTTGAATAAAGATCTGTCAGAGTTGCTCGTCAAAAGCTATAGCCACGGGCCGTGTTCAATCGAATGTGTGTTGACTTGAGGAAGAACATACAAAAAACAATGTCATTTGAATTTAATCTAAATGTGTGTCTTCGAGTTTAATTAAATTAACTTTCTCTAATCCAGACTGCCCCCCCCCCCCCCCCCCCAGTGCTGGCACTGAAATAAGACGAGCAGGGATTCATGCACAGTGCAAGAAAGTTGAGAAATGGTTAATTCCAAAGAAGTTACAATAAGTGAAACGAGTCGATTATCAAAAGAATTTGCACAAAAATGCACGTAATTTTAAATTGAGGTCCACCAGTAAATGGGTAAATGGGCTTGAATTACAAACTCAGGGTTACCCAACTAGTGATTGTTTTTCAATGCTGATCCATGAAAACAAAAATGGCGGTGAATGTGCGAATGGGATGATAAGGGATACCGACGTCAATGTGCATCAATGCATTCAATGCATTCTTTCATTTATTTGCATTTATTTTAAATTTGTTGGCCCTTATTTTGTCCTTGTTCTGTTCTTGACTTATTGTTATGTTTTCTTCTTGACTTGTTTAAAGAAGACCTGTACGGCCCATGGGGACATTAACGTGTGTTGTTGGGCCTTATAAATAAATTTGATTTGATTTGATTTGAATGTGTGCTCTTGTGATTGGTCGAAGATTGGCAAGGCTTATGGGTATTGTAGTAGTTGTTGTGGAAACGAGTAAACTTTACTATATAAAACATATTTTCTCAAAGATTAAGTTACAAAATTAAAGGAATGACATAATATATCGCTTTGTCAAAGATTATGAACCTACACAATATGGTTTGGCTATAATTACTAATTTACTGACTGTTTTAGAATCGATTCAAATGTATTGTCATTAGACAGCACAAGTACAGTAAAACTAAAATAAGTTTTGATTCAGCCAGAGTGCAAATGTAACAGTAAAGTGCAACAGCAATATACAGATGATGAACTATGGTACAAAATATACTACTGAGTGTAGTGCTAATCAGATGTATGTACAGAGTTGTAGTATAATACATATTATGTACAGTGATACAGGTATAAAGACAGTGTGGTGGTAGTATACTGGCCAGCAGCGTAGCTACTAAGATGCTGGGCAGCTACAATGGAGGAAATCATAGTGGAGCTTTACTCACAGGTCTATATCACTTCAATCATTTTGATTGTTGAAATGGCAAGCAAAGTCAATCAACAGCAAGGGGGGAGCAAAATATTAGCAATTTCCGTCTGAGTATGTACTGTAAAAAATTTAAAACCTCCTTCAATAATAATTGAAAATACCTGTCAAAACAGTTATGGTTATTCAGTGCAAGCATTCAATTACAGACTACAAATTCAATAAACAGGAAATGACCATTCTGTATGTGTCAAATGTTAAATGAGTGGAGATAAGTGGCCTTGAAAGGAAATATTTGCATAAGACTATTGATGTAAGACTCAAAGAAAAACCAGACGTTCTTGAAGAAAACGTGTTCGGGACATGAAAGAGGAAACAAACTTGCATGAACAAAAATACTTGGACTATAGATAAAAAGCCTTTATTTAGACATGGCTTAAAAAACGACCGCTTCTCAACCATTCAGATCTTCACCAGGGTGCAAATGATATAACAATCATCAAGCCGTTACTAGCTCTTCAGTTCTGCCGAAGTTTAGACACTGCTATCACATTTGGAAAAGACACTGGCCTCCACTATTCCCTTATAAATCAGTATGGAGGACGCTTTGTGGGATTTTGAAGTCCCAGCATGGTCATTTCCCTGCATAAAGAGTTCGTTGCCACCTGGAGACCCAGGGTGCGTTGTGCCGAGGGTCTGTTTGCTGAAGATAAGGCTCAAACGGAGTCCCCTGCAAACAGACCCCCTTTCACAAGCAATCGTTAACACAGCCACTTCTCAGAGTGCGCCAGCATTACAGACTTCTCCCATTGTTTTCGACTTCTCCCATTGACCGTGCCTACTTACATTATCGACGTTCCCGACCGCTTCCGGGGGAGTGACTGTAAGTGCAGTGTGTAATCTTTTAGAGGGGCTAAGGTCCTTGGAAATATCCAATGTGATGGCCAAAGGTATATATGAAATGGTGCGCTACAAGACCCTGGTGTATACCGACGGAGTCTGCTCAATTATCTCATTTGGGCTCAGTTGTTTCTTTAGGAGAATTCAATCTTTGTTTAACCATTATCTAACCAGGCGACAAAGTTTTGCAAGGGTGCCAAAGCAAGAAGGTCAATGGTATTAGGCTAAATAGTAGTAAAGTGTAACAGGCAACATGTGGCAACACAAACACACATCAATAGTATGTCACATAATGGAATAACATGTCAAAAGAGACATATTATAGAAAATGGGTCTTTGTATGGATTAGGTAGGTCTGAAATGTTTTTTACGTTTTTTGGGGGGAAATTACATAGGTACTCCTTGCTGTTTGGCCAGGGTTTTAAGTCTTCAGATTAACAAGCCTAAACAAGCTGTTCAGAATGATTGCCCATTGTGATGCCACAAGGCGGACACAAGCAATCAATTACCTTTAACAAATCAATTAGCTGTGCTTTTTGGAGGCAGGAACACTGCCTACAAGATGTACTGCCCAGTTTATGAAGGTATTTTTCTCTTGGGTGTGGGGTAGCCAGGCAAGGAAGGAAATAATTAATTTGAAATCGTGTGTGCACTACACCCTCCACACATGCCATGTTCAGTACAGGGAAAAAACCTATCAATCTAAATGAGTTTCTTTGCAAAAAAACCTAATATCCTCCATAGAGATTCAAGGAAGTCGTATGGAATTGTTGAAAAGAGAATATGTCCCCCTTCAGATCAGATCTCCCATCACAGTTAGACCATGTCAGACCAATTGAATAAGTGGAAACATAAACCTGCAACCTTGAAAAACTCCTATGGCAAAAGACCATAGGCACATTTTTGTACAGAACCAAGCAGACCGCAAACCAAATGCATCTGTCTCAGATCAGATCTCCCATCAGAGGTAAGTTACTCGCAAACCAAAAGCGGCAAAACCTTTTGCCTCCTGCCCTGGCGGTAAGTAAAGAGGCAAAAGACAACGTTTCAACAAGCTCAATTCCAGATGCAGGTAGCAACACCTCTGCCGCTACGGTAGCAGGACAAGCTGCCGTTGTGTGTTAGAGATGAATGTTTCATAACATGATTATAGTGACCAAAATGATCACCGTTATCAGTATCATCTCGGTGTTGTTAAAATGTGCTAAACATTTTCAAAAAGTACAGATTTGTATGTGGAAAACTGCTTGGAAAATTAGCAGCACTATGCCCTTTTTGATTGCATACATTATTATTATTAGTATTATTATTATGATGATTATTCTCTCTCTCACTCACAAACCATGTTGCTGCACCTGCACGCCTGCATCTGGGAGACTGTTGCTAATGTCTGTGGTTGATGCTGAACAGTCTAGACAGTATTTACTGTGAGTTTTTCAAAGCACGGTAATGAAACACAGTTTTATTAATTAATAAATATGAATTAACCTGTTATCTTTAAACCGGTAACCGTTTCATCAAGATAAGATGAGATACATTATTCCTTTATTGATCCCCTTGGGAAAATTCGGGGCATAAATATAGGCAATACAATGTAAATAGTCAGTGTAATCAATATAATTAACTCTGAATATAAAAATATGAGAAAAGAAAACAGTGTAAACAAAAGGTGCAGATGAGGCTCTGTATTTGAATTTGTATACAGTTACAACCTAACCTAACTAAATATTTTATATTGTAATCATTACTCGTGGTAACTACTACAACACAGTACCCTTAAGCAAAGATACGCCTAGCAAATCTTCGATCAATCACAAGAGCACAACTACTCTGACATGGTATCGCTCGGTCTACAAATGCAATTAACTCTTTCCTGAAAAGAGGTAGTTTTGCATTAGGTACTGTCTTGACTTTTTTCTCTTGTTTTCCTCAAATGTAAAAACGCAGGTCTCATTTAATTATGCCCACCTCTATCTACTCGAATCAAATGTCAGACCAATTGAATAAGTGGAAACATAAACCTGCTACCTTGAAAAACTCCTATGGCAAAAGACCATAGGCACATTTTTGTACAGAACCAAGCAGAACCATCACGTGACATCCCCAGGTCTACAGCTGACAGGGAATAAATCTGATCCCAAGATGTTCCATAGCAATGCAATTCCACTGAGAAGGTGCATACTGTACAATACCATTCACTGCATTCAAAAATATGGAGAGGAATTGGCCCTATTATTCAAGGTAATCTGCCGTTGAAATGGGAAAAGTCATGGGGTGTTACTACTATACCATAACAACTGTATTGAAAGCCCATGCAGCAGCACCTTAAAGTATATTTCTAAGTCTCTTTTATTTATTTTTCCGTCTCATTTACTTTTCTGATAACTACATTACTGCACAATTCATGAATGTTCATGTTGTTGCCGCATTTTCTTTCGAACTGATTTGGTTGTAGATGTCCAGATTTGGTGCAGCGATAAGGCACTTGGGGCAGAGCTGTTTTGCAGGCTGTGATGTACAGGCCAGCAGAGGCAGCTCTGTGTAGGAGTGTGAACATCCATGTGGCCAGTTCTCAGTACATCTGACTGTTCCTTGTGTTCTGCTACAATTCTCTGCCAGACAACATCTGTCGAACAGTATGTTCAGTTTTACAACAGTTAGTTCCAACCAAGTCATTTGATTAGACAAGAGGCATTCTGTGATATTCAGTATAACAACACTGGGACTTTTAACTATAATGTATCACTCCGCCACACAGGTGTTCTATTAATAACCGTTAATTAGGCAACAGTCCCAGTTCAAGAGTGCAGTTGTGGAACTATTTGTTGGCGGAGCTAAATAAATGATCAATTAAACAAATATCATGATCTGTTGTTGCTTATTACTGTTAACTAATAAATATTGTAGAACTGTTGTATAAAAGCAATATCACACTCAAACTGCGGCCTCGTACCTATGACCAAATTACAGCTGTGTTAATATTCAGTATAACAGCACTCCCACTCGTGTGATATTGCTTAAATACAACGCAAAGAGAAATATTGTCTCGCTTTACTTGTGTCCGTTTGACAGCTGACAATTAGCAAACTGGCGTGAATGAGACCATTTCCAAATGTAACCTATTCAATATCTATATACCACAGAGCATTCATACTGTAGCATTCTATTTCATATCCATTGTCAAGATATACTGTACCTATATGTGATCCATCTCACCTGGCGAATTTGAATATATCCATCTCACCTCGCTCAAGTTAATATAATTTAAACTGAAGTGAACACCATTCGCAGCAAAGTAAACACCATGCGCAAAGCTGTCCCTGCTCGCCTCTGTGTTTTTCAACTGACCTTGTATGCATTTGTGCCACCTCTAAATTGAGTTTTGCATTGTATTTGAACGTACAGTAACACACACACACACACACACACACACACACACACACACACACACACACACACACACACACACACACACACACACACACACACACACACACACACACACACACACACACACACACACACACACACACACACACACACACACACACACACACACACACACACACACACGTTTCACTTGAGGTGCTCTACAAATTCCTTACCCTGCAGCCAACTTGGCATTACCAGACATTCAAAGGCTTCCAAAGGCTTGCAAACAGATCCAATAAGCCTTCAAACAACCAGGAAGTATATCATTGCTCACATGTGTTGGCAAATGTTGCCCCTCTCTGCCCACTGATATGAGGGCCAAGCGCCTCAAGGCAAATGTTCCCTGTCTAAGTGATGCTTTTGTTTTATCCTGGTTTCCCATGGGATCCTCTTGCAGGAAA
This sequence comes from Notolepis coatsorum, assembly GCF_963971535.1. NCBI lineage: Eukaryota > Metazoa > Chordata > Actinopteri > Aulopiformes > Paralepididae > Notolepis > Notolepis coatsorum. The sequence continues at coordinate 34,053,314 of NC_140180.1, read as the reverse complement.
TCCTGAGTCTATGAAGACTATTTACTGGGTTTGGCCACAGGACATCTCACCATTAAAAGCTTCCTTGATGATTACGGCTCTGTAATGGTGAAGAGAAAGCCTTTCCTGTCAGTGGTTTAGGTCCACTCTTTTCCCAGAGGACAAGATCCATGTTCATTGTTTCTAACATTGTGACTTTCAGCCATCCCAGGTGTGTCTTTTTAATGATGGTGGGACATGTGTGACCATAATATTATCTGGCCAATGCAAAAGTCAATGTCATGCTCTTTATTAAACCACTGACCATTAGAAAAGGATTAAATCAAGAAGGAAATGTGCCACGGGATGCCATTGTAACTCCAATAGAACAGCCACAGCAATGCAGCAGAACAACCAAAGTAAACCCTGAAAATTGTCATCTTACAAGTTCACTAACTTCAGAGTTAATGGTCTGCTGAAAAAATATAGTGGACACTATGAAATATATAGCCTGACACGCCAGATGCATGGAACATAAGCAAGCAAACTCTCCATTTGGGTAAAAAATTGTCACCAATAAGGTAAATCTGACTCACCATGGTGATGTGATAGTGCCAGGAATCCTTAATTGAGTTGATTGACAACCATTTTTGCCAAGCGAGCTCTCAATGTGCCGCTTTCAGACCCTATGGAACCACTAGCTCAGGGGTATGCAACCCTAGGCACGCGTGCCTGCATAGGCATGCAGGGGCATTTGCATAGGCACAGGGGGCAGCATTAAAATTAAAAAATTAAAAATTAAAATTATATATATTTTTTTTTTGCTTTGAAATATTATAGTGAAATATTTTGCACTGTTGTCACATTTATCTTGTTGTAATCCTCCCACATGTTCTTTTTACTACCACATATTTAATTGAGACCCTTTGTTTGTTTATTATTTCAATTTAGCTGGAAATACATTGCTACATCATTCAGTAACATTTGCAGAGCCTTATAACAAAGATACTATCTTGTCTAGCACAGTCTCTGGAGCGTAACAGTAAGAAGCATTTTGTATGAAAGTATTCTGTACTTCTGTATGACAACTATTAAAGAACTTGAACTTGAACTTGAACTTGAAAAACATTATTACGGTCACCATTGTGACCAGTGGGATTAATCAACAAAATTGTATTATTTATTTTTCTATTTCATTGAACATTGCACATGTTAAAAGCCATTTGTTTTACTCAAAATGTGAGTATTACCAAGTCAACTTGTGTTCTTAAAACAATGACAATAAACATAGTTTTATTAGGTTGAAATAATGTGGTCGTGTACTTATTTTTCTGTTAACTTATTATGGATTGAAAACTGAAAACCTTAATGCACAGTAACTGAACTCAATATTTTTAAGTTCTGGTAACTTATTATTTTTTTTTACAGTGTAGTCTTGCGATCAATCAAAACTTATTTACACGATATACCTCACATTCACCCTCCATTCACATCCTGGTGTTCTCCATTAGGCCTGTAGGTGGAGCTATCCAAAAATGAATGGGCAAATGTGAGTGAAATGGTCGCACTGTTTGTGGTCGCACTGTTTGTCTGCATTGCATCCCCCCCCCCCCCCCAACTCAGATTTAGGGTTGATACAACCATCATAATAATATTGTTAATAATAACAATAACAATAATGATGTAATAATGTAAAAACTATCATTAAAAAGACCTGATTATGAGAAAAAAATATTACGAAGCATGGAATATTGTTGAGGCACACTAGTTACAACTATATTTCAAACAGGCACTCCATGTCAAAAAGGTTGCTGACCCCTGCACTAGCTTGTTGCATGGAACATAAGCAAGCAAACTCTCCATTGGGTAAAAAATGTTCACCAATAAGGTAAATCTGACTCACCATGGTGATGTGATAGTGCCAGGAATCCTTAATTGAGTTCATTGACAAAAAATTGTGCCAAGCGAGCTCCCAATGTACCGCTTTCAGACCCTATGGAACCACTAGATTGTGTACGTTCCATGGGTCCAACGTGTGAAATACATATTCCGTACTTAGTGTTGATACTGTTCTGAACTTGATATGACACTGTTATGTTGTATGGTATATACTGATGCATTATGTATCTCTGACCAGAACGTGGCACATTTCCATTTGTAGATTATTATATATAATCAAATGTAATGTAATGAGATAAAGGCATTCACTCAGAATCATCATGTTGATAACGAGTAGAAATTGCCTGGCTCTTTTAGGGATGATTGGATTGGTGCTTTGCCAGGAAATGCATTCCACACAGGCACAAACCCAGCGTAATCCTTCACTGTGGCAAGGCTTTATGTTGCTGTGTCCCTATTGTCCATCGTGTACTGCAGCAAAACAAAAGAGATGATTGTGGACTTCAGGAGGTCGGGGGTCAAGGACTACAGCCCCCTCAGCATCGACGGGGCACCGGTTGAGAGAGTGAACAGTTTCAAGTACCTCGGAGCCCACATATCCGAGGACTTGACATGGACCACACACATTGACAGTGTTGTGAAGAAGGCACGACAACGCCTCTACTTCCTCAGGCGCCTAAGGAAGTTTGTAGTAACTTCCTAGCTTAATCTTCGTATTCTGCGCTGTGTTTAAACCTTATAAAGCTCTTTGAAGTACTACTTAGCTACAAATGCAGATAACCATGTATGTGATGGTTTTCTGCTCGTACACCTTCAGAGAACACGGCGCGGCGGTTGAAGAAATCGAGTTCTGAGCAGTTTGAAAAGGAATCCGTATTTAATAAGAAGGATTTCAATCAATACAAATCAAAGATTTGAAAGAACAATTGCAATAAAACCTGATGGAAGACCTCACTATGCCGAGGTGCACCAGACTTTAGGCTAAATATTCAATATCTATGGGCTTGTCTCGTCTCGGCTTCTTCAGATCGTAGGTTTTCGCGGCCGTCTCTTCTGCTGCGTGTTTTCCTCAGTCTGTTGGAGAGAGAAAGGGTGTGTGTTCTTTGTCGCTTCCTGGGTCTCTGTTCGGGTCTCTTGTTGTTCTGTCTACTAGCACGGAGTCCTGCTAATATCAAATTTAGGCTCCGCCTCTAATGTTACGGCAAGCGGGCGTTTTTCCAACCTCTCCTCGAGTGTTCCTATTGGAGGACACGTACTCTCAACTCTCATTGGCTAACTCCTTAACGTGACGTTTTACATCGAATTGCGTCACAATGTGGATTCTAGGTCCAAACTCTTTGATCAACTGCCCCTTTGTATAGAAGAGACCGTCTGGCGTCTCTCAAAGCAGTCCCTTTGTATTGGACCATTTGCCTCGAACACTTAGGGTGAAAAATCACTCAGTTTATTACTCCCAGGAAGTCCCAACGAGACTATCTCTTCGTTTGATCAACAGTTGCCTGTCTCAATCACCCTGGTTCAGAGCCTTGAGTCCACGCAGCTGCTTCAAACCAAAGATAGTCTTGTTGGTTTTGTTGAATAGAAATAGATAGCGGCAGAGAAGCCAGGAGAATTTGTGAATGCATATTACCTGTCGGTGTTGTGCCATTCTGTGCTTCATGATACAGTATACAGTACACTAAACACAGTTTGGCTGGAATTCTACTACAAGTTCCAAGTCAGTCAGAAGATCCTTAGGAACTTCTACTCATGTACAATAGAGAGCATCCTGACCGGCAACATCACCTCCTGGTTTGGGAATAGCACTGCACAAGACCGTAGCAGACTACAAAGAGTGACACGTTCAGCCGAACGCACAATTGGAGGGGGGCTTCCCACCCTCCAGAACATTTACAACAAGCGGTGCAAGGGGAAGGCTAAGAGAATTATTAAGGACTCGAGCCACCCGAACAACTGCCTCTTTGAACTGCTGCGGTCAGGCAAGCGATACCGGAGTCTTAAGGCGAGCACAGAAAGACTCAGAAGAAGCTTCTATCCCCAGGCCATCAGGCTGCTAAACGAACAATAAACACTATGCAACAACCATCAAATGCACACAGCACACACACCCACACGCACACACTCACTCAAACAAACAACACACTGCAGCACCCACTCTCCACACTTTAGATCACACAAACACACTTTACACTTTATATTTATTGATAAAGGATTTGCACTACAACTCGTACACCTACTGTAAATTGTACCTAAATTGCACCTCATCCCATTTCTGCCTTGCACTATATAGTATTGTATATTAGTACACTGCACAGTATTGTATATTATATGGTAACTCAGTTACGTCTATTCTGCATCGAACATTGTACATATGTCTAAACTGAACACTGTGACCTCATTTTTTTTTACTTCTAATTTTACTATGTTATTTTATTTCATACTTATCTTGTCTTGCACAGTCTCTGGAGCGTAACAGTAAGAAGCATTTTGTATAAAAGTATTCTGTACTTCTGTATGACAACTATTAAAGAAACTTGAAACTTGAAACTATATCTTATACAGAATTAATTAGCAAAAACATATAATTGTCAGTTTTTTTGTGTCATTTTCACATATTTTTTTATTTTGATTGTGCATTCCAGGTAATAGCAATCAAATTACAGGTACATTGTTTTATTTCAATTTAAAGGTAACTTTTTCTTGGCAAAAGAAAAACATATTTATGAGTCAAATTATTCCATGAAAAGAAATCAGCCAAAGTTACACATGAACACATTTCGTGCCACATTTGTGCTATTTTACCTTAATTATTAGCTTTTCTCTACTTGGCTATGCTCAGGGTTCAGAATATATAATTAATCAACATAATTCATTGTTGTGTTAGGACTTATGGCATTGTACCTTTTCCTGGACCTGAGTGACAATGCTGTTCTGTTTACTACTGCACATCAATGGATCCATTCGGGTTTTTACCTGTTGAAGTACATTTTGTAATAACTACAATGCCCCTGTTTTTCACGATAATTCATTATGAGATTCAAAGCTGGAAATATGTGTTTGCAAATTATATTTAATGATTTTAGCAGCCATGGCTTCCTGGTTGATAGGAGAGAGTAGGAAGAGTATTGAGAGTAGGAAAAAACACCTTGCAGATTTTAGTATTCATAGGCTATGTTGACAATAAGATTTTTTTTTATTATAATGGTCTTATCCTTGAAGTTAAAGGGATGTGTTCGCTTCTCTGAATGTTCCTGATGCTTTGGAGAAAACACTGTCGGAAAAAAAGTCACTGTCATTCTCTGTTAGGTCACAGATACCCCTCCGGGATGGCTTCTAAGGACACTGTGGCAGTTCCACGGTAGACCGGTTCAGGGGAAAAGATTATTGCTGTGCAATCTGGTAATAAAAAAAAACATAACACCCAGCCAGAGGGCCTTGATTATTGTCCAGATGGTCTGAATGGGTGGGGCCTCCAAACAATTAATTTCTGCATAAAGCCTCGGTGATGCAGCACAGTGTCTCTCTCTGAGACAACATAGAAGGTGGAAGCTATCTGGCTGCATGTTAGCCTAGCTTAGCACAATGAATGGAAACGGACAGTGACGGGTAGCCTAGGCATTGTCCAACTAACACCTCTCCCGAAGGCTACCCGCCACTGTCCGCTTCCATTCATTGTGCTAAGCTAGGCTAACATGCAGCCAGATAGCTTCCACCTTCTATGTTGTCTCAGAGAGAGACACTGTGCTGCATCATCATTTTTTTTTTTTTTTTTTGCTTTTCTTTTTCATCTTTGACAGTGAATAACATGCTAAAAATGACCAGACATGAAAAAAAATCTAAGCAAATGAATAAAGGGAAGATGATTAAACAGGAGATTTTGTAGACAGTACTGAATTCTGCCATCCAGACACATGCAATTTGAAATATGATTATAGAATATAGAATATCAGGCCTATAAATGACCTTATTATGGTCAAGTCGCACATCTATGGATCGGGCTAAATCTCCCCTTTCCAAATCTCCCCTTTTCCTGAGTTCAATCTGGGTTTAGTATCAGGCGTGATTCACAAACCGTGAATGAAATCTACTGTAAGTATAGTTAGTTACTTTTTTATAATGTACATTTCTCTGACATTTTTCATCAGATTTGCTAGACATTCACAGAAAGGTAGAGAAACGAACTGTGTTCTGTTTTATGGCAATAACATTCAGGGTTGTGGGAGATAATCCCGAAAAATAAGAGAAATAAAAAACTCAATCCAGAAGTCAGATGATTGACAGGGGCTGGCATGAGCTAGGAAGTGTAGTTTTATTTTTTTATTCGAAAGCCCATCGAAAGTCCTGGGTCTCCTCTCATAGGACTACAAACAATATTCGCCTTTTTCCGACTAGATTTATATAACTGATATTTCACACTTAAACACTTAAAACCATTGGTAAACAAACGTAGTGCTGAAAATATATACTTTGACTTCTGTTTTGACAGGTTTAGGGTCTTTACTCTTGGCTACATTTGAAAAAGAAAACGCAACATTAATTCATACATTCTGTAGAGATGGATTTATGGCATGGTGTCATTGTGGGTCCGGTACTGGACCCGTCGGGATTAAGAGTGGCCAATATTTAGATTGAGTATCTCTTGATCCATGGGGGAATAGCCAAAACATGATTTTGAAACTTGATTTGGGGCCCTCCTTAGTTGTGTTATTGGCACTGTGAGCCAAATTAACCTTGGTGTTCACATTGTAAACGGATGACTTCACCGCCTCCGTCAGTCTCAGTTTTGGTTTGAAACCCCACTTTCCTCTGGCGTATTTCTCTGTCATTTTTTCGACCCTCTGCCACTTTTCACAGCTGAAGGGGATTGAACCGTTTCAGTGGAGAAAATGAAGTTGTCACTAGGGGAGAATTTTATGACATGTCCGGGGTCCAGAAGGGGATCACCCGGTATATTTCTGCCCCTGTATGTGAAAGGACGACCTAGGTACACAGAGGACACAGGATAAAGAATACTGTGCCAATTACCCCCCCACTCGCAGATGGCTTTAGAGTCAGATGGAGGTAACTTTCATCTCTCACTTCAGATAAGACAACTTCCTTTCCCCACAGTTTAACAATGATGTGGGCGGGTTTACTGGGGCCACTGGCCATCATTTTTCTTTCCTGCATGACAATTAATTTGATATATATATCATGTATGACAAAGCCCAGGGGTCCCATTATAGGATCCAGGACACTCAGAGGTCTAGCAAAAAGGCTTCAAACATCTCCTCGACCGACAGATACAGTGCACCTCATCCTGGTATAATAGGAAGAGAGGGCTCTCTCTGTGTCCTTTCACACGGTGGTCTATTTTTAACAGCCATAGCATACTTAAAGTTGAGCGTGGAACAGAATAATTTTTTGGGGATAGAGCGGGGTGTAATATGAATGGTGGGGAGCATGGGATTATGGAAATGAGATGTAATTTAAAAGCGCACTGGCACTTGGTGAGTCAAAGAAAGCAGGACGGAGAATAATCACGGCACCCGTATGTGATCATCAGCGAGTCAGGAGTGCTGAGATATGCGGGCCATCTGTAGATGTAACAACCATCCAACAGAGAGGGATTTTACTGTTCTGTGACGAGCATAAAATGCTTTGATGTGGTCCGTTTTGTGCAAGGGTGTGTGTGTTAGAATTATGGTAATGATTCATCAGAATTCTAGAGAACTGCTAAGCAATGTCTCTATTGTCATAGCCGGATTGGAATGAAGAGCATAATAGGACAATTGCGGCTTATGGAAATATTCCATTTTCTCAGACAAAAATGGTACTATGTTTAATGTATTTTAATATCCATGTAATGACACCTCCTTCACCCTCACCCTGAACACTGTCATCTCACAGGTCTGTGTGCCGAGTTCTCTCCTCTACTCCCTCTACTCCCTCTTCCCCCACGACTGCACTCCTATACATGGCTCCAATACCTTTATCAAGTTTGCAGATGGCACAACAGTGGGTCTCATCAAAAACAACGACAGGGAGGAGGTTCAGCACCTGGCGGCGTGGTGCACCAAACACAACTTGGCCCTCAACACCAAGAAAACCAAGGAGCTTATCATGAACTTTTGAAAGACCAAAGCAGGCATGCACACCCACATCCGTATCAATGGTACAGAGGTTGAGTGTGTCTCCAGCTTCAACTTCCTGGATGTCCACATCTCTGAGGATCTCTCTTGGGCCCTCAACCCTTAAAGAGTTGAGTGCCTCTCTTCTTCCTTAGGAGACTGAGGAAAGCCCATCTGTTTTCTAAGATGCTGGTGAACTTATACCGATGTGCCATAGGAAGCATACTCACCAACTGCATCACAGTCTGGTACGGTAATTACTCTGCCTCGGACCAGAAAGCACTGCAGAGGGTGTTGAAAAAATGCCCCAACGCATCACAGTACATCACTCCCTGCAATTGAGACTGTCCTGCACAAACGGTGTCTGAGGAAGGCGCGCAATTTCGCCAAGGACACCTCTCACCCCCAACCACCCGTTATTCCCCTCCTCCCCTCTGGAAGGCGCTACAGGAATCTCAGTTCCAGGACCAGCAGGCTCAGGAACAGCTTCTTCCCCTCAGCTGTCACCTTGATGAACTCTGCACCATGGTGACAGAGTGACATGTGTGACAAACAAAGAGGATGAGAGAAAACAGCTCGGGGTCCAAGCTTTGTGGGGATGGATCCAGAGACCAAAGGGTGGTGAAGAAAAGTAGATAAGATCGTGAGGAACTCAACCCATAACCTCAGCAACTGCTTTCAGATCCTGTTCTCTGGTAGGAGATATGCTGACCTGTGTTCAAAACTAACAGAGGCAGGGCCAGTTTCATCCCCTCTGCTATTAGACTCCTTAACAAACAGAGACAGGGCCAGTTTCATCCCCTCTGCTATTAGACTCAAACAGAGACAGGGCCAGTTTCATCCCCTCTGCTATTAGGCTCCTTAACAAACAGAGGCAGGGCCAGTTTCATCATCTCTGCTATTAGACTCCTTAACAAACAGAGGCAGGGCCAGTTTCATCATCTCTGCTATTAGACTCCTTAACAAACAGAGGCAGGGCCAGTTTCATCCACTCTGCTATTAGGCTCCTAAACAAACATAACCCCCCAGAACCCCTCTGCCTCCTCCGCCTGGAAGAACTGGAGCTACTGTGCCAACACCCCTCACACATGCATGTGCACACACACATTCTCAGAATGAGTAGAGAGCACTGTGTTTCTTTTATCATATTTTCTTGTAGAATGATACCTCCTGTGTTTTTATTGTGGTGTTTATTTTTACAGTGGTGTTATCGGCTGATTTGTCTGTAGGTACTGACCGGAGCAAAATTTATTTCCCCTGTGGACAATAAAGAACATCTAATGATTCTAATATAATATAATCTTATCTAATCTAATCTAACAGCAAGAGAAACAAGACTAAGAGTATAAAAGCCCCGTTAGTGGCCATGCTGTTCCTCACATGAGATCTGAGAACCACTGGTTTACAGACCAATGTAGCTAACCCCCCAAAAAAGCTAGCATGACGTCCACCGGTGCAATCTGACATCATTGTCGAAGTTTTGGCGTAACAGGGAGGCAATGTTTCCTAAACGGAGGTTGATACGCTGTAGGCTCGTCTTCGAGCTTCAGAGTGCACTCTGGCCCAGGCAATGCTAGCGTCAGCTGACGCTTTGCTGGCCCCGGACTGCCACTCAACACAGCTATGTGCTAAAGTGCTTTTTTGTGTACAGTACCTAAGTGTTTCCCTGAGGGATCGGCTGGAACAGAACGCACAATACCAGAGGGATGTTAAATGGTTCTAATAACAGACACAATGACATATACTGTAGTATATAGTGTTATAACTCTTGCTTATATTATTCCATGTATATTTACTTTATTTTATTCTATCTTTAGTGTGTTCTACCTCTGAGATGACCTATTTCTCTCATCCAACACATTGCATTGTACTGTTGAACTTGTGTTAACATAGATATGACAAATAAAAGAAACTTGAACAATGTAGCTGTCCTGCAATCATGAGTAGCAGCGGCTAATGTTATCTGTCTCGCCAGATTTTCTTTTACCTATGGTGGTCAGTGGACGAGGCAGGCTGCTTACCACCTCAGTGACCTCACAAAAGCAGTCGACCCGACTGATCCAACAACATTGCCATCCCTGGAGTCCCTTGCTAGCTATCTGTCTGCAGAGAGGATTTTGCACCACTGGTCATGCCCGACCAAGGGTAATTCCACTGGGTTTGATGGGTTGCTATCGGGAGAGTTTTCTCTTGTTCAGCCCATCTTAATGACTTAGATTAGGCTAAAGAAGCAATATTCTTCCATATTAGTGCAGGTTTAAAGCCCCCATCTATAACGTATTTGGTTGTAAACTAACATTTATATTTCAACGTTTACATGGAACATAAGCTTTTTTCTACTTGATAAACTATCATGAATATAAATACCAGCCTTTTTCACTTCAATGTTTACAAACATTAGACATTTTAAATGAAGATTTTAGAGCCTCATAAATCATGTAACATGTGGGAATAGGAAATGATTCATATTCCAGTGTGGATTAACTGCAGGGTTCAGACGTTCTTTTTGTGGGATTAATACATTAGAAAGCAATTACGTGAGCGAAATGAGGGGGTCATGATGCTTAATGGATAAAAGCTTGGTCACACACTATGGCCTCCACTTTTGTATTTCAAAGCGATGCTGTGATTACTCGCTTTCACCACGAGAGCCCGGTTTTGTTGAGCTCAGTCACTCAAACAAAAGTCCCGACTCGACTCATCAAATTCTCAAGGTGCAGCCGAAAGCAATTACAGAGAATCTAGGTAGAGGAGCTAGCCATGGCCTTTCCCCCTACGCTAGCGTAATAAAGGCTCCCCTTACAAACAAGATGAATCGTGTTCCTCTTTTCCCTAAGCCTCAGCACTTTGCTAAGGCCTCACAGACCAGCATAGTATGCTCATTGGGCCCGTTTCAGAGTTGAGGACTTGAGCACGGCGCTTAAGACCTCAGACTTAATACAAAAGATAAGCGGGAGACAATGTTCTTATTCAGACCTTTACTACGCACCTGCTTATCTATGAAGTTGGCCAGTGCACCAGAACATTTTAAATAGCTCCTGCCAGGTTTGTGTCTTAAAGAGTCGGGCCAGGGATTTTTTTCAGTTGACAGATCATCTGTCATAGATGCCATAACAGAGCATCACGATACCAATCATCTTTCATCTGTGTGTGTGTGTGTTTTGAATGAATGAAATGTACATTAATCAATGAGCTATGGTCCGTTTGCCATGGAACATGACTATGATGATCATAACAGGCTGATGTAGAATATATGTGAGAGGAATAGGCAATATCTTAATAAAATAGTTTTTTTTATTTAAATAACATCCACTCCCAGCCAGCAATCAGATATAGCATGTACAATAATGCTGTATATACCATGTATTCCATATATATTCATCGCATTATACCTATCCACACCTGTCTTTACTTACCTGCACATAGTCCTTTTATATCTATATCTGTACATATCCTACTTTTACTAGTTACACTGCTGGCCAGTATGACTACTACCATACTTTATACCGGTATCACTGTACATATTATACTACAACTCTGTACATAAATCTGATTAGCACTACACTCAGTAGTACTAATTTGTGTTGTACCCTGTTTAATCACTGGTACATTGTATATTGCTGTTGCACTTTACTGCTACATTTGCACTCTGGTTGGATGCCAAATTTATTTTCGTTGTACTGTACTTGTGCCATAATGACAATATATTTTAATCTAATCGAATCGAATCACTCTCATGACTGACTGAAAAATAGAGAAACGGGCCAAAACGCAGATACTGTACACTTTTAACTAGGGATGTCCCGATCCGATCACGTGATCGGAATCGGCGTCGATCACGTGCTTTTCAGAGTATCGGGGATCGGGAAAAAATTATAATAAAAATCGGCAGTCAAAAAAAGAAAATTTTTATTCAACAAACATGACCATGTCCACGTCTTAAACTCATATGGAGGCCTTAGTTTTGGTTTTAAATTACATATAATATATCATCATTAATGTATTTATTGTCACACAGAGCAGAATAATTATCCACAACAAACACATTCCCCTTTAATTTTCACCGTTGCAACAAACATTCCCTTTAATTTAGACGCTACACGCTACACGCGACCACAACAACAACACGTCGCTCCCGAAACACAGTTAATATCCACTGACTTGAGCAGCTAGACTTAATGTCAGAGGTTTGGAACTAAGCATTTTAAAATATAAAGTCAAGCCAGTTGCAATGTTTGCAAGGAGGAGATTCCGCGTGGAGGAAAAATTCATGAAGCAGCAGGCTGGAGGCGAAGTTTTCAGACTAAATTTTCACCTGGAGGATAACGTTACGTGACTGAGGTTTATCGTCGCCGTTTCAGACCAGAATGGACCATTACGTAAGTCGAACACTGAATGTATCCTAATGTGCAAACATATATTGAAACTTTTAATATTTCTCATATGAAGCAGAAGCACATTTCTCAGGGTGAATGTAATAATAAAAGCCTCCGCTCTCGCGCCCCGGACTATTATAGGCAACAGATGGGCTTGTCTCGCTCTAGTTTCTGACAAAAATGCGTCAAAATTGATTACTAATGTGAAAGATCGGATCGGAAACGATCGGATCGATAGATATTTAAAATCACATGCTCGGGATCGGATCGGAAGCAAAAAAAGGCGATCGGGACATCCCTACTTTTAACGGATGGCAGGTCTTGTTGCAGAGGTCTCCAAGTACAATGAAGCCCTTTATGATGGATATATATCTTCCGCTCCGATAATGCAAAGACAAAGGGGATTTAGGTGGACAGATTTATGCCACGGGTGTCAAGCTCACCTCTCCAGCCGAGCATCCCGGGTGAGTCGGTATAAAAAAGCGGGTGACAGCAGTACATAAATAGAACGCTGTGGTGTAAACATGAATGAACGAAAAAGTTTATTTTTGAACATGTAATTCTCCATATTCCTCCAAACAAATCACGATCTAGCTCCGTCAAACCAAACAATCATAACAATTTTCTTTCTTTTTTTCCTTTAAATTAAAAAAAAAAGAAAAAAAGAATTATAAACAAAAGGTCAAGATCAAGAGCAATGTGTTTGGTTGGCAGACATGTCCAAAAAATTTGTAGAAGGAAGCTAAGCTTATTGATCCCTACCCCCTTACATTTATATTTGTTCTTCCATTAATTTGACTAGATATAACATAATTTAGTATATTACAATATAGAATATACTTTTACTTATAATACGAAAAGAAGAAAAAAACTTGATTCATTGACAGCAGTGAATATAGTACAGCACTACATAACACAATATAACATAACTTTGTTAATGTTATGGTTTCTAACCGACCCCAATCGCACAACACAAGACAGGTATGAGAGTAAGCCAAAACAGGGCAAATATTTATTATAGAACAAAAAGCGGCACAGTCCCTTTAAGGGAAAACACAAAAACACTAGAGTCAAGGAAATATGGAAAATGCGGCACTGTTCCTTTAAGAGGCGAACAGGCTAAGGGACTAGGGCTAAATGTCAGGGACAAAGGCTAAGGGCCAGGGCTAAGGACCAGGGCTAAGTGTCAGGGCCAGGACCAGGGGCACTGGAGAGGGGGACAGGGACAGAGGCCCGGAGAGGGGGGCTGGAGACAGGGACAGAGAACAGGGTTGAGGCCTTGGACAGGGCGAGGGCCAGAGCTGCTTACAGGGATGAGGACAGGGTTCCGACGGCGGAGGCCTGGCACGGGGACAGGGGCCCGACGGCGGAGGCCTGGCACGGGAACAGGGGCCCGACGGCGGAGGCCTGGCACGGGGACAGGGGCCCGACGGCGGGGGCCTGGCACGGGAACAGGGGCCCGACAGCGGGGCCTGGCACGGAGATCCTGCTCCTCCTCTTCGGATGCTGCAGACGGGCAGCGCAGAACAAAGGGGGTCCCAGGGGACCGGGATGGGAACACGTCGTCCTCCCGTGGAATACTAGGGAGCGACGACGAGCCTGGGTCCAAGGGGAACGGGATGGGCACACGCCGTCCTCCCGTGGAATACTAGGGAGCGACGACGAGCCTCACCCCCAGGAACGAGGATCACGAAGAGATGCCTTCCTCCCGTGGAATCGGGAGCGATGACGAGCCGGCTTGACGTCTGGAGTGGGAACACTGGAAAACCTCCCGTAGAGAATTAGAGAGCGAAGACGGTGTCCCACTCCAGGCAAACGGCGACAGGTGGTGATGGCTGGCACGTCGTCTCACGCCGGAGACACTGCAGGTGATGGTAACGTACAGGATGGTAACGTACAGAACTCCATGAACACAGAGTGTACACAGATACAGATACAGAACGAACACAGAGTCCAGAACACAGAACGACCCGCCCAGGACTGGAGGGGAGTCTGCAACCTATGTACTCTCCCGAGGTGATTGCAAACTCCCAACAGGTGCGTGAAGGTAGAGGATCAAGGATGTCCAAGGGTGGGGGCTGGTGAAGAGTAGAGGAGAGTAAATCATCGCAAGGGTGGGGGCTGGTGAAGAGGAGAGGAGAGTAGACAGGGAAAACACAGGAAAAAGGTCCAGGGACAGGCGAATCCTCACAGTTTATCCTCATTACTAATTTCTGTATTTCTCGAATGTGTATTTTTTTAGCTGCTTTTTAAATTGTGCCATATGTTTGTTGATGTATTCAGGTAAATTATTCCACAACTTCACTCCACACACCGATATGCACATGCTTTTCAGCGTAGTGTGTACCATTGGTTGTTTAAGATTCCCTCTCCCTCTTAAGTTATATTCTCCTTCCCTGTCTCTGAACCATTTTTTAATGTTGCCTGGGATTAGTTTGTATCTGGCTTTGTATACAATGAGGGCAGTTTTGAAATCCACTAGGTCCATAAATGCTTCAATGCTTCTTTCAATGCTTGTAGCTTTATAAATAAGTTATTGGTGTGTTCATAATATCCTACATTGTTGATTATTCTTATTGCTTTTTTTTGCATGGTGCATATTGGCTGTAGAGTGCTTTTGTAGGTATTACCCCACACCTCCGCGCAGTAGCTCATATATGGTAGGAAGAGTGTACAGTACAGTGTATACAGTGTTTTTCTGTTTAGAATGTGTCTTATCTTGCATAAAACACCAACACTCCGTGCCAATTTAGTCCTGACATATTTGACTTGAGGTTTCCAGTTGAGTTTGTGGTCTATTATTACACCCAGAAATGTATTCTCAAATACCCTCTCCAGTTTAATACTATCAATCATTAGTTCAACCGGTGTATTTACTTGTATATCACGTTTACCAAATATCATGAATTTGGTTTTGTGAATGTCCTGCATTGTTAATGTTAGTAATAGTATTATTTAATAAAAAATAAAAATAAACCATCGCATCATGAAAAACATAATGATCAAAAATATTAGAACAAATATCAATATAGATTAAGGCCAATGATACTAAACAATAGGCCTACATTTCGATTATATAATGACTTCCATAATGTTATGACCCTTGGTCATTTTGTTGTTTGGTTTATGTGTTAACAGTTCTCCCCAATGTGTGGCTTCAGTGTGTGTGTGTGTGTGTGTGTGTGTGTGTGTGTGTGTGTGTGTGTGTGTGTGTGTGTGTGTGTGTGTGTGTGTGATGAGCTGCAGGTGGCGTTTTGATTGGCTCGGGTAATGGGATTGCTGTTGGCTGACACCAGCTGATGCCAGCCTTAATGCCTCTCCTCCTCTCTCCCACTTAAAACCATGGAGGCTGTGCAGCTAAATGTGACTTTTTGAGTTTTAACTGATAATGTGTGAGTTATACAGTGTCTAGTGCACAGCATTGTGATTAGAGGTCTGATAACATGCACTGTTGAGTAGGTACCATTTGTGTATGTCTGTGTCAGTAACTTAGTTGGGTCTTTTCTTCTACCTGCACTCACTTCTAGTGAGTTAGATCACCTATGTACATTTTATACTTAAACACTACTTGAAAAAAGGTACAATGTATCTTATGTTATAGCCATAAGTAATATATTCATGTTTTGTAAATATATGCCCCAAAACAGTCCAAAAGAAACACTGCGACCGGGGGACGAACCAACAATAAAAAACAGAGAACAAATTGTACAACTTGGGAGATTGCAAATCTAGATGTATGAAAATAATGTGTGGAGTCCCTCAAGGCTTGGTTCTGGGACCCAAACTGTTTAATCTATATATTAATGATTCGTGCTCGCTGTCAAATGTATTGAAGTGTGTACTATTTGCTGGTGATGATACTAACATGTTCTGTACAGGGGAGGACATCCAGCAGCTTATGACAGTCTTAACAATAGAAATGAATAAATACAAACTCTGGTTTGATATAAATAAATTATCTTTAAATCTAAATAAAACAAAAGGTATGGTGTTTGGAAAACGCCAGATACAAACAGACATTCAGTTGATAATAGATAATAATAGAATAGAAAGAGTATATGAAAATAAATTCCTAGGAGTGATTTTAGACCATAAACACGGCTGGAAACCCCATATAGAATATGTGAGAGCTAAGATGGCAAAGAACATCTCAATTATTAGTAAGGTGAGACATGTACTCAATCAAGCACAACTCATTGCACACTCTGTACTGTGCAATGATCTTGCCTTACCTGCATTACTGCACAGAGGTATGGGGTAACACATACAAAACAACCATAAATATATTGACTATCCTACAAAAAAGAGTAATAAACAATGCAGGATATCGGGACCACACACACACACTGTTTTTACAATCACACATTTTGAAGTTCATTGGTATGGTAAACTTTAAAACTCTGCAAGTTATGTACAAAGCAAGAAATAATCAATTACCGGTAAATGTAAGAAGCAAATTTCTGGATAAAGACGGGGGATACAACCTCAGAGGACCATTGACCTTAGTTAGCTTCATAGCAACATTAGCTGACGGTATTGTCCCCACAAAGAAGGTGCAGGTTTTCCCAAACCAGAAACCGTGGGTGGACAATTCCATCCGAGTGGCCCTGAATGCTCGTACCGCTGCTTACAACTCGGGCCGAGCATCGGGAAATATGGAAGAGTATAAGGTAGCAGCCTATATGCTATGCAAGGAGGTGCGGGCTGCTAAACGCCGATATGCGAACAAGATGGAGACACAGATGGCACAGAACGACACGAGAGGCTTATGGCGGGGAGTACAAACGATAACTGATTATAAAGTCAGCCCCCCCTCAATAGTGAGTGCCAATGCCTCTCTCACGGACGAACTCAACTCCTTTTACGCCAGGTTTGGAGCGAGCAGTGGCGACGTTAGCTCACCGGCTAATGACGTCACTGACGCGCCGGCTGCCGCAGGAGGGGGGGGGGGGGGCTCATCCACGGGGGACACACACACTCTCTCATTGACGGAACACAGCGTGAGATTAATGTTCATGGGTATAAATACCCGGAAAGCGGCTGGCCCAGATGGGATAACAGGACGAATACTTAAGTCCTGTGCAAACCAGCTGGCCCCAGTATTTACATCCATATTCAATATATCCCTGGCTGAGTCCATGGTCCCTGCCTGCTTCAAAATGTCAACCATAATCCCTGTGCCAAAAAACTCCTCTCCAACAGGCCTTAATGACTACAGACCGGTGGCACTCACCTCTGTGGTCATGAAATGCTTTGAGAGGCTGGTCAAGGATTACATCTGTGCCTCCCTCCCTAGTAACATGGACCCACTGCAGTTTGCATACAGGGCAAACAGGTCCACTGACGATGCAGTCTCCCAAGTACTGCACAACACACCATCTCACCTTGACAGTCAGAAGGGGGGCTATGTGAGATTGCTGTTCATTGACTATAGTTCAGCTTTCAACACCATAGTCCCCACCAGACTGGTTGACAAGCTGATCGATCTGGGTCTGAGCTCCGCCATGAGCGCCTGGATCCTGGACTTTCTAAGTGACAGGCCCCAGGCGGTCAGGGTGGGGGGTCATACCTCCAGCAAAATCACCCTGAGTATCGGGTCCCCCCAGGGCTGCGTTCTGAGCTCCCTGCTGTACTCACTGTACACACTTGACTGTGTGGCCAGGTTCAGCTCCAACTCCATAGTGAAGTTTGCGGACGACACATGGTGGTGGGGCTGATCTCTAACAATGACGAGAAGGCCTATCGGTAGGAGGTTGATGAACTGGCACAGTTCCTGAACATTGGTAAAACCAAAGAGCTGATCGTGGATTTTAGGAGAATACAGCAGGGGACACACACGCCGTTGTGGATAAACGGGACTATCGTGGACAGGGTGAGCAGTTGCAAGTACCTGGGAGTCCACATCACAGAGGACCTGACATGGTCTACACACATAGATTCTGTGGTGAAAAATGCGAAACAGAGCCTCTATCACCTGAGACAGCTAAGGAAGTTCAGAGTATCAGGGAAGATACTCCACTCCTTCTACTCCGGGGCTGTAGAGAGCATTCTGACTGGAAACATCACTCCCTGGTTTGGAAACAGCACGGCACAGGACAGGAAGGCATTCCAGAGAGTGGTGCGCTCAGCTGAGCGTACTAAGGGTATTGCACTACCACCCCTGCAGGACTTATATAACAGGAGGTGCAAATCCAGAGCCTGCAGAATTATGAAAGACCCTCACCATCCCAACAACAGCCTGTTTAAGCTGCTGCGGTCAGGCAAGCGCCTACGGTCACACGCTGCAAGAACAAAGAGACTCCGACTCAGCCTCTTCCCCCAGGCCATCAGAACACTGAACACTCCACACTCCACTCCACACTCCACACTCCACACTCCACACACACACACACACACACACACACACACACACACACACACACACACACACACACACACACACACACACACACACACACACACACACACACACACACACACACAACTCAATCACTTTAAACAAAATGTCACTTTAAAAAATTGAATCTTTAGAAACACTTTAAAATAAGGGGGTACTGTATAGTTTAGATACATTAAGGGGCCTTTCTCACTCAGCTATTCGGTTCCATTCCATTTCGTTCTAGTCCATTCCGAGATCTAATGCGAACTCCCCCCCCCCCCTCTCCCCCCTCTAGTTTGTGTACACACTGCAGTCTTGGTTCGCTCCGGGTTCTGTTTACGGTTTGCCTTTTGAGCGTTGACGCTTGCCGTAGGCGATGATGTCACGTTCGAAAATGTAAACAGGAAGTGTCTTAACACGACGGCGGAGACTGGATGCTGATATAAAATGAACAAATAACCAATAAATATGAAGTTATATTTGAACCTCTGTTGTCAAGCCTTGTCAATATAACCCACCCCATTTTATCACGAATGGATGGTGTTGTAGAGTCCGCTTTTGAGCGTTTTGCAGGGTTAACGATAACGCTAAGCTAACGGCTAACGCTAGTTAGCTTAGCCTTTTACTAGTAACATTGCTGCATCGATTATATTGAATGTCATTGATCTACTGGTCGACCATGGCCGACTGGTTGGGCACCACTGGTCTAATAGAAATAAATGCATTCGAACAAGAAAGTATAGTAGGCCCTATACAGCAATGGCTAACGCTAAGCTAACGGCTAACGCGAGTTAGCTTAGCCTGTCCAGCAGCTAACATTATCCCATCGCTCGTGGCAATTATATTACATGTCATTGATCTACTGGTCGACCACGGCCGACTGGTTGGGCACCACTGGTCTAATAGAAATAAATGCATTCAAACAAGAAACCAATGTATAGAAATAGCATGGCAAACAAAAATTGCCAGGCCTAATGCGAGCCAGAAGTGCTGTGCTTTGTAACGTGGCTTCATGTTTTCATCCACTGAGCTGTGAGGTTCCACATGCTTGTTTTTGGTTGAGGTCTGAACTCTCAAATTGCCCATAAATATCGTTTTTGTGGGTATTCTCCAGTTGTTGTTGTGTGGTTTTATCTGCCCAAAATTCAAGCAAGCATGACAGTAACGACGTTGTGTGTGTCACGCCCCCCGCTCCCACTGGCCCGCATCCAAAACCACCTAATCCAACTGGCCCAGGTTCAGCGGGGGGTAAAACGAATCAGCGCCGGTTCGATCCCAAAAGGGGTGTGCCCGTCTGAGTGAGAACACTCCCCCCCGTGCCCCGGGGCGGTGATTCGATCCCAATAGCTGAGTGAGGAAGGCCCCTAAGAGTCAACATTGTAAATTGTATATTGCATAGTAGTGTATATAAGAACCAGTTTCTCAGGAACCTAGCATGTCTTTTTTTTTACCATGCATATCTTGTGTTTTATCTATTACATTTTTTCGATTACATTTTTTTTTCTATGCCTATTTTATTCTATTTTATTATAGTATTTTGCACAATGCATGACCACCCGCATTTCACTGTATGCCCTGGTATGTATGTGACAAATAAACCTCTTGATTCTTGATTCTAAATAAAAAAAACCTGTGATGAAAACCAATCTGAAAATAATGTGTATCTCCTCTTACGGAGCCACCCTGTGGAATGGGCTAGAGGATGAACTAAAATATTGTGAAAACATAAATCAATTCAAATCTATACAAAAAAATCTATTTTCGATAGATACAGAAGGGAAAAGCAGCTTTAATTGCATATTAATAAAAAAAATACATACGATATTGTACGTTACATTATATAATCATATTATAATTAATTTGTTATATTAAACTATATTTACACTATATACTATTATATTATGGTACTATATTATATTGTATATATCATGTACTATATATCTCATATCACATTATATATGTGTTGTATACACTATTATGTACTATATACTATTATATATACTATTATATACTGCAGGTATACTATACTGTTGTACTTTAATGTGTACTATATGTATGTACTATGTATGCATGTAAAAAAAGAAAAAAACACACAACGTAAGTCTTCAGGGGTAGGGCCCGACAAGCCTACCGCTCCTCCCTAGCCCTTTTCGGACAATTGGACAATGCTGCAATAGCAGCTGGTAAAACGTTGGCGATTTTTGGAATGACCATTGTTATGTGTCCAAAACCCGAAATTAAAAATAACTGAACTGAACTGAACTGAACAATGATTGTGGTCGCGGGCGAGTGCTCTTACCACTACACTAACCCACCCGCCTACCCTGAGACATACGTACACAACACTATTATGATTATGGTGAGAATTAAGGTTTGTTTTAACATTTGCTTAACGGTTATGGTTAAGATATAATAGTTAAGGTTAAGGTTAGTGTTCAACGGTTATGGTTAGTTTAAACTTTAAGGTAACAGTGTAGTTAGGGTTTGGGCAACCTATTGGAATAGTGTGTGTATAGGTAAAGGCACTTGCCTCCCATGCGAGTGCCCTTGGGTTTGTTCCCCAGCAGGGGAACTCAAACATTTTCTGAAAATGGAAAAAGTTAAAGATTTCTGAATATATAATATATGTACTTATTTGTAATATATACACATTGTAGATTTTGAATAAAATACATACACAATATGTACCTTTTTTCCTGTGGTCCAGTACTTTATTTACATATTTTAAGCGAGATCGAGTTGGAAGAGCTCTAAAGCATGTTGTGTCCCGCAGTAGCATTTGACACATTCAAGCACTAGTCATATAAAGGTAGTATAAAGGTAAGACTTTATATTTATAAAAACATACCTAAGATATATAACACCATTATACATAATATGAAAATGAGGATTTGGGTGTGAAAGTAAAGGATTGTGTGAAAAAGTTAAATGTCACTGTGTTCTGCTATTGGAACTCTTTGGTATTTTGTGTTCTGTTCCAGCCCTCTTGGAAGCATTTAGGTACAAAAACAGAGATGAGAGATGCATTCATCATTCTCTGAACAGAGCCTTAACCGATGGCAATATCTGAAGACTTTGACTTGGCCGAGAGCAAAATACATTTCCACTCCAAGGTAGCACGAACCTAAGACCATACAGCAAGCTATACATTCATCCTATAATTGGGATTGTACAGGAGATGCATTCATCATTCTCTGAAGAGTCCCATCAACTGCAACAGCTCATTGCTCATGTGCCCGTGTGGTGCTGCCAAAATTATTCAGGCTGCCAAAATGTACCCGGTACATCATAAACAAGTGTTCGGCTGTACTTTTGCTATATACTGAGACAATGTTTGCAGTGAATAATACAGTTAAAACTAACAAGCTTTCTAAAGAAAATTGTCAATATTAACATGTTCATTAAAAAAAAAAAAATTGAAAACCATAATAAGTTAACTAAAAACATTTACGCAATTAATCGCATTACCCTTTTTGACCCCAACTGCCTCCCATAGCTTTGACATCCAGCTGGTTGTGTTTACATTCCTGGATAATAATACGTGACCAGACATACCCTGAATGTCTTATTTCATAATACAACATTTCTGAATTGACTCTTGGATTAAACCGTGTTGAATGAATGATAATCAAATCACAAATGAACCAAACATCTATCATCATTGATTCTCCACTCCATCTAACGGCGCTCGGGACAAATACGCTACAACGATCCTGACATCTGAGCAACATGGAGGTTCTCAAACACAGCAAGAATAGCGCCTTACCACAGATGGTCAGAGAAGACTGATGCCTCCCGCCGTAGGTGGTGCAGGCAAAGCCATAAAGCAGTTCCTGGATGGACAGATTCCTCGGCTTCATCCTGCGTATTTGTCTCTCATGAACAGGAAATCTCTGAAGGGACTGTCACAGCTGTTGTACTGAAATAACAGCAAACTGAACACTCTGCATCCATCCCAAAACCGCTATCTCTGTAAAACAATAGCCAAAAAAAAGGGGCTAGGATCCCCAACGACAATTCAATAGGTCTGTTTGTCTGCCTCTAATGCAATTGGAGGGTGCTAGCTAGTTACCTAGACCAGTTAATTAACCCCTGGAGGACCGGGGTGAGCAGGGGCAGCAATCGTGAAAGGCCTACTGGGCTCAATCAAGGCCACAAACTGTACACTGTATAAGGCATGAAAGTGTTGTGGTAAACACATTCTCCTCCCTCTGCTAACCCTGGGGACCTCTTAATCAAACCACAGTGCACTAATGATGGTGCTTCCGTAGAAAAAGACGGGGAAGAGGAGCAAAACAGAGACAAAAGGCAGAATGTGTGTGTATGTGTGTATGGAGTGTGGACTCATAGGTACTGATTCACACAGACACACATTTAACCTTCCCCTGATCTCTTGTGTGAATTCCAGACGATGGGAGTAGACTATTTCATATTATAGGTGATTATAGTAGTTCTTGGTGATAACCTCTTAAGTCTTTTGGTCTTGCATTGGGGTTATACAGTGGGGCTGATTAGATGGTAATGAGCATTGTATTTCACACGTTTCAACAGTTCAACACCACAATACCATCTTGTATTACAGAAATATGAGCAGAATGAATAAATTTACTCTGCATAATTGTATGTGTTTATCATCCATTAGTCTTAGTTCAGTTTGTAAAGCACTTTGTAACAATGTTTTGAGAAGTGCTACAGTATACTGTATATTAAGTCTAATACTACTACTAATACTACTACCACTTCTCAAATTTTTCAGTAATGTATTATCCTCAAGGAAACCTATATTTGTAGCTGATCAATATAGATTATACTAACAGTCACACTCATTTCACCAGACAGATGCTAAGTGGTTCTTCCTCGACCTGTAGGACTGATCATTTCAAATCCACAGTGCGCTACAGAGCCATAATCAACTGGAACAAGCTACCAGTCTCCACAAGGCAAGTAAATAATACATGTAGTTTAAAAAATATATTAAAAAGTTATGTTACTATGTACTGATGTACCGGTATATTATATTAGATATATATATATATATGATATTAGATTATATTTTATTGTATTTTTCTGTAATTCATTTTTATCAATGGAGTTACCCTTTCAGATATGTTTTCTTTAGGGAGGGGGGAATATGTTCAATCATTCATTGTATCTTCAATGTTGAATATACATTTTTGATTTCCTTTATGCTTTAAGTTTTTTTCTTATTATTTTAATTCTGTTACTAATTACATGCTGTATTGTATTATTTTCTTGTGAGGACCCCAGGTAATTTGACAGCTAATGGGGATCATAATAAAACATAAACTACTACTAGTAGTAACATTGTAAATAACTTGTATTAGCCTAATACTACTACTACTATTACTACTACTACTACTACTATAGTGTAAATAACTTGTATTAGCCTAATACTACTACTACTACTACTACTACTACTACTACTACTACTACTACTACTACTACTACTACTACTACTACTACTGTGTTAGTAACTTTTATTAGCCTAATACTACTACTACTACTACTACTACTACTACTACTACTACTACTACTACTAACTTGTATTAGCCTAATACTACTACTACTAATACAGTGTTAATAACTTGTATTAGCCTAATACTACTACAGTGTAAATAACTTGTATTAGCCTAATGCTACTAATACTACTACTACTACTACTACTACTACTACTACTACTACTACTACTACTACTACTACTACTACAACAGTGTACAAAAAAACATAAACAGCATATATTTGAGCCGACTCAAGCATCTAAATTCCACCCTTCGAAAGTTTTTTATCAAATCACTGAGAAAAAAAAGACGTGTGAAAACATCCACGGGATCAAACAGGTGGGAGTCAAGAGCGAAGGTTCCTATCATAATAACGTGGCAGAAGATTCATCATCTGTCGAGGCCTTTCTTGTAAATCGGCATAAGGTCCTGCCCCCGAATTACCCAAGACACGGTGAGGAAAATAAATAATTAAAAGCACACACGGTATGATGTGAGGCTTCTGAATGATAAATGATGGGGGCTTGGATGGAGAGTGAGCAGCTGAGTCCTGGAGTCCTTGATGACTTGAGAGAGGGGCGGTGGAGGGGCCACTGCGGTGCCTACATGACTCCCAGGGTGAAACAAGACTGGGATCCATTGACTCCGGGAGGTTCGTCAAATGGACAGACAAAAATAAGAACAAAACACCTCTCTTCACTATCAATTGAACCGTTCTGTTTATAATTCACTGGCACATCTACAGATGGACACAGATATTTTATTTTTTATTTAACCTTTATTTACCCAGGCAAGCAATTATGAGGTGTGCGGTTATCCAAAAATAATGCACAACGCAGGGGCTAATTACCCCACAATGCCAAGCCAAGTAGTACAGTCAACAGAGTTGAATTTCGAGACGGATTATGCAAATCCAAGAATGACTGACTTTGTGCAAGGCAATCAGAATCAAGTATTCACCCAGGCCTTAAAACGTGATACTGCCTGTACCCAGTGAGGGATGAATTCTAGTGCAATTTGTGGCGGCCTACACCTCTTCTATTAGAGTAGTAGTTCTAAAAAAAGAAACAAATGGAATTTCATATAAATACAGTATATGATGAACACGAGAAACATGTTCTCCCCCTAATCTAGTTGAGTTAAAATGCATCAGCTGATATAAACTGGCTGATATAAACTGCTCAAAATGTTATGCCTTTAGTTCCTATTAACACTGAATGTTGCTGTTGAAATGTTAACCGTCAGGGACAGTGGACTACAACAGTCAGTATCTCTCGCATTGCCTCGTGACTCCCTCTTTCCCTGAAACTGTGGTTGCTATGGTATCAAGATGACACGCATGCTGTTCGAGATCACAAGACAGGCTCGTAAATCACATTTTAGACGTCAGACTTGGCACTTTTGCATGCATTTCATGTGATTTCAGCCCAGGCTTCTCGGGGCAGGTGCATAGCTGTCAACATTGGGATTTGAAAATAAGGGAGATTTCACTTATTACATACGGTATGTCACAGCACGGGCGTGACATACCGTATGTGGTACGCCTGAACATCTAATCTACACTGCTGCCACCTGTCTTCACGGCGGACCATGTCGCATTTTTTGTAAGAATGGCAAAATACGGGACATTTACGGGAAAATATTTAAATGGAAGGACGGTGGGAAAGAAGGGTAAAATACAGGAGAATACAGGAGAAACCCGGGAAAAACTGGGTTTTTCAACGGTTGACAGGTATGGACAGGGGTGCAATGTTGATAATAGAGGAGTAGAAAATGGGACAGAGGGTGGGTTGGTCATCTTGTAAACGTGTTCAGCTCAGACCTTATATTTGGTATGTTTCGCTAAGTTTTGTTTCACATAGGGATTTATTTAGCGCTACACCCCAAACACCAGAAACGCTCATTTAAGGTACACAAAGTGGCAACATGACATCAACACTCGATTGCTGTACCGTTACCGCACAACGTAGTTGGACAAATCACGTGTTTCTGAGTCTGATATGTCAAAGCTAGACCACGAGGATATAATTTATATGCATGCAGCAACCTATAACTGACAAGCAGTGGAGCACTGTTTAGCATAGTCCCCTCTGCTTTGCAGATGATTATCAAACATCTATTATCACTCGTCAACGATAAAATGTGTAAGAGTTTATGTTGCTCATGTCTTGCTATATGAGGAGATTAACACATTGCTACCTATTATAGAACAACAACTTTCCACAAGATCACGAGAATAGATCCTGTAGCAGCCTACAGTGATTTCCGAATCAAACCAAAAAAAAAGAAACTGAGATGAAAAGAAGATAAAGATAAAATATTCCTTTATTGATCCCCTTGGGGGAAATCTTTTTTCTTAACATAATGTTTACATTATTATTATTATTATTATTATTATTATTATTATTATTATTATTATTATTATTATTATTATTATTATTATTATTATTATTATTATTATTATTATTATTATTATTATTATGGCATTATGTGAATTGCTCAAAACAGTCTAAATCCAAACCAACATGTCATCCCACTTCTCAGTTGGCTCAACATCTTCATTGAATTTACCCAAAGGGATTAGTAAAGGAACACTCGGCTTGATAACCTGCCATTAGCTACAATAATTGTGAGTTCAAGTGCTCAGAGTGGTGATCAGGAAATGTGACAGTAAATCAAATAAAATCTTTACAATTTGTTTATTTGTAAGGCCCGACAACACACGTTAATGTCCCCATGGGCCGGACACGTCTTCTTTAACACATTGGCGCCCAGGCAGCGTCTATGCCAAATACAACGCAGTTCGGTTTCCGGGTTCCTCTGATTGGCCACGACGCCCACGTGACCCCATGCTAGCACGCCCCCTTATCCACGCCTGCCGCTACGCCGCTCCAAGCTCCTCTGTGTGTTGCAGCGCGCGGCAGAGTGGCAGAGGTCCCTGTGTGTTCTCAACTTCCTCAATTTATACGCATGGAAGTATTGACTACGCCGTAACGAATCATTAAAAAAAATATACAGTTAACTGGAATATGTTGTTTCTTTACACATATGTTAGATTATGTAATTGGTTTGTCATGACGAAAGTGAAAGTCAAGTCGTCGCCACTCATAGCTACAGAGCTCTCATATTTGCTATGAGTGGCGACGACTTGACTTTCACTTTCGTATTTCGCTTTCGTCTTGTTTAATCAGCCGCTTCTAAAGTCGATGTCGAAGCCTGTTTCCGCTTCCGCATGCTAAAGTTCTGGTAAGTTTAAAGTGCTAAGTGCTGCTAAGTGCTTTATAATATTGTATTTTATAATATTGTCGCGCATCACGCGCAACGCCACTCTGAGTCAAGAGCTCTGTCATTGAAGTGGGTGGTGTTACCAACAGCGTTCACCCTGATGTAAAGTAGCGATTTTATTGGTTTGTCATGACAAACCAATTACATAATCCAACATATGTGTAAAGAAACAACATATACCAGTTAACGGTATATTTTTTTAATGATTCGTTACGGCGTAGTCAATACTTCCATGCGTATAAATTGAGGAAGTTGAAAACACACAGGGACCTCTGCCGCGCGCTGCAACACACAGAGGAGCTTGGCGTGGCGTAGCGGCAGGCGTGGATAAGGGGGCGTGCTAGCGCGGGGTCACGTGGGCGTCGTGGCCAATCAGAGGAACCCGGAAACCGAACTGCGTTGTATTTGGCATAGACGCGCCCAGGCACGGATATATCCGGCTTTCGAGTCCATGCGTTGTGGACAGAGGCACGGATATATCCGTGGGAAGTTGTTATTGCTTTTATTTCATTTTAATAACCTGTTCAAGGTCGGCGAGCGGCACTGCAGATTTTCCCTACTCTATGAATTCGACAATGTGCAATACCGGCCAGATCCTCTTAGGGGCGCTATCGCGCTACTGCAATGTGCCCTGTGGGCGAACGGATCAGTCTCTTTGTTTTCTTTCAACGGAGATTTGAGTAGCAGGATTCTGGATCTGCAGCCTGTAGCTTGGATTACGTTTCGAATCGCAGATTTCACCATGCAATAAGGGGATTTATCATCGGCCAATGGACATATCGATCTACCAGATGGCGATCGATAACGGGGAAATGCTCGGGGGTATCCCACCGGCTCATGGTAAGATCTTTTTCATGTAAATTACAGCCCGATCAGATTACAGCCCGATCAGAGCTTGCTATGATACTCAACCAGCCGACCAGCGTATGTGGCTACTTAGACGAACGCGGTTATTGGTAATCAATAATAATAAATAACGTCCCCCGCCCCCCCCCCCCCCCCCCCTTTCATGCATACATGCTTTGGGATCGTCCGGATCATATGCAGTTTGAGTTATTTCTGTAGCATCTGTAAAACGGAAATGCCATTGGATATAACGTTAGCAGCTATTAGCTCTATAACTAGCCTTCCAGAAAATATACTAGACCAAATCCGCTATAATGCTTATATTCACGGCGCTATAAAATGAGAACCTATTGATGCATTTTTTTTTCTTTAAGCCATTTTGAAGGGACGGTTTATGGACTCAATTGACAATGAGAATGGACAGATAGCAATACTATAAAGTATAGATTTAGCTGTACAAAAAGCCCCACGTTTGTTTACAAAAGCTGGCCCTCAACCATTATATTAGACGGGCCCCAGTGGCCGCGAAAGTGTTAAACAAGTCAAGAAGAAACATCACAATAAATCAAGAACAAAACAAAAACACCATGAAGTCCATTTTTTTTTTTTATAAATTGAATAAATGAATGCAACACCCCCAGACACCCCACGCAAAGGTAAGGGAAAAACTCACTAAAACCTAGTAATGCAAGTTTTTGTCTTTATCATGTGAACTTCACGACACTAGTCAAGCTGAATGCTTTTAATTGTCATAAACAAGTTGAAAATGCCATGCATATTCTAATTTTCAAAGATATTACAGATATTACTAAGATACAGAGGAGCAAAGCTGAGGAGTAGGACAATCTGTAGTCATGTTTTCAGCATTTTGGAGTAAACCTGATGGACGCTGAATGGAGCTTCTTCTTCTATAGCTTTTTCTTCTTCTTTGCATTGGAAGTAGTTACTGACACTATTGATACGACTGTTGACTAATTACTGACACTATTGTTAAGACTGGTGACTAGTTACTGACACACTATTGATAAGCTGTAGACGTAGAGAGTCTACAACACACAAACTAAAGTGTTGCCATCATAACACTAGGGGTGTTAATTTCAGTCACTGCTGTTCCATGCCTGCAAAGCAGCTATATGATTTACTTTGATTTGATGTGTTTCCGTTTTGTTTTGTTGCGTTTGACATACCTTTTTATTTTGTCCTTTTCTTTATCAAACTGTATTTTCACATTGTGTAGTCATTTATTTTAAACCATATTCTATGCACAGGGCTCTCTTGTAACAGACAATTGAAGTTGTGAGAAAGTTACTTTTCAACTGTAATTTTGTGGGAAGGGATCCGAGCTGCATTCTCTTTGAGGTGTTTAAAATAGTTGCATTTTTCTCTATACACTCACGCGACAGTGGCTCAGGAGGTATAGCGGTTGTCTGGTAATCGGAAGGTTCCCGGTTTGATTCCTGTTCCTCCCGGCATGTTGTCCTTGAGCAAGACACTTAACCCCCTAATTGTTCCCGATGAGCAGGTTAGCACCTTGCATGGTTGCCTCTGCCATCGGTGTGTGAATGTGTTAGTGAATGGGTAAAATGTGAGGAACAAATATTGTAAAGCGCTTTGGATAAAAGCGCTATATAAATCCACCATTTACCATTTACTCACGCGCACCAGATGGGGCAGCTCAAACATATTTGAATTAGGTATATTATATTCGATTTTGACAAACCTCATACCAGCCGCCTCTTAACAAATCGATTTGAGCATTTGAACGTCTTGAACATTTTTCAGCTGTGACATTCCGAGGGGTCACAGAAAGCTGAAAACCACTATGTGGGGCAGGTGGGAAATGGCAAACATACGCACAGTAATTGAGGTCACTCCCCTTC
Organism: Notolepis coatsorum; assembly: GCF_963971535.1. Lineage (NCBI taxonomy): Eukaryota > Metazoa > Chordata > Actinopteri > Aulopiformes > Paralepididae > Notolepis > Notolepis coatsorum. Next base: position 34,023,062 of record NC_140180.1, on the reverse strand, counting down.
AACCGTCACGTCAGTCGTCACATCAAGGGTCAGGTGTGCAAGCATGGAAGTAGGCCAACATACTACAGAAATACAAACACATGTACCGGTATATAAGCTTTATAAAATGCATTTTTATTTTTCACAACAGTTAGTTCTGAACAAGTAATTTGATTGGACAAGAGGAATTCCATCTACATACATACATAGAGCTGTAATTAACAATGTTTTGACTCATTACTACAATAACTGTCAAAAGGAATGAATGTGTAGCAAAACTGTGCAAAGCGCTCGTTTTTGACGTCCGATTATGTGCAAAATAAATCAGCATTGTTTTTTTGGTGAAGTGCCCCTTTAAATAATACAAGTCTTACTGTCACAGCTGAATGTGATTGTTTCCGCTGTGGCAGGGAACATTATGTACATATTCACTCTTAGAAATGAGATTAGTTCAAAGCTACAGTGTGGAGTAGCCGGCGATTGCTTTCTTCTTTTGACTGCATTCCTTCCTCTGAACGCAGGGTTTCTTTTTTATCTGGAGCACCTTCTTCAGAAACGCCATTTGAACTCCTTTGCTACTGTTGTTCCCCTCTTCTCTTCCGCTCTGGCAAACTACCCGGTCATTGCTGATTGCCATAAAAAACACATCACTACCGGTGCACCAGCGCCGTGTCTACACAGACACTCCTCCTGTATACTGAGAAATACAGAGAGACCCCTGGTGGGGTCAGCATTGTGTAAACTCGTTTGGCAAACGCTTAAACAGACATTAATTTATGTACAAGTTCCATACTGCAGCCTTAAGAGGTGCACTCACCCACCCACGGGCCCCTGTCACCGTAACATGAGAGGGACTACAAAACCTTGACATTTTGAAGAAAGTGGGAAGCCTTGACCCCCAAACGTTGCTCATTTGACCACATAGAGATTACAAAATAAAACATGTTTAAAAGTGAGTCAGGGTGTTTTTTCTTCCAGGGAGTTCTTTCCATCATGAAAGAGCTGAAAGAGCTGACCTGGATATTCCGTAATTACATTTTCAATGCACCATCAGCTAGGCAATGAATAATTGGTATTTCCCATCAATGCAGACAATGATGCACGTTGTTGGCTCGGACGCAGAGCAAAATCAAGTGACTTCCCATTGTGTGTGTCAGACGCTCGGGGGAGGGGAATAAACTACAGAAGTAAACTTTGCCAGATGTTTTCTCTCATCCCGGCCAGAGACGGATTCATTTGAGTTTCGGATAAATATTCAAGATGGATGAACATACTGACTGGGGAATGCAGAGTCGAATGTGCTCAAGTGGCCGTCTCAGAATTGTGCACGGTGTGGTACGGAGGCAGTATGATTGTGAATAATCATACGTGTGAACCATGGAGTATAGGCCTGCCTGCTCCTCTGCATGATCTGGTAATGATGAGGAACGTCGGATACAGATCTCATAGAAAGCTCCCACCTCGTGAGTTATAATAATAATAATAATAATAATAATAATAATAATAATAATAATAATAATAATAATAATAATAATAATACATTACATTTATATAATAATAATAATAATAATAATAATAATAATAATAATAACTTTATTTGTATAGCACTTTTCATACAGAGGTTGCAGTTCAAAGTGCTTCACAACAGTAAAAAATACAGGCATAAGCGAGCATAAAAAGATAGACAGGTAGCAAGGTATGGCAAATCACAGTGTTTCACATTAGGATCTAGCATCCCAATAGGCTCTCCGCTTACAGTTTTCAGTAACACAAATAGTAAAAATAGTTTAAAATGATTCAGTTTAAAAATAGTCAAAAAATTATAAAATAGAACGGACATAAAAAATACAGGCATGAGCGAGCATAGCAAGGTATGGCAAATCACAGTGTTTCACATTAGGATCTAGCATCCTAATAGGCTCTCTATTCAGTAATACAAATAATCACAGTGTTTCATATTTGGATCTAGCAAATAATAAAAATAGTTTAAAATGATTCAGTTTAAAAATAGTTATCAGTAAGAAGTAAAAAGTGCAATAACCGACACATGAATTTGATAGGCAGTGTACAAGAGTAGGCAGGGTAAGAATAGTGCAGGTAAATACAAGTTGTGTCAGGATATCCCTGATGTTTCCTCTTGCCACTAGGTGGTAGCAGATATCTATCAGTGAAATGCCTGAGCAAAGAGATAGAGATTTAAGCTGTCTTTTAAATATGTCTAGCGAGTTGGCTTCCCTGATGTTTTGGGGTAGTTTGTTCCATAGTTTTGGGGCATAGTTGATAAAGGCTGCATTACCGATCCTCTTTTGACTGCTTCTGGGAGCCTCTAGTAGTCCAGCAGCTGATAATCGCAGTGTTCTTGCTGGTGTGTAATTTATTAGAGTGTTGGCGATGTAGCTAGGTCCCTGTCCATTTAGAGCTTTGTATGTAAGGAGAAGGACCTTAAAGTCAATTCTAAATGTTACAGGAAGCCAGTGTAAAGCAGCTAAGACTGGACTAATGTGCTCTCTCCTTTTGGTTCTAGTTAGCAGTCGGGCTGCAGAGTTTAGCGCTTTTCTAGACACTCAAAGCGCTCCCCACAATGTAGGGTGGAAATAGCCTCCTTCACCACCACTGGTAGCACCCAACCTTGGGCTATGCAGGCTCAATGGCTGCCATTGCATTATGAAAGGTTCCATTCCAAAGAAAATTTACATTGTAACTTTATGTTCATCGCAATTTCAATATTTCCAAAAATAAGAGATTCCAAGCCGTTAAACTTATTAGTAATAGGCAACATTTTGGAATAAAACTAATTTTATTAAAACATTATTGCCATATGAAATCTAGCTACATTGGCTCACTACCCCATCCGTCTGATGCATCAATTAAAATCAATGGAAAAACCATTGATTAGGATAGCCCCCCAAAATAGAAACAGGTTAACACTTTCAGCGTCAGCCGTGTAAGCCATCCTTGTACTCATTGCGCCACCGCTGTAAGAGATAGGGATTTTTCCTGTGCGTCACTGTGTTTGTAGGGCTATATCTATATTCTATATTCTAGCTATGGAGACAATACTATGGCCCATTTGACATTAACTATCCCTCGTTCAACATGTGAAAAAAAAAAAAAAAGTTATGTATACGTTTGCGTGTTATACCGTGGTGAATATTGTATAGTTTCAGAGTGATCCTGGCTAATTCCTGGTAACTGTGCTATGTAGCGCTTTTTTTGTTGTTGCTAAAAGCGTTCGCGTTGCTCGCCTGGACACGCTACTATTTCCAAATCAAAGGTATATAATAGGTATTATGTTTCATCATGAATGCATGAAAGGGGATTTTTTTTATTATTTTTTTGCTTTGATCGTCAGCAACGGCATACGTTTTGGAGTACGTTACATATGATCGTTGCGATCGTTGTGAAATCATTGTTGGATCAAAGTAGGATTGATGTCATATAGTCCTTACCTTTACTAGGAGGTATCCCAAAAAGAATATTCCAATTGTCTGATCGCAATTTCCAGTATTGGCGTTGATCGGGTCCCTGACATGAAGTGGCACAAGATATGCCTCAAGTGTGCTGAACACGTTTCGAAGTGGTTTACTTGGCTTGGTCTAAATTCTCCGCCCGGACGAAATTAGATGTGACACACAGTGTGAAATAAGGTTTCAAAGGGTGGGGGCGATACTGCCATCTACTGTAGCAGGATGCGGATGGTATTGCACTCTATGGATCTCAGAATGATTTCCTATGGTAACACAGAGGTCCGTGACATTGCATAGAAAAAATAAACTAATAAAATAAATAAAACTGCTAAATCGCTGGCGAGAACCCGAGAAATCTTGGATCTGGCGCCCAATGTGTTAAACAGCACCAAAGATAATGGATATAGACGGTAGACTCAAAACAACAACAACAACTGGTTTGTGTTTGTGCCACTTGGATAATGTAGGAATATGAGCTCTTCCACCGTCTCCACCTTCCAAGACTGACAGAGAGCATGGTCTTCCCTGGAGGAAGAGATTGGGCAGGGAGAGAGGATTGGGCAGTGACAGAACCTGCCCCACGGCAACGGCTGTTACATACCCGTCAACCATCCCGTTTTTCCCGGGATTGTCCCGTATTTCAACCTTCCTTCCCGCCGTCATCCCGTTCCCGTATTTTTCCCGTTTAAAAAAAATTATATTATTTTTACAAAATGGCTGCAATTCCCCTCTGTGACGACAGGTGGCAGCAGTGTAGATTAGAACGTTAGCACAGGAAGGGTTGCGACCCGAAGAAGAAGAACAACATCGACCGGATAAAGGAGGGGTTTAGCGTGAAATGTATTACATTCTACGATGGACTTGAGAGAGGATTGTGCGGTTCCACCAGCAGCTAAGAAAGCCAAGAAGAGCTGCAAATATCTCGCCAAGTGGGAGGAGACGTTCCCGTACCTCACGAAAAGCAACATTTCAACACTAATCAGATGTATGTACAGATCACTTTTAACAAAATGTCACTTTAAAGGAAGGAGGTATTGTATAGTTTAGATACATTAAGAGTTACAATTGTATATTGTAGTGTACATAGGAACCAGTTTTTCAGGAACTTGGCATGTCTTTTTTATCATGCATATCTTGTTACCTATTCTTTTTTTCTATGCATATTTTTATTGTATTTTGCACAAAATCTCACTTTAAAGGAAGGAGGTATTGTATAGTTTAGATACATTAATACTTTCAGCGCCAGCAGGGGGCGCACGATTTAGTGCTTGAATGCCCAGCATCCACTTCAATGTTAGCGTTAATAACGCCTAATCTATGTTTTAAATTATGGCTATGTGTCTAATCTGCCCGTCGCTTATCAATGACTCATTTTCCAGTCAACATTGTCGAAGCGGATTGTTTTTTTATCGGTTTATTTCCATTTTATAGCATTTTGAAAAGCCCTCGTTTTCAAGGAAAATTAAAAGATTCCGTGATAAACGCCCTGTACTGGAATATTCTAGAACGTTGTAATTTTTCTGCCTATTTATGAATCGTTTTCAAATAAATGCTAGATTATCGATAGTATATTATGTGTACGTATGCACGCTGGTGCCGCAAGCTGAAAATCGATTATCTTAGTTCCTGATCGCTCGCACAGCCACAAAAGCTTATATCTCCGTGAAAACAGGTCTGATTATCCTAAGACTGGTAAAATAGATTCCTTACCTGAGATCAGATGTTATCCAAAAAGATCATTCCAATTCCTGATCGCCATTTCAAAAATCGATCGATTTTATTAATCCAACGCTACATACTGTAAACACATATTCCACGCTGTTCTGAAGCTCCGTAATGAATCCGATCGGCTCGGGGTACATGCCTGAGAAGTAAAATGTGGATTCCGGATTTTTCTTTTCTCATCCATTTTCATTGAGTCCATTCCAAAAGGGTGCATTACCATCTGGGAGACGATAGGGGGCGGTTTTCTCACATCTGAGCTCCTGATGGGGCTGGTTTACCAACGGGAGACTCCGTTGATGAAATATGAGTTCAGAGCGCTAATAAAAAAATAACACACGAATTGTTGTGGTGGGCATTCAGGGGGCGGGCTGATAACACGTGTTATGTCGTTTTGGGCATTCAAAGTGTTAAGAGTTACAATTGTATATTATAGTGTACATAGGAACCAGTTTTTCAGGAACTTGGCATGTCTTTTTTTATTATGCATATCTTGTGTTACCTATTCTTTTTTCTATGCCTATTTTTATTGTATTTTGCACAATCAATGCGGGCATGACCACCCGCATTTCACTGTATGTATGTGACAAATAAACCTCTTAATTCTTCTTGAGTTGTAGTATTAATATGTACAGTGATGAAGGTATAAAGACACTATGGTAATACATTGATTGATTGCTAACTTTAACAGATTGCAGAATGGGTACAATACAGTATGGCGCAATACACAATTGTTAAAGGCCAACTTGCAGGTTAAAAACGACTCTTCAATTATGGGTAGTTTAGATCATTGGTATCTAATTTAATTATTTATTTTTTTCCATTTGACGCCGGAAATGCCACTCAGAAAGGGTTAAAAAGGTCCACGCACGAATAACATGCACAAACAAATCTAAAAGCTTATCAGACGCTAGCAGGGCCGCGACGTCACTCCAGGTACAACTTTCCCTACTTCTGATCCACTACAATGGAGTTTGACGAGTGCAGAAAGCTATTTCCTTGATCCAAATGGATGCCTTACAAGACGCAGATGGGTTTAATCGTCGGAGACTTTGATGGACCAGCTACAACTGGTTGAAACAAGGTAGTTATAAGGTTTTTAATGTCGTAAAAAAAGAACTACATTTACCACTAGGCAGCCTGTTGTTCAGTACAGCAGCGCTACTGGTCTGTGGGCTATCGCCTTATCTCCGGGTCATAGTATCAAGCTGGCTATATAGCTGTGGCTAACGTTACCCCGCTAACGTTAGCATTATGTCTACTGTCGTGCATGTAAGAGTTTTGGGAACGATTAAAATGTGCAGGTCCTCTTCTCAGACATGTGGGGCAAAGCACTGCACACGCATAATGCCGGCTAGCAAGCTACACGTCGCAACATGTTGATACGATAGTAGCCCCCTCGGATAGCACTCGGTGCATCACAGTCACGAAAGGGGCTACCACGATAGCTATTAGCTAACTAACGTTAACGACACAATGATTAAACACCTTATAACTACTACTACTGTCGTGTCCATAAGTTCCCTGGCAGAATACTTGTGAGGACAAAGGTATACAAAGAGGAGAGAACCATTTTAAATCTGGCATTGTTAGGAGTTTCGAGAATGGCGGCTACCAAGCTAAGCTAAGCTACGTTAGCTACTAACGTTGTATACACAATATGTACAACGACACAATGATTTACATTATTACAAATATGGTAACGTGGTTGTGGCTTTTACAAATGGTGGTTAGCTTTAGAGATGAATGGCCATGATCACAGAGCAATAGTGTTAGGTGAAACAGATACATTTTCATTCATCACTCCTCGGCTAGTAGTAGCAAGGCTCTCTGCTTCCTGCCACTAGCTGTGTGTGACTCTCAGAGCCCCTGCTGCCCTGCACCTCGTGTGACGTCAGCATTAAGATGACACACGCACGCTATGATTCCATGCATTAAAATATGCATGTGCGTGGAGCTTGTGGTTTGGTCGACAAAATGTTTGATAAAAACGCTAAAACTGTGTAAATTTCGAGAGAAAAAAATTCCCTCTTCATGAAAGTCAGCGTTGGCCTAGTCACATTGTTTATTGAACAAAAATACAACCTGCAAGTTGGCCTTTAAGGGGATGCAGACCAGAGAAGGACTTCTTCCCCCATTTTCAATTCATCATAACATTTATGTATGAATTGTAAGATTTCAATAAATATGAACATGTTAATGCTATACTACTACATAAAGTGAATTCATACTGAATTTGTCTTACACTTCCATTCATTTAATGCAGGGATGTTCACAGCATTTCACTTTCAACCAGGTATCTGATTAATTTAATGTAGCAACTAGTAGTTCACCCAGTCCTTGTTGGACTGATAAGTGGTTGCCTAGTGGAGATTTAGGATTCACTGACTGTGTACCCTTGAAAACTTTTAACAGATTGTAGAATGGGTACATACAGGTCTTGACCAGCAGATGGCAGCGACGAGGCAGCTCAGTAGAGAGGTCCAAGTCATAGCTGTCAAACAAATATCCTAACAGAAAATATAGATACGAGGGGGAGGAGACTACATTGGGAGGGGGCGGGCCGGGGGGAGGGGCAAAATTTCCTGTTTTTTCAAATGCCAATGTTGACCGCTATGGTTACCATAGCGATCAATCTGGTACAGACTAAAACTATAAAAAAAAAATGTATCTTGTGCAACACTTGAAGGCTCAAACTTGAAGGGAGAATTTGGCCCAAAAGGTGTTAACAGCATACTGTACAACAATGTGCCTCAACGTCACCATTGATCGATATATATTGAGAGATGACTTAAGTCTGGGACTGCGGTTTTCCTGAACTTCCACCCTCATTAACTATCAGTGTGAGGATGTATGAGCATCTCAGGCTCATCTCAAACGGCACTTGATAAAGAACATATCGAGCTCACATATTCACAGCTAAACACACAGCCGTCACTTGTCGGGGGTTTATGCGCGCCGAACTCGGCTGCTAAACCGCACGTTGTAAAAACGTGGAATTGCTAGACGTCGACGTTTGAGCCGTGAAGCCGATGAGTCGTTCTCAACAATCACATTGTTCTGAAAAAGCTCATCATCGCATACTCTAAACCGCATCGCTGTGAAGGGAAAAGGAATCAAACACGTTTGTTCCAAGCCCTATAGTTGTGGAACACAGCACGCCTCATCAGAAAGGCAAACCAGGGAATGATTCAGATAAAATAGGACACGACAGAGAACATGGCGTGTTCAGGTACCATTAACACCGTGCGGCGTTGCCACGATTAGTGGGCTTTAAAATATTCAGCAATGCCCTCTACTTTGGAGTCCCTTACTACCCCACCGCTCTACAGATGTCCCCCGTTCAATTTAACGCTGCGTCGCTCCCGTCTCCCTAAACTGTTTGCCTGCACTGTTCCAAGGCAGCGCATCACTTCTGCTTTTCCATTGGACAGAGCGCCACGCTGTCCCGGGTGAGATGGGTGACCATTACCTCCTCCAGAACTCCAGTCGCTTCACTTACCTCACATTTAATTAACTCCAGCCAACCTCGCTCTCTGTGTGTGTGTGTGTGTGATGGCTGTAGTGGATTTGCCCCGTTGGGGGACTTCCAATCAAGCCGCGGATGGGTTCGCTAACTGGGAGAATGCCAAGTTGAGCGACAAACAACACACACATACACATTTGAAATCATTAAAATAATATAATTAAATAATACTTCCACTCTAATGCAATTGGATTACCTTTGGATTACTTTGGCAGCAGGATACTGCTAATGTTAATGTCAAGATGTTATTACAATAATATAATTATCATCATGTGCAGCCATTATCTACCATTTCAACGTCAAATCTCCTTTTCAGCACAATACAAATACATGTTTCCCCCTTCAAACTGGTATTTTGAGTAATGCAACAAGTAATCACCTATTTTGCATAATATATCTGCAATATAAATTACTGTAATGGATTACATAAAATCTGATCACTGAACATGTAATCTGTTATTTCCTAACCCTGCACATGACACGGTGATGGAAGCAGTAGTGCCCTGGCAAGAAATGCACAGCAACCTACAGCACACACACACACACACACACACACACACACACACACACACACACACACACACACACACACACACACACACACACACACACACACACACACACACACACACACACACACACACACACACACACACACACACACACACACACACACACACACACACACTCCTCCACATCCCTTTATCGCTACACCCCTGCATCCCCAACCTCGCTCCCTGCGGTTCCATCTCCTATTTTTCACTGCTACGCTTAATTGGGCCCTACAGTTAAACAGTGCTCTCAAGCTTAGGGTCCCCATTTTCTAACATTAAGGTAGAGAGAGAGAGAGAGAGAGAGAGAGAGAGAGAGAGAGAGAGAGAGAGAGAGAGAGAGAGAGAGAGAGAGAAACTTCCTATAAGACCAAGGCGGTGTGCTGACACACCATAATTCACCCATGCGGTGTGCCCCCCTTGGTGGCTTGAAACCGGTGGTGAGACACACACACACACACACACACACACACACACACACACACACACACACACACACACACACACACACACACACACACACACACACACACACACACACGCACATGCACACGCACACGCACACACACACCATATAATGTGCTCTATGTATTTGGGAGATAGCAGGGTGGTCTGATGCTGTATTTCAAGCCAGCTGAGAGTGGCATCTCCATTTGAAACGACTGCGCCAGTCAGTTCTTCCCCTCGTATACCAAGTGATCCATAAGGAATGCTCTGCCACGGTGTCATCGCCACGCTTGACAAATGCACTGGACCTGCAAAACGCTTGTATAAGCACAAGCATATCTGTGCTATTTATCTCTCTGGCGGAAGATATATTGGAATATGAAAGCATCTCAACCGCATTCATTTTGTTTGGCATCACACCTGACAATAGTCCACGGGACGGGGTGGAGGACGGATGGTAAAAATGAAAGTGGGAAATTTCTATTTCAAAACTAAAATCGTTTGATGTTTAATATCCGCTCAGGTTGCCTCCAGCTAGCGCATCTCCCAGACAGGTGGAGGAAGGATTCCAAGGTTCTCTGTGGTTTAATGAAAACTCGGTGGGAACAAATCCAGAATAGACGGCTTCATAAACATCACAGATCGAACACATCAATCACCCATTTCACATTAGATTAGATTAAAATGTATTGTCTTTACGCTACAGTACAAGGAAAATAGGTTTTGGCATCTAACCATCATTATGTTCAAATTCCATCCGCTGTAGAATATCCTTTGCCTTTATCCTCGGATAACAAAAGCTATTATGATTTCTGTGCGGGTAATTTCAGGAGATCCGCTTGAACATAGCTTATTGTCATCGACGCGGTCACATCTTTCATTCTGTGCACTGAATCAGAGCAGTGGCTTGCATGCTGGGTGCATTAACCCTCTGGGTTAGTCCCCCCCCCCCCCCCCTCTCACAATCATTTATTCACAGTCGGGGGTAAAGCACCCCACGGCCAAAGGTCAGTTCTTGGCCACCCATATGACCCTGACCCTTGGATTTCTCCATCACTGCACACTCTCCATCTGAGTGGGAGACCACAATGGCCTAAGCCCATGCTTCACTGATGGCCATTCTCAGAGCTACAAAGTCATCGCTGTTGTTACTCACATCTGAAGCAACTATGCCGTCTCATTTAGATTATTTGAGTATTTTTCTTTGGCAAATTTAGGATTATTCAAATTTTATTTTAAGAAAGCACACGTGAACTTTTAACGTCTGTTATTTAGTTCCGTCTTCCAGGGATTGTGGATACCACAAGCTGCTATTGTTTTCTTTTGACATCAAGAAGTAACTAGAATAAATGTATAGACTCCTAAAAAAGAACATACTTGGTAGTCATAGAAGCAAGAGAGGTGCGTTCACTTTAGATATTTACAGATTAGGGACTACTATAACAAGGAAATTAAGCAAGATAGAGAAAAAGAACAGAATGGGGTAATTAAGATAATGGTAAAGTCATACGAAGGACGGAAGGGAAGGGTGATATCAGCACTATATCAGGCAATAATGGACAGTAAGGGAAATACAACATTGTATGTAAAAGAAAAGTGGGAAAGAGAGTTGGAAACAGAGATAACAGAGGAGGAATGGTATGACACATGTAAGACACAACAAACAACCACAGGATCAAGGATATGGAGGGAGTTTGGGTGGAAAAATATAATTAGATACTTTATAACACCAGAAATACAGGGCAATTACACACCAGCAAAGAAAACATGTTGGAGGGAGTGTGGACAGGAAGGGGCGAACCATACACACATATTCTGGGGATGTCAGAAGATAAGGCACTACTGGGAAGAGATAGGAGGGATAATAAATGAAATAATAGGATACGAAATACCCCAGGGAGGCCAAGTGTTGTATTTGGGGAATCTGTCACAAGAAGGAATCCAAGGCGAAGACAAATACTTGATTAAGATATTGATAGTGGCAGCCAAAAAAGCTCTAACTAAACTGTGGTACAAGGTAGAAGTGCCGACAAAGGATCAATGGATAGAGTTGGTCGAGGGGATACAGGAAATGGAGAGAATCACATATCTGCTGAGGCTGCAAGAAGAAAAATGTGAATGGAAATGGGGAAAATGGGAAGAATACAGGAGGGGAAGTAACGACATCACAGAGGTTTGAAAAGGATACAAGGAAATGAATGAAAATGTAAATAAATAATGCAATTATAGAATGGACCGAAGGACCCATGCCACACTTTTTATTTTCTCATTTTTGTCTATTTGTTTTATATTTATGTACTGTTGAGACGTTGAAATGTATTGTCTATGAATGTTGTCTATGTATGTTGTTGAAAAAAAATGAAAATAAAAACGTAAGTTTAAAAAAAGAAAAAGAGGTGCGTTACGATGCTGTATTCAAGGAAACAAATATAGCAAACAGACCTCAATGGCTTACTCTTGTGCGTGAGCTGTTACTGTAAACATCAACAGCCTTCAGGCTATTAGCTAGAAGTCATTATGCATGCAACTATCCTTCATACAGGGTCATGCAAATAAGTACACTCTGAGGCTAAAATCTCATTGGGATTCATAGCCAAAAATTAACATACTCATAGACAGAGAAACAACTGTTGCATAACAATCATAGCCGGATATTTAAATGACCTGGACTTCAATTCACATGATTTCACATTATTAATGGGATCCAGTGATCTATCTAACATGGCAGGCAGCCAAACACATGGGCAAAAATTTGAGGAGAATTGCGTGCCGAGTTTCACTATGGGTTACTGTATTGATCATTATGGATGGGTATGGATCGTCTTTGGTTTGAATTAAAGTTCTGTAAAAATAAGAGAAAAAAGGCAGATTAATTTACACTTTCCTGTCAGTGTTTCTCAGTTCAGCTGACATGACATATGTGTCCTACAGTATGCATTCACCACTGGTCAGTTTATACAGGCAATGTCATTACAAGGAACATCACATTGTTCATCCCTACAAACATCTCCGACCATCTGTTCTCTGTGTGGCTTAATGAATCCTGATGGAGGGATTGAGCTGATCAGAGAAAGAGTGGGAATATGTAATGAAGGAGAGAGAGAGAGAGAGAGAGAGAGAGAGAGAGAGAGAGAGAGAGAGAGAGAGACACACACACACACACACACACACACACACCCAATTAAAGGAGAACACAGTGTACCCCCTGTCATTCTGTGGTTCGCTAATAAGTCTCATGTGAACCATTTCCATTGTAAATTGAGTTGCACTCCTGAGTGCTCTTGTCAGAAGCAGCATCAGTGTTGGTGTTTGCAGTGTTAGGGTTAGCATCAGTGTTGGTGCTTGCAGGGTGAGGATTAGCATCCAGTGTTGGTGCATGCATGGTTAGGATTAGCATCAGTGTTGGTGCTTGTAGGGTTCGGGTTAGCATCAGTGTTGGTGCTTGCAGGGTTCGGATTAGCATCCAGTGTTGGTGCTTGCAGGGTTCGGGTTAGCATCAGTGTTGGTCCTTGCAGGGTTCGGGTTAGCATCAGTGTTGGTGCTTGCAGGGTTCGGGTTAGCATCAGTGTTGGTGCTTGCAGGGTTTGGGTTAGCATCCAGTGTTGGTGCTTGCAGGGTGAGGTTAGCATCAGTGTTGGTGCTTGCAGGGTTTGGATTAGCATCCAGTGTTGGTGCTTGCAGGGTTAGGATTGGCATCAGTGTTGGTGCTTGCAGGGTGAGGATTAGCATCCAGTGTTGGTGCTTGCAGGGTTCGGGTTAGCATCAGTGTTGGTGCTTGCAGGGTGAGGATAGCATCCAGTGTTGGTGATTGCAGGGTTCGAGTTAGCATCAGTGTTGGTGCTTGCAGGGTTCGGATTAGCATCAGTGTTGGTGCTTTCAGGGTTAGGGTTCACATGCAATGTTCATATGTTAGATTACCGCAAAACCATGTGACTGATGACAATGGATGACATTTGACCGTTGGTAGTCTCTATATTGTATGTATATTGTGTGCCACTGAGTCGGATCCATAGTAGTTCTGTTCTTACAGTCCTGCAACCAAGTGGTAATAGGACTGGTCCCTGCAACAGCCAATGTGTCCTTGAGCAAGACACTGAACCCCTAATTTCCCCAGGGTTTACCCTGCGCTCTGTATTAAAATACATATTGCATATAACACTGGTTGAGGAGAAAAAAGGTCCTACTAATACACTAATGATTACAAGCATTACACGCATGGTTGTTAACGTTACAACCTCACTTCAGACACAGCATGAACAGCTCCTGTAAGAGCTCATTTGACTCTTTAACCATTGGAACGTTGCTTTCTGTAACACTCAGACGGGGAATCCAGACTCTCTCTAAAAGATTTTAAGGTGTAAATCTGGGTTCCGGTTCCGCTCCGGATCAGATAGCTGCTTGATTTTTCGGGCTACGTGACCACTTCATATTAATATTGATAACGACGTACATTTTTTACGCCATACGCTTACATTGTACATCGTAGTTATGACTAAACAAATACAGAACAAGATTGGAACGTTAAATGAGGTGGACGGAGAATTTATTAGGACTCTGTTCCGTGCTGAACTTGAAGCTAGCATGCTGAAGCTAACTAGTAGACTGGACTCGCTCCAGGAGAAAGTAGCTAGCGCGACCACGTGGCTCACTGGAGTGGAAGAGGAGATGACCACGGTGACGGCTATCGCTGAGACCAACTCCACCGAAATCTCGGCGATAGAAGACAAGTTGCTTGTTTATCAACATAAGATCGCTGACCTAGAGGACCGGAATAGAAGGTGTAACATCAGGATATACGGCTTGCCCGAAAACATTGAGGACGACGCGCCGATTCGGTACCTTGAAAGGATGATACCCCAATGGTTTCCGACCGTCATTCTACCGGAGATTGAGCGGGCGCATAGAATCTACAGGAACGGTCCCCCAGAGAAGGGTGAACGTCCACGCGCCTTTATAGTCTGCTGCCTGCGGTTCACTATACGCCAGAATATTCTCCAAGAGACCAGGAAACACCCTCCAACCGTTGGTAATCATACCCTAAGATTCGCAGCGGATTTCAGCGATTACACCGCCAAGCGTTGCAGAGCCTTCTCCAAGGCTATGGGAGTCGCTCGTGAGAAGGGCATTGAGGTTTGCCTACTATACCCTGCAACTTTGAAAGTCAAGATGGGCCGCGGAGTTGTTTCTGCAACCGCCTGTTCACGTCGCCGTCCGAGGCGGAGAGTTTCCTTCGACGCGGAACGGTGCCCCCCCCGACCGAGGGTGGCGTGCCGGCCCCGGTGGAGCAGGCAACAGGCATCGGGGAATAACAGGCCTCGGAGCATTGGTATGCTAAGTACGAGCCGTGCTTATTTTCCGGATATCCAAGCTAACACTATCGCTACCACTCGCCTACCGCAGCTTTTCGGACCAACAGAACGGTAACATTCAAGGTTTATCTACGCTGTATTACTCCAGCAACGGGTATGCATACTGACTATTTTCAAGTATAATTCAGACGACCTGTGCTTTTTAACGCATTTGTCTAGATTAAAATGGCTCATTTGAAGTCTGCCGAAGGCAGACTAGGGATGGGTATCGTTAGGATTTTATCGATACTACTACTCTTATCGATACTGCTTAACGGTTCGGTACTTTATCGACATTGCTTTATTATTTATAACTTTATAAATAAATATTATTTCTTCAGCAACAGCAGCAGCAATGTTCTTTTATATAACTTTATAAATGAATTAAAGATAAATATAATAAATAAATATTATTTCTTCAGCAACAGCAGCAACAATGTTTTAAATGTGTCTGAATTATAGACTTTTTATAATAAACAACAAATGTAAGATAAAAAAAACTATATACACTGAATGATTAGTTGTTACCTAAAGCCCGTGGACTCCACTGTAGAGAAAGGGTGCAGGCCTTTGACAACAAACTGGGTCATAGCCCTGTTCACCCTATCCTCTGTCATCCTTCCTAGCTGCTAGGGTGAAGGGACTTGGCTTGGCTGGGACCGGTGGTGGAGGGAGAGGGTGGAGGTGTGGGCTGGGACATGGTGGCTGCAGCTTCAGCCTGACGAATGACGATCTATAAAAAGTTGTCATCTTTCAAATATATTTGTAGCTAAACAATTAGCTAAGCAATTCTATTTTATTTATTAGCCTATTCGTAATAATTCGTTATTAGCCTAGCTAACTCCGTATTATCTTGGCTTACCTGCAGTGGACGTGCATGGAGATGGAACACTGCGAGCAAAGCAGTCGAAAACGGCGCATTTCTGCAGACTAATGTTATGTTTTGACAAAAGATGTTTTGACAAATTGCTTGTATTGCCACCCATACTTGCAAATGTTTTATTGCACTTGTGGCAACATGCGTTTTCGGCATCGACTTTCGCAAAGTGTACCCAGACTTTCGTTTAGTTCTCTCCGCCATGATGAGCGCAGAGCTCGGTCTATGTCCTCCGCGATTCAACACGGAGCCAAGTACAGGCCCCGCCCTGAAGTACCCGTATGTGTATGTGTGAGTGAGTGTGTGGCTCGCTGAGTCGCTGCAGCTTGCTTCTCGTGCAGACAGAGAGAGGAGAGGAAACCCAACTGAGAATAGATTAACGTATCTGCCGGTCGAGGCGGATGGTCCTTTCTCGGCGGAGCTGCCTACGTGAATCAGGGTATAAAAAGCCCTGAGCCTGATTAAGCTAAGCTCTGCTGGTTGTCCAACTCGCTGTTGCTGTGCTCGGTCAAAGTGACCGACTGATGTTTGATCGATACCGGACAAGTATTCTGATGGGGGGAGGGGGGGGAGGGAATGGGGGATTGTGTTGTTTTTTGTTTTTCTTTCCAGTCGACTCGCTCGGTTTTATTTTTACGCTCGGAACTCAATAGGACCTTAACAAGTGGATATGTATCTATTATAGTGTTCTACTCCAAACGAATTACATTCAGTCATACTGCAGCCTTTTTAGACTATGGCTAATTTGAATATCTTGATCTGGAATACAGGGGGTCTCAATATACCGCATAAACGCACAAGTGTACTAACCTGGCTAAAAAGGAAGGAAGTGGACCTTGCTTTACTGAGTGAAACGCAGCTTTTATTGGCGGATAACGCAAGACTGGCAAATAGATTTTACCATAACATAAGTTCTTCTTCTTTTAGCACCAAGGCCCGAGGGGTAGCCATAATAGCGAAGCGAAATTTGAATATTAAACTGTTAGATGTGTGGTCTGATGCAGATGGTCGAATTACTATTGCTAAAATTGAATGTTCTAACCGGAAAATTGCGCTGATTTCTGTATACGCCCCTAATTTGTATGACGCTAACTTTTATGCTGTACTCACTGCAGCTATGTTGAAACTACCTGATTACTCATTAATAGTAGGAGCTGATTTTAATGCAGTTTGGGATCCATTGATTGATAGATCCAATCACGCGGAAACCTCTGATCAGAAGCAAGCTACCACAGCCCTACAGGCCTGGTCTAAGGACACAGTGGTAATGGATATGTGGCGCTCGCTCAACCCATCCGCGAGAGATTACTCCTTCTTCTCATCGAGACATAAGACCTTTTCCAGAATTGATTATGTTTTTTCTTCCCCACGTCTCTTTGATAGCTTTGATGTTGACTTATTGCCCATAGCACTTTCAGACCACAAAAGGTATCCTCCTCAGGACTCAGTAAAATAACGTCCTGCGCCCCTAGATGGCGCTTTAACTCAACACTACTGAATAACAGAGAGTTTAACTTGCAATTTAAAGAGAAGCTCACTGAATGCCTGCAGTTGAATGCTGGCTCGGTACAGGACCCCAGAATTCTATGGGATTCGGTTAAGGGTTTTATCAGAAGTAAAACTACAAGGGGCGGTCAGGTGGCGTAGCGGAGATTGTGCTCGTCACCAACGCAGGAGATTCGAGGTTCGAGCCCAGCTCTCGGCGTTGCTACCAGCTTGGCTGGTCGTTCATACTAATACAATTGGCAGTATTAGGGGGTGGGAAGCTGGTGGGTGGGAATCTGGTGTTGTGGACAGCGACGCCTACATGTCAGGTCTCGGCGCTTGCTCTCCAAGCTGGTGGAATTGGAAAAGCTTCATGCCACGTTGATCTCTTCATTGCAGCACAACTACTCTAGTCGACTGGAGCTTCACATTAAGGTAGTGAAAAAAGAGATTAACTCCATTTTAAGACAACAGTCTGAATTTCAGATGCACATAACAAGACAGCACTACTACTTTCACGGCTCCAGGCCTAGTCACCTACTAGCTATGAAGATACGTGCCAGTGAGCAATTTGCAGATATCCCTTCCATTAAGAACCAACAGGGGGAGGTAACCACCAACCCCAAAAAGATTAATGATACATTTTGCTCTTTTTATTCCAACCTGTACAAGTCAGAAGTGGTCTTTGATCATACCAAGCTGGAGGACTTTCTTAATCAAATCAACCTACCACAGATCTCGGAAGATAGTGCTAAGCTGTTAGCTGCACCTATCACGCTAGTTGAACTTAGAGAGGCGATTGCGGATATGCAACGGGGCAAGGCTCCCGGATGGGACGGCATTCCACCGGAACTCTATCTCGCATTCTGGGATGTACTCGGTCCCTTATTACTCTCAATGATTTTACACTCAATCAAATAGGGCAATTTTTCCAGAGATGTCAATATGGCGCTTATATCTGTTTTACTCAAGAAAGATAAGGACCCCACAGAATGTGGCAGCTACAGGCCCCTAAGTCTCCTCGGAGCCGATCTTAAGCTATATGCCAAGGTTCTAGCCACCCGACTTCAAAAGCATATGACATCTCTAGTTCACCCTGATCAGACCGGCTTCATAAGAGGCCGCCTGGTTACTGACAACATCAGACGGTTACTGCACGTGATTGATGCCAGCAAGGATGTTGCAGTCCCTACAGCGGTCATGTCCTTGGACGCAATGAAGGCCTTTGACAGATTGGAGTGGTCTTACTTGTGGGCAGTTCTTAGAAGGATGGGGTTGGGTGAGGGTTTCATTCATATGATCAAAGTTCTCTACACAGGGCCTTCGGCCATGATCTTAACGGGGAAGTTCTGCTCACCACTCTTCTCTGTCTCGCTCTCTTCTAGACAGGGTTGACCTCTTAGTCCCGGACTTTTCGCCTGATCCCTCGAACCTCTAGCTCAATACATAAGACAATCCCAAATGATATCTCCCATTTCAATTCAGGGCACACATCACCATATCAGCTTATACGCAGATGATGTACTCCTGTTTATGCAGAAACCCTCCGTTTCTCTACATCATCTTCTCAGCGTGATAGATGAGTTTGGCAGCCTGTCCGGCTTTAAGATCAACTGGCCAAAATCAGCTTTTCTTCCACTTAATGAGCCTGCGAAGGCTACCATCCTACCTGCAAACATACTTATGGTGGAGCACTTTAAATGTCTCGGGATTGAAATATTCCCCACTATTAGCCAGACGGTGAGGTATAATTACTCCAGCTTGGGTGACAGGATTACGAATGACTTCAACAGATGGTCCAAATAAAAAAATTCATTACAGGCCCGTGCGTCAATAATTAAAATTAATATTTACCCAGAATTAACTTTATCAGCTCCATGCTTCCGTTACCTCCTCCTGTTGGTTACTGGCAGAAATTGCACTCTGCCTCATATAAATTTGTTTGGAACAATAAACGCCCACGCTTGAAGAGATCCACTGCCCAGAGGAGTAAACTCGATGGGGGCTTAGCATTTCCAGACTTTAATGGACAGGGACCTAGCTACATTGCCAACACTCTAATAAATTACACACCAGCAAGAACACTGCGATCATCAGCTGCTGGACTACTAGAGGCTCCCAGAAGTAGTCAAAAGAGGATCGGTAATGCAGCCTTTATCAACTATGCCCCAAAACTATGGAACAAACTACCCCAAAACATCAGGGAAGCCAACTCGCTAGACATCTTTAAAAGACAGCTTAAAACCTATCTCTTTGCTCAGGCATTTCACTGATAGATATCTGCTACCACCTAGTGGCAAGAGGAAACATCAGGGATATCCTGACACAACTTGTATTTATTCTTACCCTGCCTACTCTTATACACTGCCTATCAAATTCATGTGTCGGTTATTGCACTTTTTACTTCTTACTGATGACTATTTTTAAACTGAATCATTTTAAACTATTCTTATTATTTGCTAGATCCAAATGTGAAACACTGATTATTTGTTCATGAATTACAGGAGTATTACTGAATAGAGAGCCTATTAGGATGCTAGATCCTAATGTGAAACACTGTGATTTGCCATATCTTGCTATGCTCGCTCATGCCTGTATTTTTTATGTCCGTTCTATTTTATAATTTTTTGACTATTTTTAAACTGAATAATTTTAAACTATTTTTACTATTGTGTTACTGAAAACTGTAAGCGGAGAGCCTAATGTGAAACACTGTGATTCTACCTGTCTATCTTTTTATTTACGGTTGTGAAGCACTTTGAACTGCAACCTCTGTATGAAAAGTGCTATACAAATAAAGTTATTATTATTATTATTATTATTATTATTATTATTATTATTATTATTATTATTATTATTATTATTATTATTATTATTATTATTATTATTATTATTATTATTATTATTATTATTATTATTTAAATATTATTTTCAAGCTTTCTCTCTGAGACCTCTGATCACTTGGTTTGACGCTCAAGCAGCCGTGTCCATGGGCGGAGTTTATGGGGGTTCAGGGGGTGCATTGCACCCCCTGGTGGCCGGGGGTGAAATTGCCTTTTTTTTTTTTTTTTTTTTTTTTTTTTTAATCAAGATTATTTTTATTTTAATAAAATTATAATAATTGTGAGAAACAAATCTGAATTCTATTATGTTTTGTTTTACAATACATTCATTTTATAGTAGTAATCATGTCACATTATAAGGCGAACCTTCTGTAGTGTGGCAGTGAAAGGGTTAACGGCAACGCGGGCCAGCAGCAGCAGCAGCAGCGCGATACAAAGCCACTTATTCTGAGATGATAATTAATGTATCTGGATAACCAATGCACGAATTTTGTCGAGGCAGGTAGCGTTATTTCGGGAAAATTGATATCTATAGCCTGGCATATTTTTCGTCCACGAAAAATGGAGGCTGTAATAATTATTATTGCTCGAGAGTCTCTATGAATAATAATAATTAGAGCCTAAGTCAGTTAAAAATGATCCCCCGTAGTGCTGTGTGTGTGAGTGTGTGTGTGTGCTGCTGTACTACCTAAATAAAATAAAAAATTAGGGGTTAGGGCATTGTAAAAACGCTAAAATAATAAAATAAAGGTCCAAAAAAATCGCGCGCGCCCGCTGCGCGTGCGCGCGGGTATAGTTCGCCAAGCAGTCGCACCCCCTGGCGTCAAGTTCAAACTCCGCCTATGGCCGTGTCCTGGCGACCATTGGAGGAGAAGATGGTGTCCCCATATAGACTTCAGGATATTGTGTATACCAACATATCAATTAAGCAATGCAAATTACGATTGGCCTTCTTATCACACATGTGATCCAGACTTGGCGTGACACCCAGAAACTGGGTACTAACCGCCATCAATGGCACACGCATTCCCCTCTATTTAATAACAATCTTCTCCTTATTGGACAACAACCTATTAGGTACCCTAGATGGGAAAAGAAAGGCATCCACATGTTGGGGGATATCTTCGATAACTCTGGTCTCCGCTCTTTCCTGGATCTATCCAACGGGTATGATCTTCCCGGAACCTCCTTTTTCTTTTCTTTACAAATAAGAGCAGCTCTGAAAGCTCATGGCGTTCCATGGGACGTTCCACTAGTGCATCACCGTTTTCACAAATTCTTTTATGACAAAGAGACACCGAGAGGCTTCATTTCTGACTTTTATCGCCATTTACTTATGTCCTCATATAAAGACTTCCCCCTGGATACGATTTGGAGAAAGGATGTCCCGGAGTTGGATGTAGATTTTGATTGGGATGGAGTCTGGGAAAATGTTCGGCTATCCTCCCGCAACCCAGATCACCAACAGATTCATCTAAATTTAGTTCACAGGACTTATTTGACCCCTAGACGATTGAATCTAATGGGTCTCGATGTACCTTGTGTCCAAACGGTGCCACCGGAACATTTATGCATATGTACTGGGAATGTCCTCCTGTTGAGCTCTTTTGGGAAAATTTTACCTCTCAGCTCTCAGATATTTTCTCTTTGTCTCTCATTCTGTATTGTTATTGAATGATGTCTCTCAATTACCGACCTCTACACATGTGAAAAGACTCATTTTAGCTGGCCTCACAGCCTCCAAAAAATGTATCGCCTCACGTTGGATTCACCCAGATAAACTCTGCCCGAAGGTATGGATTCTCACCCATCTTGATGTGATCTATCTGGAGATATCCACTGCACGTGTTATAGGGGTTAATGAATCTAATATCGCAATCTGGTTGGCTGCTGTTGAAAAGTGGTCGATGAGGGGTGCTCAGTAGTCTCACCTTGTAGTACATATATATATATTTATAATTTTTCCTTTCCCTTACAGTGTCATAATTAATTTATACTATAACTATTCTATTTTCATTATTCTGATTGAATTGCTTATACTGTCATTATCGTTATTATTATTATTATTATTATTATTATTATTATTATTATTATTATTATTATTATTATTATTATTATTATTACTGCTGTTATTGTCCTGTGAGTTCTTGTTTATTATTATTGTTACTGTATTGTGTTTCGTGTAAAAAAGAGAAAAAAATAAAAAAGATTTGATAAAAAAAAGTGTAAATCTGGCCACACTGCGGTACACCGCAGACAATGGCCTCACTATCCCCGAGTGGAGTGTGCGATTTAAGTGGCAGAAAAGTGTTTGGAAACTCTAAAAGCTGCTTTTGTGTCTTCGTCACCTCCTGTCACACTTTCAAGTCATCATAAAAGCTTCATATACAGCTCCTCACATGGAAAAAGAACCCCAAGGCCGCCACAAGATTCTAGCCCAGCAGTATCATATAATCAGAGATCAGAGTTTTCCGAACACTGTTATTACCACTTGACAGCTGAGAGGCGGGGTGCAAATGCACGGATGTAGCACTCACTCTGCTGTGGCAAGCCACGTTCGGTTCAGTGGAAGTGTCCTCGTATATATGTGTGTGCGGGGACCCTCCTGAAGGATACGCTTGTCTGGTTCCCAGGCCTCACAGTGAGGGCACAGGCAGCGGGCGGCAATCACAGAGGAGCTCAGCGCGTCCATTAAAGCTGTCAGTTAGCGAGGCCCTTGATTAATCGCTCACTACACACTGGCAAATTAAGGCAGTTCTCAAGTCCACCCCCCCCCCCCCCCCCCCCCCAATAATTAAGTAAGAGCAGATTGCCAGGGAGAGGCGATTAGATTCAGAGCGATGCTACAACCACCGTGATCCCAATCATTATGTCATTTACAGACAGAGAACGAGGAAGACAGACAACATGCAATAAAAGAGTCTCTGAGAAAGGTACTGTAAGGCGAGAGAACAGATGGGTCATGTGTGACTGTGGCTTTTGCGACTGTGTTGGTAAGTAATGATGGTATTAGTGGGTGTGTGTGTTTGTGGGAGCAAGGGTGTGTACAGTAGATGTCATTTATGTATGGAATGTGATGCAATGTTTATGAATAGCGTGGTGTGGGTGGTATTTGACTCGTCATGGCCGTGCAGGTGTGTGTGCATGCATGTGTCAATTGTGGTAGATAAACCCCCCCCCCTCTCTCTCTTTAATCTCTCTCACCCATCTTTTCTTCCTTCATCCCATTCCTTCCTCTCTCTTTCATCTCCCCTTCCTATCTACCCAACCCCCAGTCCTTCACCTCCCCAGATGTCCAGTACATTGACCCCCACCCTCTCCCTTTTGTATAAATATATTCCTCAGTGGGTTCTCTCATCCCTGGTGTCCTCGTTGAGAGTCATCCAGTCAACTCTAACTATTTTTGTATTGATACTTTGACTGAGTATTGTATTACTAGGTCTCTTCTGACTGAGTAAGTTATTCAGCTTTGGCTACTTTCCACCACACTATCTGTGCATGTGAGTCCGCCGTACATCATGTATCATTAGGTGATCGTCTTCACATGCCCCGCTGCCGTTTGCATTTGACGGTGGGTCGGTCCTTTCTTATTGCGAGGGGAGGGGGTTGATGCCGCTTGCCATTCATCACACCATTCACTCTGTGTGTGTGTGTGTGTGTGTGTGTGTGTGTGTGTGTGTCAGTGTGTGTGTGTGTGTGTGTGTGTGTGTGTGTGTGTGTGTGTGTGTGTGTGTGTGTGTGTGCGCGCATATTGGGTCTAGACTAGGTTCCAGCAGAAGATGTCTTTATCACACCCAATTGGTCTCACATAGAAGGTATTGCATATAAAAAAGATACAATATGATGGAAAGAAATGGAGCAATGAGCAACACACACCCACAGCGCACAGATGCCTTTTTGAGTGCAATGTTAAAGTAACAAGCGGGGCTGGAGTTTTAAAGTGCTGGAAGTGGCCATTACATAATTGTTCAGCAGCGCTTTGGCCTCAGGGACCCTTGAGTCATTTTATCAGTTCCTACTGCAGGGGAAGGACGCGGCATCGCCTCTCAGGTGGCTGGAGCTTACTCCTTGCAGAGAGAAGGGTGTGTGAGTCAGTGGCGTCCATTCAAATGCTCTGCCCTACCTCTTTAACATTAAGACTCCTTGCAAAGAGAAGGATGTGTGAGTCAGTGGCGTCCATTCAAATGCTCTGCCCTACCTCTTTAACATTAAGGGCCCTTCATCCTACTTTCCATAGGATAAAGTGCTTTTAGTTGTTATGCCCCGCAAAGGTGGAATAAACTGCAGGACAAACTTATGTCCTCAAAACCATTTAGTGTTCTTATTGAAGACATGCTATGTACGGTTCATGCTTCTCTTAGCTGTTAACTTTATGTAAATTATTATTATTATCTTTAATTTAGATTTTTTTTCTCCCTGCAATTCATTATTTAACATGATGTGTGCTTGTATGTATGTATGTATGTATGTATGTATGTATGTATGTATGTATGTATGTATGTATGTATGTATGTATGTATGTATGTATGTATGTATGTATGTATGTATGTATGTATGTATGTATGTATGTATGTATGTATACTATATGCAATGTGTGTTCTATGTCCAAATGCTGTAATCAGGGTGATGTTGAAAAAGAGAGCTTGCTCTCAACTGTCTTACCTGTATAAATAAGTCAAATCCAGTCAAAAAGAAAATGCAGTATTTCACAGAGCTCTTTAACATTAAGGGCCCTTCATCCTACTGCCCATGTTCAGTATTTCACAGAGCTCTTTAACATTATTTCATATTTCATAGTTCATCCTACTGTCCATTAGAGCTGTCCCCAAGCCTGTTTTTGGGATTCGAACATTCGCCAGTGTTTTTCGAACGGACGTACGAACCATCGTTTTTAATCATGCAAGAAATTTGCTCCTAAATACCTTTTCCGGTTCAGTACTGTCGAGTCTTAGCGCACATTTACGCATATAACGTAGCGCATATGCGCACATTGCGGCGGTTATTAAGAGTACTGTCACGGGAGGCTTCAATAACGTTTGGATGATAATCCATTTTGTGAATACATTTGTTGAAACAACATCTTTGTTGGCCGACGGCTCCTGCTATCTTAAGGTTAGCAAGCTAAAGGGCCGCGCTCGGCATAGCTTAATTAACGTGCATAACATAACTTACCTGTGTAACGTTAAGTAACTTGTGCTCCGCTGGGAAAGCATCAGCATCACTACATACACTTGGTTTTAATCCAAACGTCCATTCGGAAACGTTGTATTATGAAATAAGACGGGTGAGTGTGAGTCACTAAACTCTCTCTTTTTTGCATAGTTGATTTATTTCCTGATATGACGGTGACCCCTCCTCATCTCACTAGACGTGTTGTTGTGACCTGTGTTTGCGCGTGACTTTTGAATGATTGTAAACACAACATAGTACTGTGATATTCTGATATATATCACATTCTGATATATATTTCTTGTGTAAAAACAATTATAAACATTTTAACGGAAATGTTTAAATCATTTTTTTTTTTAAAGCGGAGGTTCGAACCCATTAATTAAGATTCAAACGCCAACGTAACGAACGAAGGTTAGAAGGTTCGAGCGTTTGGGCTCAGCCCTACTGTCCATGTTCAGTATTTCACAGAGTTCTTTAACATTAACATTAACACATTACTTATGAAGTGCACAATCCCAGACAAAAGGTAAGCGAAGCAAAAATGCAGGCAGAGGCTAAAGCTGCAAGGAACAGTTTCACATTGGATAAATAATATTATATTACTGTTACCCCCTCATATTTTCGAGTCTCTTTTATAAATAAGAACCGGAAATGTGTTGAAAAAATATTTACATTAAACAGCGTTTGTGCATCCTTGATTACTCACTATGTCCATGGAAACGACGATGAACGCAAAAATAAATGGTTTCCTTACGCAGAAAAGACATACAATAGCACTATAGTCCATTTACTTTTCTGATAAGTAGATCACTGAATAACTCATAACAGTTCAGACAAAGCTTAATTTTTGGTAGATAAGATAAGATGTTCCTTTATTGATCCCCTTGGGGAAATTCAGGAAATTAGTGATACTTTGTATGTATTCAATGTTATAGCCACATTTTCTTTCAAACTCATTTGGTCGCGGATGTCCCGATTTGGTACAAATGTTTTCCCTCTTGGGCAGAGGTGTTTTGGAGGCTGTAACTTACAGGCATAGAGACAGCTCTGCGTAGGAGTGTGCTTTCCAGTACAATTATGTTAATTCATTCAAAAGAAGCTTATTGTAACTGAGGGGTACAATTCCCTGACTGTATTGTTAGATATGATATTTAATACCACTACCTCATGTACTTTAACTTCTGGCCACCCAGTACAAGATATAAGTATGATGAACACTTTCCCACCTGATGAAACGAACCAACACAAATGTACCAAATCGAATATTTAATACAGCAAAAGGTGTATACAACATTCACTTAATTACATTTATGATTTGAAATATTGAATATGCACTTTTATGGCAAATGAGTATTCGTAGGTAAATCAACATTGAATGTCCAATCTCTGGTTGCGCAGGGAGTAAGTATACAACCTGGAATATTTAGGAAACGATAGCGATGGTACTTAAATGATTATAGCTGGATACACTAAGGGGGGGGGGGGGTCCCGCTGGTTGTAAGACAGTAGGAGGGGGGGGTTAGAGAAGCTGCTGGCGGTATCCCATCTGGCCGACGGTGTCTTGGGAGAATCCAAAGTCTTGGACACGGTGCCCACAGAACCTCGGGCCGCAGACGAATACAGCTGGACCCTCTGTGGAACGGTATCTGCCGGTCCACAACGGAGAGACGTGGTGCGACCTCACGTGTAGAGCGCCGCCTCACCTGGAGTCCCCTCCGGGGGGTAATTCCAACACTCGGCAGTGTTGGCCTTTATCCATGGAATAATCAAAGCACACAAAGCATAATCCAAGAGCCGTGGAAGGCTCGCTGTTGTCTGGGTAGAGTAATCCAATATACAGGTCCAGTCGCTCTTGACCCGGAGCTCCTCGGATGCAATCACCACTAGGGGTCTGACCAGCCTGGATAAGCGTCCAGATAACGTCAGGAACGATGGGGGTGCTGATAACTGTAGAACTCGAACTGAACGATGCACCATACATAAATAGACTATTATTAGCTTAATAGAATACGTCCAACAGACTGACAGTAGGGCAGCATGTGGTAGTCTACACCCTCCCCAGACTGACAGTAGGGCAGCATGTGGTAGTCTACACCCTCCCCAGACTGACAGTAGGGCAGCATGTGGTAGTCTACACCCTCCCCAGACTGACAGTAGGGCAGCATGTGGTAGTCTACACCCACCCCAGACTGACAGTAGGGCAGCATGTGGTAGTCTACACCCACCCCAGACTGACAGTAGGGCAGCATGTGGTAGTCTACACCCTCCCCAGACTGACAGTAGGGCAGCATGTGGTAGTCTACACCCACCCCAGACTGACAGTAGGGCAGCATGTGGTAGTCTACACCCACCCCAGACTGACAGTAGGGCAGCATGTGGTAGTCTACACCCTCCCCAGACTGACAGTAGGGCAGCATGTGGTAGTCTACAACCTTCCCAGACTGACAGTAGGGCAGCATGTGGTAGTCTACACCCACCCCAGACAGACAGTAGGGCAGCATGTGGTAGTCTACACCCTTCCCAGACTGACAGTAGGGCAGCATGTGGTAGTCTACACCCACCCCAGACTGACAGTAGGGCAGCATGTGGTAGTCTACACCCACCCCAGACTGACAGTAGGGCAGCATGTGGTAGTCTACACCCTCCCCAGACTGACAGTAGGGCAGCATGTGGTAGTCTACACCCTTCCCAGACTGACAGTAGGGCAGCATGTGGTAGTCTACACCCACCCCAGACAGACAGTAGGGCAGCATGTGGTAGTCTACACCCTCCCCAGACTGACAGTAGGGCAGCATGTGGTAGTCTACACCCTCCCCAGACTGACTGTAGGGCAGCATGTGGTAGTCTACACCCACCCCAGACTGACAGTAGGGCAGCATGTGGTAGTCTACACCCTCCCCAGACTGACAGTAGGGCAGCATGTGGTAGTCTACACCCACCCCAGACTGACAGTAGGGCAGCATGTGGTAGTCTACACCCACCCCAGACTGACAGTAGGGCAGTGCAACGACCAGGAACAAATGAGCATAACAACAAGATTTGGGGACGGGATAAAACGTGAAAAGACAAAAAATATTCTAATCTCATTAGAAGTCGTCATCTATCACGTAACATAAATATGTAAATACACATTAAAAATACAAAATACACAAAACAATTAATGTAAAAAAAGATATATCTCCACAATATCACAAATGTTCAAGTCTCCCAATAAGATCAAACAACCACAGAGGTAAAGCAATTGCATTTTAAAGTGGCAAATAAAACGTGCAGATACACGAGCAGGCATATATCTTACCCCCGTGCCTTAGTTTCAGGGACCATGTACAACATACATTAATCTAAATTAATGAGAGGAGATGCATTGCACCAGATTTAGCTACCAGCTAATTTCCGTCTACAGTCCCGGAGCACGGTAGACCTTAGGTGTAAGATCTAATAGTGAGAACCCATTAAAAGTTTTCAAGTGTATAATATCAAGTATATATGCATACACGCATGCACATACCGTATATGCATACATATACCATACTCACAAGCCACATCACGCTAGACAAGGGGCCCCATTATATGAAACAGAACCGTGAAATCAGATTAGCATTTATAGGAAACACCCCAACAACAATTCTTCATTTAAACCTTTAGGGCATTCAGTATGTAAGGTACGTATCCAAAAAGCTTCCCCCTGGAGAAGTGCTCCATCACTTTCACCACCTCTCTTTAAAGGCTGTACTGTTTCTTTCCCCTGAAACCTCAAGGTGCACACCTCGGTAAAGTGTCACTGGGGACTTCTCATCCTGGTTTCTAATATTACTTCTAAGTTCAGATATACTGATATTTAGCTCTTTTAGTTTTACCAACAAAGCATATCCAACTCAGTTGGTAGGGTGTAATCTTTACTCGCACTGTGCTCCTAATTTATTTTTCCGGTTTGCACATATCTATTTTTAAGGGCCCTGTAGAGCCCTAAAGGGCTTTAGTAATCATTTTCACAGCAACAGTTATAACATATTGGGTATCTTTACATCTAACATGTTATGTAAAAGAAAAATGCACCAAGATTGAAAAAGATCACTGTACTGAATCTTTACGATTTTAATCCACATATCTATCTGAGACGATGAAAGAACACTGCTTGTACTCTGTGGCAGCTGGTGTAGTGGTTGGTACTCAGGGCCCGGGGTGTAAAGTACTTGAGTAATTGTACTTTGTTACAATACTTAAGTACTGTTTTGGGGGATTTGTACTTTACTCGAGTATTATTAGGTTTGTATACTTGTACTTTTACTCAATTACATTAGAGAAAAAAAACATTTTAACACTGTTTACTCCTTACATTTAAAATGCAGACCTACAAAATACAAATCTCGCAGGTCCAACCATTTTAATTAGTATATTTGTTTCTCTTGCCGAACTAACGTTAACGTTATTAATCCTGCTGCCGCACTTTATTTAAAAACAGCCAATCAAAAACCCCATCAATGGAAAATTAACTCGCCCATACCCATGCTGATTGGTGCTTGTGCAAGACTAGAAAGCGGGGATCTTTGATTAAACACCTGCTATCAGAAGAATAGACAGTCAGAGTGACAAGCTACAGAAGATGGCCACAAACTATAGTACGAGTGACGAAGAGGACCAAACGGAACATTTCATTGCCCCGGAATAAAAAAAAGTTTTTACTTTTACTTTTTAGTACTTAAGTACATTTAAAAGTAGACACTTTTTTAGTTTTACTCAAGTGTGTTTTTAGCCAGATGCTAATACGGTACCCATACTTTCACTTAAGTATAATT
Source organism: Notolepis coatsorum (assembly GCF_963971535.1). Lineage (NCBI taxonomy): Eukaryota > Metazoa > Chordata > Actinopteri > Aulopiformes > Paralepididae > Notolepis > Notolepis coatsorum. Next base: position 33,992,849 of record NC_140180.1, on the reverse strand, counting down.
TCTGGGTACTTTTTATACCCCTGTTGGTACTCTGTGTCAGCTGGTGTAGTGGTTGGTACTCTGTGTCAGTTGGTGTAGTGGTTGGTACTCTGTGTCAGTTGTAGGGGTGTAACGGTACACAGAAGCCATGGTTCGGTATGTACCTCGGTATTGGGGTCAAGGTTCGGTACGAGTTCGGTACAACAGAAACAAATTATTTATAATAATTATTATTAATATAAATTATTTTCTTTTTTTTTCTTTTTTTTTTAAATGTATTTATATTATATTTATGATAATTATTATTATTAACACTTTGGTCGCCAGGCTTATATTCAGAATAAACCATCCCACGCCAGCTCTATTTGTCTATGGAGAAGTTCCCCTTCTTTGCAGGGCTATAACTTTTTAAATTGTATTGCTAAATTGACATTACTATGGCCCATTCAACATCAAGTATCTATTGTTCAGGGTGTAGCAACGTTATACTTTTTCATTCACATATTCATACTAAAATACGGTCTAAAGTATAAGTATGTTTTTATCGTTTTCTGCAGCTTTCTCCAGAACGTGATTTATAGCCCTAAATACATTATATTGATGATTGTATACAGTTTGATAGCAATCTGCACAAGAATATTTTTTTCAAATGGACGTGCTTCTAGAAGTTACTACTTATCATCTGATGTTGACCGGATGGGGGGGGGGGGTCGTTTATAATTCCGTGGCCAACGTTAGATGATTCATCTAGTGTGGGTGATATGATCATCAGAGCAGTTTATATCGAACACGTTAAAAAATAACGCTGAATCTTACCGTAGCTTCCTCGTAGCGTTGGGCGATGAGCGTGGAGAAGAAATATTCCTATTATGGGATGTAGAAATATGCGATCCATTTCCAGGTTGTATAATAGTATATACGTCCAAATCAAGTTGTTTATCGAGTTATTGGTAACGGATTGCTATCCATTGTGTCGAGCTCGAGTCCTGGGACTATTATCGAGTGATCGGACCGAATTGGAATGAGCACCAGCTTCCATTTCCTGTTTCCGGTCTGGGCGATCCGCCGATCGGCCACCAGATGGCGCTCTTGAACCGTTGGAGAGTTGAGAGGGGATCAACAGTAGATCTCAAGTCTCCGGGGGAGAAATCTGATTACGATCACAGATTTTTCTGAAATATTGATATCAAAGACGTGGTACGGCGTCTTTGGCAGAATGAGCATGGCGGGGAATGACGTGGTAAGGCGTTTTTGGCGACCATAGTGTTAAATAGAATACTTTTCTATAGGCTTGCCGTGGTAGTCAGTGATACTGGTGTCATTCTGTGTTCAGGCATCCACTTGCCTACTGCCCCTTTAACAACTTATCCTTGCTAAGTTTCAGTTTCACTTCTAGAGAGAAATTTTAACTTCACGATGAGACTTGAAAGGGATAACCTGTCCCTCGTGAATTCTTAATTGATATGGTAGTGGACCAGTCGACCAAAAGATTCGCGGAAGACAGAGTATTTCAAACAGAGCTTTTATTTGTTGGTCACACAGAGAAGAAGATAACTCTCCTCCTGCAGCCCATGGGCTCAGCTCCTCGCACCACCAGTAGAAGGGAAGAATATCCACATTACATGACATATTTATACAGAGGAGGAGGGGAGGGGTGTATGTGTGTATATGTATCCATGTGTGTATGTATGGGTGTGTGTGGTGTGTGTGTGCTAGTCGGTGTGTGTGCTTGTTTCAGAAGGGGGGCTAATGGGTTCCAGATGGAGAAGACCCCTATTCTCGAACAACATCTCCACAAATCACGGCCGTGACAGCTGGGTGGGGGAGATGTGTGCGCGTGTGTACGTGAGTGTGTGTGCGCGTCAGGAGAGGAGTGTGCGTGAGGCGCGTGATCAGGATGTACAGGGAGCCCTGTGTGTGTTAATGGGTGTGTGGAAGGAGACAGCCACGAGGTCGGCAGGTCACGCCACATGCAGGGAGGGAGACACAGACAGAGAGCAGGGTGCAGCCTGCAGCCTGCACAAGCACAGATATAAGATATCAGACATTTTACATCAAATTTTACTAGATCAATGAACTAAAAACCCATTAATCCCCCTTTTTGACATTAAATCCATATGTCAAACACAACAGTTCATTGATGGATCTGTACCCGTCGATTGTCACCTCATTACATGCATCACATCCAATACCAGACGGGATACCAACATCAGAAGAGGAGAGAGAGAGATATAGAGGGAGGGGGGGGGGGGGGGAGCGGGAGAGAGAGAGAGAAGAAGGAGAGAAACACAGATTTGCAATTTTTCCAGACGATACACGTAACCCCGTTGGACCCCCCTTACTCGTTCACCTAACCCAGAGGAACCCACCCCTCTATTACAGTGCACCCCTGGTCCCGTCTTCTAGGGCGTGGGTCTCCTCCTGAGCTGGTTCCCGTTCCAGGGTGCGGTCCCCTAGACAAAAGTGTCTCCTCTGGTCTGCTGCCTTCCCAGTGTCTCTGGACTGTCCTCTCCACCTCTCGCCAGCTAGCCCACCGTCTCTCCAGCTCAGCTCAGTGTCTCTCCTGCTGCCGCTTCCCCCGTTCTCGTCGTGGATGATCTGCGTGTCGTAGATGATCTGCGGTGCATATGATCTGCGGTGCCTGCGGTGCCTGGCTGCTGTCGCTGATCTCCGGTCTCTGCTGCTCAGCTGCCATCTCCTCCGGTCTGCCTCTCATCCTGGCCTGTCCTCCGTCTCCTCCTGCCTGTCACCATCGAGGGTCGTCTGGTGGTCTCGTCACGGACTTCTGAGGGGCTGCTGGTATCTCACCCCTGGTTCAGACGCGCTGCACACAGCTGGTAGTGAATGTCTGGATCTTCTGCATTGTCTTCTCCTCCGTGTCTCCATTCCTCGTTCCGTCCTTGGTTGCGGCTGGCCCACATCAATTCTCACTTTGGAACCTCCATTTGAAAGGGATAACCTGTCCCTCGTGAATTCTTAATTGATATGGTAGTGGACCAGTCGACCAAAAGATTTGCGGAAGACAGAGTATTTCAAACGGAGCTTTTATTTGTTGGTCACACAGAGAAGAAGATAACTCTCCTCCTGCAGCCCATGGGCTCAGCTCCTCGCACCACCAGTAGAAGGGAAGAATATCCACATTACATGACATATTTATACAGAGGAGGAGGGGAGGGGTGTATGTGTGTATATGTATCCGTGTGTGTATGTATGGGTGTGTGTGGTGTGTGTGTGTGCTAGTCGGTGTGTGTGCTTGTTTCAGAAGGGGGGCTAATGGGTTCCAGATGGAGAAGACCCCTATTCTCGAACAACATCTCCACAAATCACGGCCGTGACAGCTGGGTGGGGGAGATGTGTGCGCGTGTGTACGTGAGTGTGTGTGCGTGTGCGCGTCAGGAGAGGAGTGTGCGTGAGGCGCGTGATCAGGATGTACAGGGAGCCCTGTGTGTGTTAATGGGTGTGTGGAAGGAGACAGCCACGAGGTCGGCAGGTCACGCCACATGCAGGGAGGGAGACACAGACAGAGAGCAGGGTGCAGCCTGCAGCCTGCACAAGCACAGATATAAGATATCAGACATTTTACATCAAATTTGACTAGATCAATGAACTAAAAACCCATCAGACTGAATACTAGAGAACAGATGACATATTACAACAATGGCAGAGGATTATTTGGATTTAAACACAGTGGAGCTCAGATGATCTGTCCGGAAAAGTATGTTTCTTTCTTTTATTTGATGAGCTGTACCTGTGAGTCCGGCGGGGGAGAATGTTGATGTGTTTGTTGGCGTGTGTGTGTGTCGGCAACACGTGTGTGTTTCTTTCCATTGGTTTCATTTGGTTAACGTTATTGGGCGAACAAGAAAATGAAAGAAAATTGTAATGACCCTGCAGCTGTTCCAATGTAAATGTGCCTTTCTCCGTGCACTTTCGCCGCTCTGAAGTCTGACTCGGTGTGCCGCGCGCTGTTCTCGCATGGACCTCGCGAGTGCCTGCATGTGCGACTTGCGTGTGCGCTGTGGGGCGTATTCGTCGTATGGCAGTAAATTCACGGGACGAATACACGTACCGTTACACCCTTAGTCAGTTGGTGTAGTGGTTGGTACTCTGTGTCAGTTGCCTGAGGAACAAATACTTGCACCGATTCTCTGCCTTTTGTCCCCAACTCTTTCTCCATCTCAACCGTGCTACTGTTTCAATGAAGACAAAATACTGAAGGGAGCAAACTTCACATCCTCCTTTGAAATAATAAAAAAAATTAAATAAAATAATACTCTGCATCAGCTGATAAATTAGTCTGTTTGAAAGATCTTCTGCACCAGGGTAATTTCTTAATGAATACTACCGGTAATTACTAACTCAAATTAAGGGGTTGAATAATCACATGTTTTTATCTAAAAGACTAAACTGTATATAGAACAGCTGGAGAGAACACGTCACAGCCGAATGCCCTGTCCATGCACCAAGAATTCACTAAAGCGAGAAAATAAAACACAGCTGGTAGTCTGCTGATGAGTTATGGTTCACGGTGGTGGGGTTCTCGTTAATTCCCTCGTTAACGCTTCTTACTTGCCTGTAACATAGGTCGTTTGCAGGCTGTTAGACCCGGAAATAGGCGCAGAACTTGCCGTCCCACGATTGGCGCACATGTCACTTTCAATGGTCTCTTAACTACACAACCTCAAGACCCATCCGCTCTGCATCTTCTGGCCACCTCAGGTACCCATGTACATGTCGAGATACTTCCCAAAGGTCAGTGAATACCACGACACCAGAGGGAGTTCCACAAATCATGTCCAACCCAGATTCGGCTCAAGCAAGGGACTAAACACGTTTCGCAATTATGCCACAACAATGTGAAACGCCCTACCCACAGCCGTGAAATAATGTGAATCTCTACCCACTTTCAAAACCGCTCTAAAAAAGCACCTACGAGAGGCAGCAATTCGAAACTGGCCCGGTAAATGTCGACTGCTCTACCTCCTGAGCCACTGTCGCCCCTTAATGTACTGTATATTCTATATGCCCTGTTTTTATGTTGAAAGTTGTTGTGTTGGTCAGGACTCCCTGGAAGAAGAGATAGTGTATCGTGTATCTCAATGGGACATTCCTGGATAAATAAATAAATAAATAAAATAAAAAAAATAGACACCCCACCCCCACCTCTTTCCTCCAGTCCACGGGAACTGGGTTGTATGATGTATCTGTTAAAAATAAAGTTGTGTTTTATGATAAAAAGGCTTTCTTTTTCATATAACATAATTATCCACTATCTTCACTCTAGGGAATATAATGAGTGAATTTAATCACTTTCACTTAAGGATATGTAGTGTAATGTGTGTTGGGCCCATAAAATGAAAATAGGATTGTATGGTTATAAATGCATAATAAGTTAGTTATGATGTAGTAAAAACAATATTGGATGATAGATATTCATTTTGAGTTTTTTGGACTGAGTTAAATCATGGGTTAAAATTGACCAGTTAACACCATGAACAGAAACAGCTTCCGAACACAACACAAGTCACAAGGGTTAAAGGAACAAGACGATAGATAAGCTAGCCTATAGCTTAACACAAATGCATGGAAGCGGATACGGATCACTAGCCTAGCTTAAAACTCCGGGAGAGGTGATTTTGGACAACATCTAGGCTAGCTGGTCTGTATCCACTTCCATTCATTTGTGCTAAGCTAGGTTAACTTGCAGCTGGATAGCTTTCTACTGAACACACAGAGAGGAAATTGGTATGTAATGTAAATGTAAATTGGTATCCATCTTCAGAAGACAGTAAGCACATTTCCAGTAATGTTGCCATGTTCCTTTAAAATGGACGCCGCCAGTCAAAACAAAACATTGGGAGGCCCAAAACCACCTGCTGTTGAACTGTGATAGTGGAGCTGGACGAGATGAACCTGTTGTGGAGAGGGGGAGGGAGAGAGAGAGAGAGAGAGATGAGAGAGAGAGAGAGAGAGAGAGAGAGAGAGAGAGAGAGAGAGAGAGAGAGAGACGCAACATTGCCAATGACACAATGTGATGGAGAGATCTCATTGCAGTCGTATATATCCCATATGGGATGAAGAGAAGTAAGTATAAGTCATACTGTGTTCCAGATGCACTGGGTTTTCGGGGAGAGTAGGTTAGACTGAGAGTGATGCAGTGTGACAAGACAAAATGTGGTGGATGTGCCACAAGGGAGCAGCATAATGAAAGGACCACTGGAAGTAGAGGGGGTGAATATAGTATTACTGAAGCATATGACGTAGATTTTAATCTTCATATGGCCGTTGGTTAAGAGCTAGTTAAAACCAGCTGATAGATAAAGTTGACCATGTATATATATATATATATATATATATATATATATATATATATATATATATATATATATATATATATATATATATATATATATATATATATATATATATATTTTTGTATCTCTCTTTCTCCGGTTTTTCTGTTTTCTCCCCGTCCCAATTTAGTCGTTGTGCCAATTCCCCCCCCTCCCCTACCTGGTTGTTGTGCGCATGTTCTCCTACTGGTTGGTACAAGGGAACCCTGAAGTGGCTCTCTTCTCACCTGGCAGCGAGGGCTCTCATTGGTGAAGTGTAACGCATGGGAGGTCACGCTGCCTTCCTCAAGTCTTGAGCAAGCGCCCAAACCTGACCTGTCCACAACGCCAGTTTCCCACCCACGGCTTCCCTCCCCCTAACCCAGCCAAACGAGTTAGTATAGCGATCAGCCCAAGCCAAGGCAATGCTGACTCCGGGAGTCGAGACCGCAGTCTCTTGCATTGGTGACGAGCGCTATCTCCGCTACGCCACCTGACCGCTGACCATGTATATTTGAGCCAGTCTCCCCACGTCTGGGAGACTAGAACCATCAGGAAATGTACTGAGGAACGCTGATTAAATCAGGAGGTGAAGGTATCATGTGAGGACACAGGGCCTTTCTTCTCTTAAGTGCGACAGGATAACCTTTTGTTAATTCGGAGTAGGGGAACCTTGAAACAGGTACACCGGCCAGTAAACCAGTCTGACCGGTGGGGAACAGGGGGCGGGAATATAAAACTTCATCTGAATCTATTGGCTAGAATTATCGGGGCAAACCAGTATGTGATTTGAGTAGGGACCTGATTTGGTAATAAACAGGGGTGAAAATATATACAGAGAAATCATACTTAAGTGAAAGTATGGGTACCGTCTCAAAATCGTACTCAAGTAAAAGTCAGAGTATCTGGCTAAAAACACACGTAAGTAAAAGTAAAAATGTTTCTACTTTTAAATGTACTTAAGTACTAAAAAGTTAAAGTAAAAACTTTTTTTCTGACTGTCTATTCTCCACTTGCACAATCTCATAGTAGCCATTTCCGGCTGACTTCCGGTTGCCAATGGCACTTCCTGTCCCATCCACATCCATTGGTTTTAGCTACTTTTCTCCCCTTATTTAAACAACTTTGTCGTCACAGAGAGGCAATGAAACGTTTGTATTATTATAGTATAGAATGTATTTAATAAGCAAACGTTTGTCAGCAGGGTTTTTGGGCTGTATTTCATGTAAAAACGTTTACTGTTAAGTTTCCTTGCTCAGCCAGCATTAGCTAACAGAAGCTAGTGGTTAAACAGGCCGGATTAGCTTTGAGCTAACTATCTTTCCCGACCCATGTATTCATTCCATTCTAAACATAACGTTAGTTTACAAAACATGACCCGTCTATATAACGTTGAGGAACAAATTATATAGACGGGTAATGTTTTGAACAACTAACGTTACGTTTAGAATGGAATGCATCGGCAAAGATCCGTTAGCTCAAAGCTATTCCGGCCAGTTTATCAACTTCCTGTCATTTAGAAATATGATTTTATAGTGAAAATCATTACCAAAACGTCCGGAAAAACCTCACGGGAGCATTATAGACGGTCATACAAATGTACAAATGCTATAAGGTGGCAAGAAATGCACTATAAACAATACTTTATGCATCGGCAAAGATCCTTAGCTCAAAGCTATTAAGGCTAATGCTGGCTAACAAGAGGCTAGCGCAAGAAACGACGACGCAAAGTATTGTTTATAGTGCATTTCTAGGAGGTATCGTAACAGATGGGACAGGAAGTGCCATTGGCAACCGGAAGTCAGCCGGAAATGGCTACTATGAGATTGTGCAAGTGGAGAATTCCTCTGATAGCAGGTGTTTAATCAAAGATCCCCGCTTTCTAGTCTTGCACAAGCACCAATCAGCATGGGTATGGGCGGGTTAATTTTCCATTGATGGGGATTTGATTGGCTGTTTTTAAATAAAGTGCGGCCTCAGGATTAATAACGCTAACGTTAGTTCAGCCAGAGAAACAAATATACTAATTTAAATGGTTGGACCTGCGGGATGTGTACTTTGTAGGTCTGAGTAAAAGTACAAGTATACAAACCTAATAATACTAGAGTAAAGTACAAATCCCCCAAAACAGTACTTAAGTATTGTAACGAAGTACAATTACTCAAGTACTTTACACCCCTGGTATTAAAGGATCTCACTCGGGGAGGAGGAAACACAGAACGTGGGCTGTCAGTTGGAGATGAGGACCTTGTCATGTCATGAGCCATTTTCACTCGAATAAACATCAGAAGGAGAGCTCTCATCCATTTTCCTTTCTACTTTTTTTAACGAACATCTTTTGGACAACAGAAACGTCTCCAGTGTTGAAAAGTAACTGAAAGAATGTATTTGTAGGCCCGCAGTGAATGCGAGCGCACGTAAGCGCGCGAGCAGAATTTTCTTTTGCCATTTTTTTATTGATGAAAACGCATAATATGGTTTTTACCTATACATTCGGATCAGCAGTTCAGCACCTGCACTGTTGGTCTGTGAGCCTAGTAAAGGATGTCGCATTGCGTTCATCTTCAATGAATGGACCAATGCAATAGTCTACCAAAGCCCCCCCTCTCTCTCTATATATCACACACACACACACACACACACACACACACACACACACACACACACACACACACACACACACACACACACACACACACACACACACACACACACACACACACACACACACACACACACACACACACACACACACACACACACACACACACACACACACACACACACACACACACACACACAGTATCAATGAGAGCATCAATAATACACCTTCAATGAATGGACCAATGCAATAGTCTACCAAAGCCCCCCTCTCTCTCTATATATCACACACACACACACACACACACACACACACACACACACACACACACACACACACACACACACACACACACACACACACACACACACACACACACACACACACACACACACACACACACACACACACACACACACACACACACACACACACACACACACACACACACACACACACACACACACACACACACACACACACACACACACACACTATCAATGAGAGCATCAATAATACACCTTCAATGAATGGACCAATGCAATAGTCTACCAAAGCCCCCCCTCTCTCTCTATATATCACACACACACACACACACACACACACACACACACACACACACACACACACACACACACTTCAGAAACAAACATAGTATCAATGAGAGCATCAATAATACACCTGAGTGATGTCTAGTAAAAAAAAAAAAAAAAAAAAAGTGCTGGGCCCTTGGAATCATCCTAAGCTACCCCCCCAGCTACGCCCCTGACTTCACATACTACAGTGAGGACGTAGTGTGTGTGTCTGTGTGTGTATACGATAAGCTAAGATATTCCTTTATTGATCCCGTTGGGGAAATTCAGGAAATGTGTGCATGCGTGGGTGGGTACATGTGCATGTGTGCATGTGTTCGGTTTACAGGCCTTGGGCCACCAGAAATAAATAAAGACAGAGCTGAGACAGTGCAGGAGAGTGGCCATTTAATTCAGAACTGTATTAAATCCCTATATTCCCAAAAACAACACACAAAAAGGGAGGGTCATCAAAGAGAAGTCGCCTATTCTCGGTCCTTGCCCCACAATGGTGGAACGAACTTCCCACCACAGTTAGGACAGCCGAAAACCCGTCCAATCTTTCGCCGTCGACTAAAGACGCACTTCTTCAATCATTATATGAAATGAAAAAAATAAAGAAAATATATATAACTCTAACCCTAACTAACCTTACTGCCATGCACTTGTCCTAATATACTAACCTACACTGTAGCACTCAACACTTTGATGAACATTGTTACTCAGCTGATAGAGTTGTACCCTTCCTGCTGTCTTGTTGTACAAAACTTGTAAGTCGCTTTGGATAAAAGCGTCAGCTAAATGACAAAATGTAAATGTAAATGTAAAAAGGTACAGCAATGTCATTTTATGTCAGGGACCTGGGCTTGAACTATGACCTCTGCCAGTGGGTTTTGGACTTCCTGACGGGCAGACCCCAGGTGGTGAGAGCAGGTAACTGCACCTCCTCATCCATCACTCTCAACATAGGGGCCCCCCAAGGCTGTGTTCTGAGTCCCCTCCTCTACTCCCTGTACACACATGACTGTGGCACAGCGGAACAACAACACAATCATCAAATTTGCTGACGACACAGTAGTGGTGGGCCTGATCTCTGCAAACGATGAGAGGGCCTACCTGGAGGAGGTCAAGGTTCTAGCGGGATGGTGTCAAGAGAACAGCCTCTCCCTGAACGTCAGCAAAACAAAAAAGATGATTGTGGACTTTAGGAGGTTGGGGGTCAGGGACTACAGACCCCTCAGCATCGACGGGGAACCGGTTGAGAGAGTGAACAGTTTTAAGTACCTCAGAGTCCACATATCCGAGGACTTGACATGGACCACACACATTGACAGTGTTGTGAAGAAGGCACGGCAACGCCTCTACTTCCTCAGGCGCACTTATCACCTAGACTTTGTATAATAATAGGATACCGATAGCATAACAACGAGAAGAGCCAAACCAAAATGCAAGCCCTGTACCAATTGGTGGGGGTTTGCTTGATCTGTGGTCCCGACTGGAAGGATGAGACATTAAGTTGTGCTTCAGTCTGAAGGAAACTGTCCTTCTGTAAACTAAGTTACATTGTTAATTTAGTTTGTATTTACTTTTCTAGTTTAAGTTAATTCAATTAAAGAAATTGTAACTACAATTACATTTAAAACGTGCACGTGGCGTCTGGGCAGTTCCCATATTACGACTGCACCACTGCGCGCTCCCTACCTGTGGAACAAATTACCTGCCGTCGTCAGGGGCGCCTGCTCTGTCAAAGCTTTTAAATCCCTGCTTAAGACCCATCTTTTCTCTCTCTCCTTCAACCTACCCTGATCTCACCTGGTCGGGGACTGACCTTTAGATTAATCTGTCTAGTTTAGTTAGGATGTCTATTTTCTTCCATATCTGCTTTTCCGCAGCACTACAAACATGGGAACTCTCTAACCCCCCCGCCCCCATCTCTCTGAGTGCCTGCTGTCTCGTAGTGCTGACCAAGGTGATGGATGTCTCTGGGTCTTGGCCAAGATTGCAGAGACTGCTCTACATGCACCACCGAGGCCACGGATCAGCTCCTTACCGTCTTCTGTCCGTGGTCTGTCAACATGGTTTCATTGCTGGGTTAAGCACTTCTATTCTATTCACATAATATGCTTACCTCATATATCTACTCTATTCACATATATGCTTACCACTTGTATCTATTGCTATGTCCGCCCACTACAATCACGCGAGCTGTCTAACGCCTGTCCCGTCTCCCTGTCTCCCTGAGAGTTTCTGTTCCGGAGTGTTGACCGGAGTGTCGGATGTCCCGTGATGAAGGCCGGGAGGATGCGACCCTCTCTGCGTGCCCTCCTGTCTCCCTGTCTCCGGCGGTCTCGTAGTGGTGACCGGAGTGCTGGACGTCCCTCGATGATGTCGGGGAGGTTGCGACCCTCTCTGCGCCGCCCCCTATCTCCCTGTCTCCGGTTGTCTCGGAGCGATGACCGGAGTGTTGAAATGTCCCGTGATTAAGACGGGGAGGACGCGACCCTCTTTGCGCCGCCCCTGTGCCTCAAATAGATTCGCTATCAGCTCTATCTTTAATCTTTCAAAATGTTCAGTTGCTATCGCTATCAGCTCTATCTTAAATCTTTCAAAATGTTCAGTTGCTATTGCATGCACTCATCTGTGTTTCACTACACACATGAGTGCATGCTTACCAACTGTTAGTCTGCAACACTACTATCACCGACATCTAAGAAGGGAGATCCCCCCTTGAATGGCCCTTCTAAGGTTTCTCTCCTCCACACTGCCTGTGGTGCATTTTTCCCTATTGTTAGGTTTTAGTGAGTTTTTCCTTACCTTTGCGTAAATTTGTTGGACCTTATGGTGTTCTTGTTTTGTTCTTGACTTATTGTTATGTTTCTTCTTGACTTGTTTAAAGAAGACGTGTCCAGCCCATGGGGACATTAACGTGTGTTGTCGGGCCTTACAAATAAATTTGATTTGATTTGATTTAGAGAGCATCCTGACTGGCTATATCACCTCCTGGTTTGGGAATAGCACTGCACAAGACCATAGCAGACTACAGAGAGTGGCCCGCTCAGCCGAACGCACAATTGGAGGGGGGCTTCCCACTCTCCAGGAAATTTACAACAAGCGGTGCATGGGCAAGGCTAAGAGAATGATCAAAGACTCGAGCCACCCAAACAACTGCCTCTTTGAACTGCTGCAGTCAGGCAAGCGATACCGGAGTCTCCTGGCAAGCACAGAGAGACTCAGAAGAAGCTTCTATCCCCAGGCCATCAGGATGCTCAACGAACAATAACACTATGTAACAACCATCAAATGCACTCACAGCACACACATCCACACGCACACACTCACTTAAACATACAACTCACTGCAGCACCCACTTTAACCACTTTAGTACACCTAAGCACACTTTATATTTATTGGTAAAGAATTTGCACTACAACCCATACCTCATTACACCTTACTGTAAATTGTACCTTAATTGTACCTCATCCCACTTCTGCTTTGCACTTCTACTCTACATTGAGCATTGTATATATGTATATACTGAAAATGTTTGTCTACGTACTTGACTTTATTTTATACTTGCTATACTTATCTATTTTTGCACAGTCTCTGGAGCGAAACAGAAAGAAGCATTTTGTATAAAAGTATTCTGTACTTCTGTATGACAACTAATAAAGAAACTTGAACTTGAACTTATAGGTGATTGGGAAATGATGGGGGGGGGGGGGGTGATTATTCATAAGCCTGGTGTTGATACTGAAGCAGGTCTGGAATGGAGTATACAAGACTACATGCCTCCTCCTGTGCCCTGTGTCCAAACTCATATGTCTCTCCCTCTCATCAAAGCGGAGCAATTTTGTTACCGGTTACAGCTGGTCCATCTTCTCCCAGGCTGCTCTATTTCAGCATTTCAATTTCCTCCGCTGTGTAGGTGCTGAGTGCTAACCTACTTCAGACTTCCTCTCCGATAAGAGGTGAACCGCTAGACTCTCGGCTCGGTCCCGCTTCCTGTTTGCCCGGGGTGTTTGATGGAGAAGAGGAGATGGGCGAGAGGAAAAACCCTCCCCACACTTCACCACATGGCCACCCGACTGCTAACATTCACCGTGACCGCTAATTTCGTTGCATTTTCAAGTCACACTCGGAAAGCGCACTCGGCTGAGGCAATGTACAGGTAAGATTCCATATTCTTCTCCCCTCCTCTTCATTCCTCTTTCTACTTTGATCAAAGTCTACTTAAAAAGAAAAAATATATATATTGCCTATATGGTGATATTTCTGGTTATAAAGTAAACTTGTCAAAAGGGAACTGTTCCCAATCAATGAGACTGCCCAAAGCAACATATTCACCCACCTGGGTGCGGTAGTGACGAAGAGTATCGGCGGATTGTTTAAAGCAAATTATTTGCTTTATGAGCGCCATCACGTTGGCAGGCAGATTAAATGCTGTTAAAATTAATATCCTTCCAACATTTCTGTTTTTAATTCCAAATAATTCCTATACTGATACGAAATGTTGATAAACAAATTTCTAGTTGCATATGGGCCAAGAAGAGACCTAGGATCAGGAACGTTTATTTGCAGTGGTCAGAACTAGAAAGGGGGAATGGAGTTACTACATGGCCAGTTATATTATTGGTTGTGTAACCATTCGTGCTCTCTCCTTCTGGGCCCATTTTGATAAGCATGATTAAAATCCAAGCCGGGTACAAATGGAACGCAAGCCATGCCATCTGACATCTCAGAGTTCTCCCCTATGCCTCTGGCATTACAGATTGTTAAAAATAATCCCATTGTAAACACAGTCTTTGAAATATGGTCTAATATTAGGAGAAGCTATGGATGACAGAAGGGCTCTCTGCTTGCCCCCATTTATCTCAGCCAATTCTTCTCCCCCTCTGTTATGGATGACTATTTTGATATGTGGAAAAGTAATGGCATAGATAAAACATTTCCTATTTTTGGATAGTTGCCAAATAAATCTAAATCCCACTTCTTCAAATTTGTCCAGATTCTCAGTTATATTAATAACAGGCACCCCCAAAATTGGCCATTTTAGGATCGACTGGGATTTATTCATTTTGGAGTACTTTCAGACTGAGGTATGGTCTCATGCTGGTATTTTTTTTTACATAAAACATACCGGAAGTAAAACATCCTCGACAAACACGATCGCGGTTTCTAGTTAAAACAAAAAAAATAATAACTTTCTAATGCGCGACCCCACTGTCACCTACGCACGACCCCACTTTGGGTCGCGACCCATAGTTTGAGAACCGCTGGTTTAAGGTAACAGTGTGATTAAGGTTAGCCTACCAACGTAGCACCCACGGTTTTGACCCGGACAGATTTATACGGTTAACCATGGAGATTATGGATAGCGCTGAGGGCCAAACACAGTGTGTGAAGAACACAACGCCTAAGAGGTTGTGGAACTGGCTTGGCAATGTAACGCAGGAGGTATAACAATGGGTTGGGATATGGCGGCTAGGTGGTGTAGTGGGCAAGGCACTCGCCACCAGTGTGGAGACGCTAGGATTTGCATGTTCGAATCCAGCTCTCCACATTGTTTTCAGTTTAGCTGGTCGTCCGCAGTAATACACATTGGCCGTATTACGGGGAGGGAAACTGAAGGGTGGGGATCGGGCGTTGTGAACAAGCGACTCCTACAACTCGGTTGGTGCGCCTGCGCAGTAGAATCAGGAAGTGTCGGGGGCAGCGTGAGCCTCCCACGCGTTACTCCTCGACACTGAGAGATCGAGCTGCGCAGGTGAAAAGATGCGACTGCTGTTACCTCAAGTACCGGAGGGGACTTGTGCTATGTATGACTTAGTCCACATTGCAGCCGGCTTGTGGGAGGCAAGAAACAGCGTTTGTGACAGGGGAGGGTTGAATTGGATGATACGAAATTGGGATGGGAGAAAAATATAGAAAAATGGGAGAAAAAGTGGATCAAAAAAAAAAAACAATGGGTTGGGATATTATACGATCTGCATGTGGGGGGGTTTGGGAGTGGCTGCAGGGCAATGGGAGAGGCCCTGGAAGGTATAAATTCAAGGTACTGCATAATTGCAACTCTAAAATGTTCCAAAATGTAGATCCCACTTGTGACAGATGATGTCTCTTACCGGCATCTCTAGCACGCTCCCAATTGGCAATGTCCCAATCTGTCAAATTCTTTTTGTTCAAATCTTAAAACACTGTCAGTGGTTTTCTATATGGTAATCCAGCCAGATTATATGATAGCTATGTTTGGTATAGTATAGAGAAAATAATGATAATCTCTCTGGAACTCCAGATAACACAATTTGTCACGTTGCTAGCATGGAGAATGAGTCTTCTCACCCACTGAGTTGGACTGAGAGAGGTGATGCAACATCTCAAACTCAGACTCAATAATTCAAGGCCCCTCAAATACCTCAAAGAAAACGTTAGGAACTTGTTACATTCACCCACACAAGGGCTGAGGACTCACACACCCGCCCCCCCCCTCTCTCTCTCTCACACACACTCCCATCTCTCTTGCCCCTTCCTCATCTCACACACACACACACACACACACACACACACACACACACACACACACACACACACACACACACACACACACACACACACACACACACACACACACACACACTTTGAGTCAGAAACAAACATAGTATCAATGAGAGTATCAATAATACACCTGAGTGAAGTCTAGTAAAATTAAAAAAATTAAAAAGTAAAGTTAATACCGCATTAACTTTGACAGCCTTAATATATATATTATTATATATATATATAAATTATATACTGTATACACACAACCTGTTGTTAAAAGATAATGGGTAAATAAATAAACATAAAATACATTGGTAGAGTAATTGGACGTCACTAACATTTTGTAATAGAGCTTTGACATCATCTGTGACCTACATATGCTGTGAGGAGACAATACTGTGGACTAGTGGAGGAATGTGTGATGCAAATCCACTGCTCTCTGAAGGTCCCCGAGAACACAGCAAGCCTTTCCTCGCTACATACTGTTATTTTCAATCTCCGTGTCCTCCCCCTCTGTGCATCCATCTTACTCTCCATCTTCCACTGGTTCTTAACATCTCTCTCTCTCTCTCTCTCTCTTGCTCACCAGTTTATCCTCTTTCCTCTCTCTGCCCCCCCCTCCCAATCTTTCTCTTTTCCTTATACACAGGAAGTCTACCTAGCTGCTCACTGCGCTTAAATATTCATATACCACTGGGACCACATCTCCCCCCTACAGAACCACCTGGTTTGATCCTGCCTATCAAAGGCAGCGGCATGGGCATTGCCCGGATTATAAAAGAGAAGAGAAAAGATGGGAGAGAGGTGGGAGGTTGGGGAGAGAGAGAGCGAGAGAGATAAAGAGAGGAGGAAGGAATCAGCTGTCACAAATACAGCTATTTATATGTTCATTGATCTGTCTGGAGAATGTAAGACGTGGACACGAAGATCTGAGCGTCGGGCCGCTGAGCGGTATCTGAGACTCTCGTGTGACGCGGGATGATTGATTATACAGGATGTGGCCCGTTTCAAGTGTGGTACCTGCAGCTTCTCTGAACCTCCCCTCCCGCAGGGGTCAATACATGTCTCGTAGCTAATATAAGGGGTGAGCGATATGAAGGTGATATCAAAAGCCAAGATTAGTCCACATTTCAAATGACTTAATGTGTGTCGAGTATGACTCCACCTTAGGCCAAGCAATCAAATATGAACATTCCCATTTAAAATAGACTGAACGTTCTATCTGGCTTCTGAGAGAATCACAATGTGATGGAAAAGGGCTAGTTGTATGTGTATAGTATATATTCATATTATACATCAGTGTTTCCCCTAGGATAGACACGCGCAGTAAGGCGGTTGTTAGTATCGGTGCATTTCTCTACACTGAGCTGAAATGAAACGATTGCACATAAATAAATATTAACAATATTGATTTACAACACAAATTAACTTATTTACAATTATACATACAGTAGTGACAACACACATATGAACTATTTACAATAGAGGGAGGCACATACAACACTCATAACTATTTACAACCAGTGTCAGAGCGAGCGCACTCAAGTTGTTCGGAAATTCTGAGAGCTCAGAGTGCACACTGGACGCTCTGACCAAAGAGTCAGTTTATCAGAAATTTTCAGAGTGAATTTATTAACTCACCTTAACTAGGGCCCTATGAAATCCGTTTTTATCTTTTCCTGTTTTCGGATATGAATTTTCCCGTTTTCGGATTTCTCGGTTTTTAATTTTCCGTTTTTGGATTTCTCTGATTTTATATTTTTTCCTTTGGATTTAACAAAGAAAAACTATACAAAATTATGTTTTTAACTAACTTTAATAACAGTACATCTGCAAACAGTGCCAGTGTAGTTCAATGTTCAGTGCCAGTTAGGTTATGAGGTTTCTTTTTTCCAATTCAGTTCAATGCAGTTCAACGGACAGTGTAGTGCAATAACAAATAATAATTAAATAGTTAAATAATAATTTGTTTAAAAGAAATCAAGAAAAAAACTGTAAAATGTAATTTATTTCAAAGAGATGTCCTTTAAAGGTTAATGCTTCTCCCCATCTCTGGCTGACATCACCATCACCACATGATGGTTAGGCCTTTTTGTGTTTTCCTCAGTGAGGGATTCTCTTTTGTCGGTCAGCAGCGTGTTGTACTTGCTGAAGCTTCTCTCTGTATAATAATTTTTTAAGTTTAAATATCAACATTATCTGGTCATCCTCAGTAAATAGCAAATACTATCAAACTGGCCAAAGACCAGAGTTGGGACGGGCGCGCACACACACACACACACAGAAAGGGAGAATGAATGAATGGCTTATATGAACTATCCAGTTCATATCAACTTATATCAACTATCCAGTTCGTTTTTATAGTGTAACGTTTGGCTACTTGAAGGAGAGAGAGAGAGAGAGAGAGAGAGAGAGAGAGAGAGAGAGAGAGAGAGAGAGAGAGAGAGAGAGAGAAAGACGCGCGACGCTAGTTAGTCTCGGAGTTGTCTCGGAATGGATTTGGTAGCTTTTTTTCTGTGTCTCCGTAGACCGTGCCGCACCACAGTTTTAAAGTCTTAGTGAAGATTGATTTATATGAAAACCGATTTATGTATAATTTAGCTAGCTCACCAACGTTACTGTGATTAAAGCAAACTTAAAGGGGCTATGTACTGCTATTCCTAGCACTATTTGGGAAACTTTACACAATTCCTGTTAGTCTATTGAAGACATCTGTAAGTTTTTTTTTTTTTAAATGCATTGTTTTATATTTCTAATCAAGTACTCAAAACCATAATTTTTCAGCTCCAAGATTTCAGGCTGTTATGGCCTGGCTCCGCCCATAAGCACTTTGAGTGACAGTCAGTCCACACAGTCTGCGACTGGTAGGAAGAGAGAGATAGAGAGAGAGAGAGAGAGAGGGGGGGGGGGGTGCGAGAGAGAGAGAGAGAAAAGAAAGACAGGCCATCTCTTCCTTTCGTTTTTTCTCTCCCTGCGGGGCAGATTGAAAACCGACACCGGGAGAGAGAGAGGGAGAGAGAGGGAGAGACAGAGGGAGACAGAGAGAGCACTTGGGGGGGGGGGGGGGGGGGGGGACCTGCCGCGCCACACGGGAGAGGGGAGGAAGGGAGGCCCCCCCCCCCCCGCCCCTCGTTTTCGAGAGGGTCCCACCTCCCGTGTGGCGCTGCAGGTCCCCCCCCCCCCCCCCCAAGTGCTCCCTCCCTCTCTCTCTCTGTCTCTCCCTCTCTATCTCTCTCTCTCTCTCTCTCTCCCTCCAGAGTATGCAGAGGTGTCGGGTTTCAATCTGCCTTGCAGTATGAGGAAGTGGGCGGGCATTAGCTCCAACCACAGAGCCAATCGCATCACTGTGCGCTACCCAGCGTCCGAATGACGTGACTCAGCCGTTCAAATCAAAATGGCCTGATTTACTGGAGGAGGAAAGGGGCTGAGCTGAATCAGAGCAATCCGCCAATATGGTATTTAGACACTAAAACACATTGATACGAACTCCTATTACTATAATACAATGCTAGAGACTAAAAAAATGACATTTATAGTACATGTCACCTTTAACAAAAAAAGAAAGACATTTTTTTTTCTTTAAAACATTTTTTTTTTTATTATACTTTTTTCTGGAGGGGCGGGCCGCCCCGCCAAGGCAATGGTAGGGGAACACTGTATATATATATATATTTATTTTCTATAGCGCTTTTTCAATTACCCAAAGTCGCTGACAATAGGCAAAAAACTAAGAAACAGAGAACCACAGGGAAACAGGGAACAATATGAATACACAAGAACATAAAACCACGAGTAACAGGCAGAAAATACAGGAGTCAGTAGGGGAGACAGTCGGGAAGTAAGTAAGGGAAACCGAGGGAAGGGGGGGGGCAGGAGAGGAGAGAACGTAGGGCAGGGGAAAAGGGGGTGGTAGGTTGGAGGAGGGTGGTTATGGGTAGGGAAGGTTGAGTCGGGATTTGTAGGTGGCGAGTGAGGGAGAGTATCTGATGGTCTGAGGGAGGGTGTTCCAAAGTCGGGGTGCAGCACGTGAGAAAGCCTGATCACCAAAACTGTAATTTTGATGACGAGACGGTGAGGGAAGCAGTGGAAGAGGACCGGAGGGATCGGTGGGGCGGTAAGGGAGAAGGAGGTCAGTCAGGTAGGGGGGGCCAGGCTATGGAGGGCTTTAAAAGGTGAGGAGTACTAATTTGAACTGTCGGCTATGCGTTCCTTAATCCGGAGCCAGTGGAGAGAGTGGAGGACAGGAGTGATGTGGTCACGGAACCGGGTGTTCGTGAGCAGGCGAGCAGCAGAGTTCTGGACCATCTGGAGTCTATATATATTCATGTGTACAGCATTGTATGTACAGTATAGTGCACATGGCTTTATGTTATAAATGGATTAAGGGCGGGACCATGTGTCAACCTGCACGTTGCACTGTGACTGAAATCCCTTTGGATCCAACCCCATGCCTCCATCACTTCACAAGTGTAATGCATGAGACAGAGAGGAAGTACGATCCTGTGAAACTGGAAAGCCATCTGGGACTTAGCATGTCCTCATACCTGCTGCCATAGCCATAGAAGTGGTGTCCAAAAGCTAGGTACTCTACCCTCTTGGAAACTGGGACATTGGTTTCCCCCCAGAGGATGTAAGCTCCCAGTAAGCATCTGCTTCTCTTCCTGAGCTGTAGTGTCTCTCAAAGTCTGCCCCGACATTTAAGGGATTTGGGCCTTTGACTATCAAAGGGCGAGACTTGCTGGGACTGTGTGGGAGAGTCGGGGCTTCAGTCTGGAGTTTGATCTGGTCTCCAGCACCGTGGGTCAGCCTCCAAGATTAGGCCTGCTTTGCGGAGAGAGTGCTGCAGATAAACCTCTCGTGGCCTACAGGTTAGAGAAGCGGGGCTCGTAACCGGAAGGTCGCCGGTTAAAACCCCCGGATCAGCAGGAGAAATATGGGCGGGGATTGGGAATTGCATGAGTAAAAATCCCCCCCGTCCCGCAATACCAACCGCTGAGGTGCCGTTGAGCAAGGCACTTAACCTCCCAACTCTACAGAGCAACGCACTTAACCCCCAAGAGGCTCTACAGAGGGTGGTCAAGGCGGCAGGCAGGATCGTCGGGACTCCTCTACCAAACATCACCTCCGTCTTCACCTCCCGCTGCCTCGACCGCTCCAAGTGTATTATCAAGGACCAGTCTCACCCAGCACATCACCTCTTTCAGCTCCTTGCCTCAGGGAGGAGATACCGGTCCATATGCGAAGAGTTCAAGATTTATGAACAGCTTTTTCCCCCCAAGCAGTCAGACTGTTAAACTCTCATTGACTGTCCCCTCACGTGCACCATGCACTTACCTGGACTTGATAACCACTATGTTACAGCTCATCATGCACTTTATTATTTAAAATATTCTGTTATATGTACAGTGTTATGTGTTACATGCAGGGGCGTAGCTGGGGGGGGGGGTAGCTTAGGATGATTCCAAGGGCCCAGCACTGGGGGGGGGCCCAATTTTTTTTTTTTTTTTCTTTTTTTTACTAGACATCACTCAGGTGTATTATTGATGCTCTCATTGATACTATGTTTGTTTCTGAAGTGTGTGTGTGTGTGTGTGTGTGTGTGTGTGTGTGTGTGTGTGTGTGTGTGTGTGTGTGTGAGAGATATATATAGAGAGAGAGGGGGGGCTTTGGTAGACTATTGCATTGGTCCATTCATTGAAGATGAACGCAATGCGACATCCTTTACTAGGCTCACCCACCACTAGTGCAGGTGCTGAAATGCTGATCCGAATGTATAGGTAAAAACCATATTATGCGTTTTCATCAATAAAAAAATGGCCAAAAAAAATTCTGCTCGCGCGCTTACGCGCACTCGCATTCACTGGGGGCCTACAAATACATTCTTTCATGGGGCCCAGAATTTGGAGCTACACCCCTGGTTACATGTATGTATATTGTACTACGGTCTGTGGGAGCTCCCCTGCAATTTCGTTGTATACTTGTGTGCAATAACAATTAAAAGTCTATTCTATTCAGTGGAGCTGTTCAATGGCCAACACTGTCATCATTACTGTACTCCCAGGTGTGAATGTGAAGCAGGGCGTTGCTGAAAAAGAGCATCCGTGCTCAGCGAACCTACCCTGAGTAAATAAATAAATACATAAATAAAAGAAAGTATAGCAAACTAATCCTTCAAGCGCTCTATTGGCCTAGATAGAGAGTAATGGGGCAAGAGCCCAAATTCATTGCAGCAGATTAAGAAGCCTATAACATGTTTTCTGCAGGCACGATGCTCACCGCTGGTGTTAATGGTGATGCAACAGTTGCAAACCTAATAATATTTCCCAAAAGGCCTGCATCTTCCTCAGTCTTAAGGCCTGCATCTTCCTCCGTCTTAAGGCCTGCATCTTCCTCCGTCTTAAGGCCTGCATCTTCCTCCCTCTTAAGGCCTGCATCTTCCTCCGTCTTAAGGCCTGCATCTACCTCCGTCTTAAGGCCTGCATCTTACTCCGTCTTAAGGCCTGCATCTTCCTCCGTCTTAAGGCCTGCATCTTCCTCCGTCTTAAGGCCTGCATCTTCCTCTGTCTTAAGGCCTGCATCTTCCTCCATCTTAAGGCCTGCATCTACCTCCGTCTTAAGGCCTGCATCTACCTCCGTCTTAAGGCCTGCATCTTCCTCCGCCTTAAGGCCTGCATCTTCCTCCGCCTTAAGGCCTGCATCTTACTCCGCCTTAAGGCCTGCATCTTCCTCTGTCTTAAGGCCTGCATCTTCCTCTGTCTTAAGGCCTGCATCTTCCTCTGTCTTAAGGGCAAATGATGGTTCTTGCAGCTTGCACTGAAGGGACAGAAAACCAATAATGCATGACAGCCGCCTTGGAAACGCCACAGATGATGCACAGAGAATGCATTTGTTCCATGCGTGGCACAACACAGCGGATGCCATAGAGAACTCAATCATCCTGTTGCTTAGGTAACTAGTCTTCTTCTAACTACTAACTTCTAGTGAGTTAGGCCACATTTGTAAATGTTTAACTTTTAACATTTGTAAATTGGGATATTGTACACTGTTCACGTGTGAAGCCACATTACACCTGTTCAAAGTCAAGGTAGCAGTCCATAGGAGTGAGAAGCCATTTTCTTTTGTAAATAATGTATCTCCCGCCTTACATTTAGTCATTTAGCTTTTATCCAAAGCGACTTACAAATTGTGTACAACAAGTCAGCAGGGGTACACCTCTGGCAGCTAAGGTGAGGTGGTATTGCTTGTCTAGTAGTGCCGAACATATTAGCATAGTAGGTACTGTAGTAGTATAGGCACACAGTAGTAGCATTGTACATAACAGTAGTAAGAAGGTATCTTATTTTTTTTATTGAAAAATTGTATTTTTAGTTGATGGCAGAAAACTGGGTGCTCACTGTCACACAGAGAAGCTGCACAAACTGGCTGACAGTGAGCACCAAGTTTCGGTTGAACTATCCAGCTAATGCTCTGTCTGTCTGTCTGTCTGTCTGTCTGTCTGTCTGTCTGTCTGTCTGTCTGTCTGTCTGTCTGTCTGTCTGCCTGCCTGCCTGCCTGCCTGTGTTTGTGTGTGTGTCTCCGAACATGCTGTATTGGTCTGAACCTGGAGGCTATATGCTATGACATATTATGCTGCCAGATTGGTTATTGGTCTGAACCTGGAGGCTATTATGCTATATGACACATTATGCTGCCAGATTGGTAGTGGAACATTGATTTAATTTTGAATAAAGTATATTGGCAAAGCTTTTAGCCATCATATCCTCTGGCCATTTATTTGATAGACTGCCTGCTGACAGTTTTAGTAAACTATACTCTTAGTTCTGTAGCAGAGAACTCATCCAATTCTTACCACTCAAGATATTTTCATTTAGACCTGTAAGTTACAGTGAAGTTTATAATGTGCGGATAGTCAAGAAGTCAAATTGTGAGGATCTTGATCCTTGCCTCCAGCCTCTTATGCTAATTTTGCTCATAATTGCAGTGCCACTTGCTCACATTTTCAATCCAACATTTAAAATCCCAAATGTGTGGAAAGCTGCTCAAGTTGTTCCATTACATAAAAGGTGGTGATCCCAGTGACATAAATCATTATCATCCAATAATTGTGCTGCTTCGCCAAAATCCTAGCATAATTAATTAATTCACAACCACAGCAATCAGGGTTTTGACCAGGGCATATTACAGGTACACCAGAATCAATATTAGTGTTAACTATCTTGATAACCATTATCACTGTGCTAAATTTTGCACTAAAGTTATGTTATTTTTAAGTAATTTATTTTTGCATTTATTAATGTATTTACATACAGAGCACACAGCGCAGTATCACAATTGCAATGGACCTAACACCAAGGTTGGAGTATGTACAAAAAAAAGGAAAAAGGAAAAAGGTTGCCATGGCAACAGGAACCCCAGATCAAGTCAATCTATCTGGCTTGCCAATCACGGCCGAGTGAGAAAAAAGGAAAGAAACGAAGGACAGAGTTCCTTTCAAGAAGGCCGAAGTGACTGAAATGCCATTGATTTTTACCGCACATTACAATTGTAATGCACAGTGGTGCAGTGCTGGGCAACCGCGGTCAAACGGTGTTTGGGCTTCGAAGTGCGCGCATCCTATTATTATGCAAAGTCTAGGTGATAAGTGCCTAGACTTTGCATAATAATAGGATACCGTTTGGCCTCCGCCCATATTACGACTGCACCCCTGGTAATGCAGCATATGACCTAACAGATACCATATAGCGTTTTCTACTCTTTGTGTTATGGCAAGTGAAACAAAACAAGTCGTTTCCTCTTCATAGCTGAGAGTGAAAGATGGGATGTGGTCTCGCTTGCTTTTCTTGGGATAATTACAAGAACTGAAAGAGCTGCTCATACAATAATACACCATAGAGCTGAATACAACATGAAACGGTATGTGGCAAAAGTCATTCCTTTGCTTGTACTGTATGCTTAAAGGGGAACAGCATTTGTATTGTCTATGGGGTGGGGGTAATACAGCATGGTAGAAAGAGCCCAAACTGTACTCAAGCCTACGCATCCATCGGGAACATGCTTCAAACCCTTTTGGGGAGAGTGTCATCAAGGTAATCTCGCCAGGCAGCTAAATGACAAAATGGAGCACAACATTATAGAATAATATTAAAACATAGAATACATACTCAATAATCACAAGCACCATTGAAATGCTTCTAACCTAGGGCAGGTATATCTTACATTTATGAGTTTGTTTGTTTTGCAGAGTCCATTGATTTTGTGAGATCACAAGGGAAGTTAGGGCATCAGTGCAGGCAGGGTTCGTTTTACTGCACGGTTGCGGCTTGATACAATGTGCATTTCCTGACTCAAAATGACAAAAGTATTGCGACCAATATCACCATTGCTGCTCTGACTCAAACTACACAGCACTGATAAGCATGACTTCTGAATCGGTACTCCAACCAAGCTGCCCTCGGTTTACACCGCTCACGCTTTCCAGAGAGTAAGCTCACAAAATCAATGGCTAAAGGAAAGTGTCCTAGCTTACAAGTGTTTTAATTTCACTTTCATTCTGTGCTCCATTAATTTCCCCTGTTGAGCTGCCTGGCAAGGTTCCAGTGGTGACGCTCTCCCCACAAGGTTTTCGAACATGTTGTAGTACCTACTAATATATATAAATAAATAAAAATGCCAGTTGTTCCCCTTTAACACACTTGGAGATCCCTCTATTACCAGAGACATTCTACTGAGTTAGTAATCACACCACACTTTCCTTGTTTGTTTGTAAAACACGTACAGTAGGTAGCAGTCATTTCTGTTATTGTGATTTGCATAATTTCTGTTGTGATTGCTCTACGTAGACTAAGCAAGCAAACAAACATTTTTCTACAACTGAGCGCCTCCTATTTTTGTTTACATTTCGCAAGCGTTATGCACACACTTTTATGGCGGACAGAATTGCTTTCTTTTTGCTGAGGGGCATTTCAGTGAAATTAAATGGATGAGTATACGGTAACATGAATGGTAAGAAATCAAAAAGGCTTACCTGAATTGAGGACAGTTGATAATGGCGGCAGCAAAAAAAGGGTAGGAAAAAACAATGAGAGAATAAGAGTTAGGCCCAGTGGCAATAACATGATACAAAACAACACACAATAAATATTCGTCATGACACCTTAGACATTCTAGTCACCAGTAGGATGGCTCCATATGTCACAGGTTGACAGGATTTATTTCACGTTCTTTTTTTCCCCTTTCTTGTCATGGACCATAAAATGCCTTGTCTCATTGGAACGACTAGCATCCATTCTGTGTCTCCCCCATAGCTGCGTGCCCCGGACTGTGAGAGCCGACTAATTAGTGAATGAATGGGCCCAGCTGTGGGTGGTTAGGATTGATTGTGGGAAGACCCGCCTATGTATTTTTCCTAGTCTCTCATAGGTGTGCATGATGACGTGATCACTCGCACACCTGGGCTTTATCATGGCAGCCGCATCGTTGAGGAGGACTGATTCTCTTTTGAGTGGAAAACTGTAACACGCTGAGACTGAGGCCATGTCCTCACGTATCTGGATCTTTTGCCAAACGGATATTCTCAGGCTCTGTTTAAAATAAAATCCCCGTCCACACCACAGTGTTAAAAAAAAAAATCCATCCAGACACAAACACATATGAATTGCTCCAACAAGCATGCGGGCCAGCAGGTGGCGATAAGCGATGTACGAGTGGTCAGGACGACTGAGAAACGATAGGAATTGTCCATTGGTTCACCCAGCCCACTTGACCATTCCTAGCATTTCCATTGGCTATATTGACATACAAGATGATAAATAGATAGATATAGCGGAGGATTATGCAGTGCAGAAACAACCAATCTAGATATGTCACGATTCAATGCTTTACTTCTGCGTACTGGGCGACGGAGAGATACAATGTCAATGTTGAGATCACAATCTCCTAGATGCACCAAGTGAATCCACAGTCACTTGCTCCTCAATAGGAAACCAACCTAGATTTACCATGAAGGACTGGTTCTAACCGAACCGTTCGTTATACAAGTATCACAGAGACGTTTCAAAGGTACTCGAGGGTTTCGGACAGACATACGGGATGGTTTGAAATCTCGGTGTTGCTAATAAACATTTGAAATATTCTTTATAAACTGCTCAAAACGGCATTATTTCCGGCGTTGGGTGCATGATGCGCATGCACTGTGATCACACCAGGCAGCCAATGCCGGAAATAATGCCGTTTTGAGCAGTTTATAAAAAATATTTAAAATGTTTATTAGCAACGCCAAGCTTTCAAACCATCCCGTATCTCTGTTCGAAACCCTCGTGCAACTGTGAGTACCTTTGACATTTCTCTGTGATACTTGTATAACGATCGGTTCGGTTAGAACCAGTCCTTCAGGGTAAATCTAGCTTGATTTCCTATTGAGGAGCAAGTGACTGTGGATTCACTCGGTGCATCACAGTCACGAAAGGGGCTAACAATCTCCGGATTCTGAAACTAAATGGCGAGTCCTTATCACAAAGCAAACTATATATATACTAATTACAACAAGACATTCATTAATTGCATTGTACTGTTCACGTGTGGTGCCGTCGTCGCATATATAAGTAAGGATAGTTTGAATGACATTTCAGCACCAAGTCCACGAAGTTATTATTACTTCAAAGCGCTACTGCCTATATGGATAAAACAAGGTGTAATAAGGATGTTTTAAGTGGTGGTAGTTTCTCTGTAAGGACATTATAGCTGAAATATATAGCCTAGCTAGTCTATAGTCGGTCTGATATATATTAGAGAAATAGTAAAGTAATATTCGCCAAACAATCTGACGGGCCAGATATTATTACGGTCCGCCACAGTCTGAGCATGCGTAGTGAGCTGTGGCGTCATCGTTTATCTAGACCATAGGTGTCAAACTCACGGCCCGCGGGCCAAATCCGGCCCGCCACGTCATTTGATGTGGCCCCCCAAGAGCTCAGGTAAAAAAAAAAAAAAAAAAAAAAAAAAAAAAAAAAAATTTTACATTAATATTGGGTTAAAAAATACCAGTGTTAAAATAATTGTGGGTTAATGCGTTAATAAAGCTTTAACTTTGACAGCCTTAGTTATTACACATTCTTACACATACATGTATGTTGAACATCTGAGGTAACAAAGGAAAAAAGCCAAAAGCACTTACTCCTCAGACATTCTTTGACAATTTTACAGCTCAAAATACAAAAAAGATCCAGGCGGAATAGGTAACAAAGGGTTGAAGAAATATTGTCTGAACTGTCAGATGCAAACTGGCTGTGTGACATAACCGAGCATCTCGCTCAATTGAATAAGAAGCTGTAGGGACGCAAACAAGTCCCACCCAAAACTTGACCAATATAGTTGTGAACTGAGACAACCCTTATTTTGTTATTTTTGAGTACAGTTACAGTTGTGTGTTCATGCAGACACATAATAGCAATTCCATTACGAATTGAAAATGGGGGACCCTGATGTAAACAAGTCGAAAGTCTTTCTCTGGTCTGCATCCCCTTAACAATTGTGTGTATTGAGCTGTACTGTACTGTACCCATTCTGCAATCTGTTAATTAAACTATCTTCCATTAGTTGGATGTATGGTCTCTGCAAGGTTGTGTGCAGCCATTTGTTTTTGTAACATCTGCTACATCTGTCCCACGTGTTCTTTGCAGCTCACAGTTGTTAGTTCTGCCCCTCTTGACTGTGACAAAAAGGTTTTGAACAAACTTAATGTCATAGCTTGTATTTGATGATATTCTTCTTTGTTTTTTTACTTGAATGGTTTGATCATTGATTGGTGGAGTAATATGGGGTTCTGATAAACTAAAATTATTTGTTAAAATAACATAAGCTAACATATATTTTTACATTTATGCAAATTAATATGCAATATGTATAACTTGAATAAGTAATAAATACAGAAACACCATGTTTAACAATATGTAAATGTGTAGCTACATTTATTTTACATTACATTAACATTTATACGGTCTTTGGCCCTTTGAGGGCAACCATAATGCTGATGTGGCCCTCTGTGAAAATGAGTTTGACACCCCTGATCTAGACTATGCGTTTACAGTGGCTGCACGGATCCACTGAATGGATATTTTGGAAAATCTTCACTTTAAAATGCGTTTGAGAAAATCTCCGTTTATGTCTCTGAAAACACCCTTTACGTGTGGATGAAAGGCCCAATCGTGGAAGAAAATGTGCGTTTGGCAAAAGATCCAGATACGTGGGGACATGGCCTGAGTTCTCCACGAGGCGTACAACTCGTTCTACATCAACGACGGCATCCGGCATCCGCAGTCTTCCTCCATCTCCTGTCTCCAAACCATCTCCTCCACTGCAGGCGCAGAGGTCTACTCGTCTGGGGGCTCCTCAACGTACTCCAATTAAGTGCCCTTTTCTTACAACATTTATGATTGGATATTGAACTGTGAACAGGATTCGGCCAGTTTCGCACAGAAATTCTCATCGACACACCGCATGTTCTGCTCTGTGTGAGCTAGGTGTGCTATCTTTGCCCAGGGCAGCTGCATATGTTTTATCCCCCATCCTCATTCATTAGTTGGTTTTCAATGCATACATTATTTTACAATATAATAATAATTAATTATAATAACTATCTCTATAGCACCTTTCACACATGGACCGCAGCCCAAAGTGCCCCACAGCAAATAGCATATATACAATTAACATAGGCATAACATTTGTATACAGTTGACAGAATAAAAACAATACATAAAGTGCAGACATAAGAATAGGTATAAAAGACAATAAAAGTAGTGTAACGTAGAACGTGCAGACATAAGAACAGGCATAAAATAAGTACAATAAGTACAATGTTGCTCGAAGGCATGTGAAGCCCCCGGAACAGCCAGTCCCCCAAACACCCCACACATCAATCCCCACCACATCCCCATCTAAGACACCCCCCCCCCCCCCCCCCCGATAAAGCATGTCACGATCTAAGGAAAACACAAACAGCCATGCACGGCGACGGGAATGCCACACCCTGCGGGCCGCCCCATCTCCCCCCGGTCCCGGCGACCTCGCCACCATGAGGAAACCAGTGAACCCCACGCCCCCACCCCCAAACTCCACGGAGGAACGACAGGTCACGCACCCCAGGACCTGCAGCCACGCCAAAGGAGCCACGCAGCAAGGCAGCACCCCAAACACCCAGACACAACAGCGATCAAATGAGAAGACATGCAGCATGACACCGGGACCCGAGGGACACCCCAAAACACAGCAGAAGCCGTAGCGAGCCCTACGCGCAAGTAATCCCCAAAATGTCAGCGAACCAAGGAAGCCCAACCAAAATCCATCAAAGCACACGCAAGAGACCAGCACCCAACTCCAGGAAAGGTCCGGGAAAGGCCCAGCCGAATCCATAGAGGCCATAGGCTCCAACCAAACCCCCTCCAGATCTCCCCAGAGCCGAACACCAGCCTCCTGCACGCGCCCCGACCAGTCCCCACCACTGAACTCTCCCAACCCACCGATACCCCAGGGACCCCCTGCATAAAGAACCCACCACTAGGGATGGGAATTGATAAAATTTTATCGATACGATTCCATTATCGATTCTGCTTATCAATCCGATTCTTTATCGAGTCCCTTATCGATCCCTGATAAAATAATCATTTAAATAAATAAATTGGAAATGCAACAGAACTAAGCTGGTTAGAATAACAACATGCAACTTGACAATTCTGATTGTCATTTATTGTTGAGCCCCCATGTCAGAAAAATTCAAAAACTGTAAAAAAAAATAAACATGAACCATACAATTAAATAAAATAATGTATTTGAGATGCTCTTAAACTAATTTAATCTATCAAACTAGTTCAATAGATTAAATTAGTTTAAGAGAATCTCAAGTACTGTAGTTGTTTAATGCATTCAACAGGTCGCTATTCCTCTGACTCCTCTTAGTCCTCTCTTATCATCTGGTCTTTCAGAAGACCAGCGCTCGCACACACACACACACACACACACACACACACACACACATGCGCACATGCGCACACACGCACATGCGCACGCACACACACACACACACACACACACACACACACACACACACACACACACACACACACACACACACACACACACACACACACACACACACACACACACACACACACACACACACACACACAGAAAGGGCTCCGGATAGACGGCTCCCTCCCCGCTCGCCCCCACCCTTTCTATGTCAGTCAGCTGTTCTCTCTCTCTCTGTGTGTGTGTGTATTGAGCATAGTTAGCTAGCGTTAGCTCCGCGGCTCGAATTAAATGAATGACTAGGTTGCAAAGCATTGCAATAGTTTTCACTGCACATAAACAGTCAAACAGCGGGAGCTTTTCGGGACCATATACGACCAAAACCCAGGCAATTTCGAGCCCTTAAGGAATCAAATAGTCTGCTGCTATGGCTGCATGCGTGGCGCTAACGTTATTGTTTTCAAATGCGCAACTGTCGGAAAAACATGGCAGCGATAAGAGGAATCGATAGTCACGGAGGCATGCGATTCCAGGAATCGGACAATACGGGAACCGGTTTTCGATTCCCATCCCTACCCACCACAGCCCCCACAGCACCCCAAAGCGTCCCAAAGGTCCCAGTGCCATCCCAGACCACCCATAATGCCACACACCAACTAATATAAGTAGGCTAAGTCAAAAACAGTTACAGACTGTCAGTGGCGTCTTGTGAGTAAAATGACAGAGGATGCCAGCCAAGTCAGATATTTCTTTTCACAACCTATGTTTTGATAATGCGTTAAACGTTGCAGTGTCAAAACCACTAATATTACATTCAGACGGTAGGCGCCGACAGTACGTGAAATAACAAGCCAGGACATTAGAGCGTGTGTCAACTGTGCGTCAACTGTGTAAACCTCATAACTGATAGCTTACATCTCTGCTGGGACGTACCAACTGCACACACCACAGTGGGGGGTTTATATACAGTGATGCCAGTAACGCGTTACTAAGTAACGCGTTATTGTAATCTGATTACTTTCCCCCCGAAAATAGTAATCTAACGCGTTAATCTTTAAAAGCCAGTAATCTGATTGCAGTTACTTGTCCAAGTGGCTGTGCATTACTATTTCGTTACTATCTCATCATAAATTCATAATGCAGGCGGAATGCAGTATTTTATTTCGTTTTCGACAGTCAAAAATACATTTTGAGCTGTTTTTCTTTTGGGAGTGACGTGGTGTGGCAGTGAAAGGGTTAAATACAAGAATGTGTCCCGCGGCGTGACTGGTCCCTCTGTCTGTGAGTGACTCTGCTTTTGTCCAATCACATTCCCCATCCACAGTCTGCGAATCAGAGGCAGAGTAGGGCGGGTCTTCACAGCACGTCATGTGACATATGCGCCAATCGTGTGACAGCAGGGCTCCGTCGTCGGAGAATTCCACCCCAAAACGCTTGGCAAAATTAAAAGTGAAACCGCAAGATGACTTTTGCGGTTTCTGTTCAGAATTCCACCCCAAAACGCTCCTCTAAACGTAGCCTCAGTCACTACTTCACGGCGGAGGAAACAAAATACTGTCTACCGCTAAAAACAGCACATCCAATTGCATTGAAAGCATCTGGAATCACAACACTAGCCAACGCTTCGACTAGGTACAGGAGGGTTGATGGTGGCAGAGCAAAAGCTCTTATTTGCCAGATTTACAGTTAATTTACATGTTAAAGAGAGACTGATTGTATGTTTATAGAGAGACATTTATAAAAACAATTTAATAGTTACAGTTGATATAATTGAAGAGTTCAGCCTGCATTTGTTAGATGTGATACACTGGTTTTGTAAAACCACTGGCTGGCTGCTCTAATGCTGTGAGCATCATAGACTGTTGCTTTACCATACTTGATGGTACAGAAGCTGAAGCACTAGTTTAACAATTTACGTTATGTGCAGAGAAACAAGTTAAAAACAATTTATGCACTTTCAATAAAGCGTTTAAAAAAAAACTGTTGGGGGAACGACGACGACTTCGTAACCTAGTTACTTTCAAAGTAACTAAGTTACTCTGATAATCAAGTAATCAGTAAAGTAACTTAGATTACTTTTTAAAGGAGTAATCAGTAATCAGTAATCAGATTACATTTACAAGTAATCTGTGGCATCACTGTTTATATAACATCCCCCATTCCCAACGTTAGCTACTGCAAGCTATAAAAAGGAAACAGTGTGATCTAGTGAGCTAGAATCAGAATATTCTACCCATAAATAGCTAATGTCAAATATAACCACCCTCCTCCAACCTACCACCTCCCTTTCCCCTTCCCTACTTTCTCTCCCTCTCCTGCCCCCCCCCCTCCCCTCGGTTTCCTTACTTCCCTGACTGTTCCCCTACTGGACTCTGTGACAGGTGGCAGTATCGCCTACCTTTTGAACTGGGATAGTTTAGTGTGGGGCCACTTTAGTGTGGGGAGTGTCTGCAGGAACTCCTCCCCCTCAGAGGGAATCAGGACGGAGCAATCGCTCAGAGATTTTATTGCCTCAAACCTATTGTTTCCCGTATGATAGCCATGCCCAATATACACGAGTAATTGCGATCGCAATGGGATCACTGGGATTATTCTTTTTGGAGTACCTTCTGGCTAAGGTAAGGTCTATTCTATGTCTATTTTACCGAACCTAAAACATGCTTTTGGTAACGATCGCAGTTTCGAGGTAATGATGATTTTGTGAAGAAACATAATATAATATGGTATATACCTTTGATTTGGAAATATTTGGAGTTTCAGGCGAGCAACCCGAACGATTTGGGCATATGCATAAGACATCATATCTCGCGATCCAGAAAAAAAGACTGGATTATTTTGGAAAGGGGCGATGTTTAACGTGTAATAGCGCAAAAACTAAAGTATGTAGAAATGAACTGGTTTGTCACTGTTGGACTATAAACAATGCCTGTCAAACGAGCCATACTATTGTCTCCATAGCTATAATACAGAACATGCAATGGGTCCGCAAACATTGCGAAAATGGTAAATAACGCTGGCGACATTGAGTAAAGATGGGAAAACAGCGTGGCAGTCGATGAGTTAATGGCCTTAACACTTTGAGTGCCAACGACGAGATTTCTCGTTAGTTCATGCCAACCGTTGAGTGCCAGAGAGACGAGAGATCTAGTTTTTTCATCGTAATTTTTGTAATTATCGATTTCCATAAATTTTTCATCAATCTAGCCTCACGTTACCAGTGGGGATCTGTCTGAACTCGAACAGGGAAAATACCGCCCCCTATCGTCTCTCCGGATGGTACTGGACCCCTTTGGATTGGATTGAATGAAACGCATGGAGAAAAAAAAGTCCTGCTTCCACATTTTACTTGTCAGACAAGTAACCGGAGACGATCCAAGTAATCGCCCACCACCAGAACAGCGGAAAATGTGTGTTTCCAGTATCCAGCGTTGGATCAATAAACACGATCGATATTTGGAATGGCGATCAGGAATTGGAATAATCTTTTTGGAGAAAATCCGATCTGAGGTAAGGAATCTATTTTACCAGTCTTGGGATAATCAGAGCTATTTTCACCTATATATCAGCCAGTGGCGGCTGCTGACAATTTTTTTTGGTGAAGCACAAATTATTATATTATATTTATAAAACATCCCCCAATGTGTGTGTCAGTAGTGGCTGGTGAGTTAAAAAATTGGGGAGGACGGGAGAGATAATTTTTTTTTATAAAGAAGTACAGAGACAGTGTGGTTATGAAGACAGCAGACAGTCACTACAGTTAAAGACAACAGGCACTAGTAATAAATACCTTGGAGTAACTCTTGACACACACCTCACTTACACACATCACAACAATAGCTTAGTCAAGAAGGCAAATAAAAAACTATTTGTTTACAGCAAGATCAGACCATTTCTCATCCTCACTGTTTCAAACACATCTACATGCATTTCTTTTGCAATTTCATGCAAAAAGAGCTTATAAAATGCATGGTAAATGTCCATCCTGGACTCACCACTGTACTGCACTCTCACACTTCCCTGCTACAACCTTTCAGAACTACACAAAAAATCTAGCCACTAAGTTCTATTTTATGCTCAGAAATAACACTTCCCCAATACTCAGCTTTACTGCCAAGACACAATATGCTACAAGTCAAGAAGTATCACGACATCAATCCCACATGCACTCATTCCAGTACCGGCTTACACAAATAATTATGGACTAAGATCATTCTTCCACACAAACAGCAAAATCTGGAACGAGATACCATTCCACATCAGAGCAATAACCTCCATCTCACACTTCAAACAGGCCTACAAACAACATCTGATGCTAGAAAACCTCTGCACTCACTGTGTCATTTAGCACAGACCCAATAGCATTGATTACTACAGCACACACACACACACACACACACACACACACACACACACACACACACACACACACACACACACACACACACACACACACAAATAAACACAACGGCCACAGCGGGCCAACGAAATTTCACAGTTTTTCTCACAGAGGAAAACATTTCGAATAAAAAATTAAATAATAATAAAAAAAATATATATATAATGTATTAATAATAATATATTTTTTTGTCTGTATATTACTAGTGAAGCACTGCCTCACTAGTTGTCATGCAATAACCTCCACTGATATCAGCGGGTGCCATATGTGTGTATGTGTGTGTCTGTGTGTGTGTGCGATCAGGAAATAAGATAATAAATTTTTCAGCCCGCTTCTATAGCGTGCATAAGTACACATCGATAATCTAGCGTTTATTTGAAAACGATTCATAAATAGGCCGAAAAATGACAACGTGTTTTGTGTATTCCAGTGTATTCCAGTAAAGGGCGATTATCAGTATGTAAATTACCCAGTATGGTTGTCAATATCCCAATGTACCCAACCCCCCCCATCCAACCTCCTCCAATGTACAGTTTCTACGTCAAATGTATATACTC
Source organism: Notolepis coatsorum (assembly GCF_963971535.1). Lineage (NCBI taxonomy): Eukaryota > Metazoa > Chordata > Actinopteri > Aulopiformes > Paralepididae > Notolepis > Notolepis coatsorum. The sequence continues at coordinate 33,956,853 of NC_140180.1, read as the reverse complement.
CCTTTTCTTGACTCCTTCTGTATCACAAACAGTACTGTATTTGCAAATCTGGTATGTCATAAATGTATAGATGTAGCAGTACTGACTATCTGTATGTCATGTATGTCATATATGTCCTGATGAATTGAAAATGGGGGACCCTGATGTAAACAAGACAAAAGTCTTTCTCTGGTCTGCATCCCCTTAACAATTGTGTGTATTGAGCTGTACTGTATTGTACCCATTCTGCAATCTGTTAATAAAGTTTTCAATCAATCAATCAATCAATCAATCACAGAATCTTCTGACATTTTCTGGAACTTTCATAAAACGAGTGTTTTTCAAAATGGTATAAAACGGAAATGAACCGATTTGAAAAAAAAAAATCCGTTTCGACAATGTTGACTGCAAACAAGTCATTGATAAGCGACGGCCATATTATACACATAGCCATAATTTAAGATATAGTTTATGCGTTCGCAAATATGAGAGCTCTATCATTGAAGTGGGTGGTGGCACGCAACGTCGGCAAGCGGAATGGTTGGCTGTCTGCAAGCAGGATTTCCTACCCCCAAGATCCCAGTTATAACATAAAATGTTCCAAATAAATATTTACCTCTGTTACACATTCATCTGTTGTCTTGTTGAATTACTGTGTGTGGAAACTAATAACCTAGTCCAGGTCAATTTCCTCATCCTGTGACACATACAACAAACAAACTAACCCTTTGCCACACTATTCATTATTTTGTAAAAAATAAAATATTAATACAATAAACATATATATTTTTTAATAATATGTACGTGTAGTTATGATAATTTTATATACAAATGTCAAAAGTATTCTAATTATGTGATCACACCTCAAAAAGCCACACACTCGCTTTCCCGTTTCTTCCAAACGTTGCAGGATGAAATGGGTTCACAGCACCAGGTACACATGCACACACCAGGTACCCCCCCCCCCGCCACACACTCTCTGAGCTTTAATTATTTCTAGTTAGTTCTATTGATTACTTTAATCTTAAAATGTTCATATATACTTTGATTCTATTGCTACTATGTATGCATATGCTTTACTACATGCATTTATTGCTCCTATGTTTGCCCATTGCGAACACGGGAGCTCTCTAACTCATGTCCCTGTCTCTCTGTGAGTGGATGTCTTGAGTGATGGAGCCAGCCCTGCTCCTGCCCCCGTTGGGCTGGTCAAGGTGGTGTGATCTTCCCCACACCGTCCTTGATGTGGCAAACAGCGCTGACTGCAGCGGCTATTCTTCCTCAAACCGGATCTGACTACCACAGGTGCGATGGATCTACTCTACGTCGCCCTCAGTTGACCGGCATCTAACCATGCCCGCTCTACTTCAACTGGATCCATCTAACCATGCCCGCTCTACTTCAATTGGATCCATCTAACCATGCCCGCTTTACTTCAACTGGATCCATCTAACCATGCCCGCTCTACTTCAATTTGATCCATCTAACCATGCCCACTTTACTTAAACTGGATCCATCTAACCATGCCCGCTCTACTTCAACTGGATCCATCTAACCATGCCCACTCCACTTCAACTGGATCCATCTAACCATGCCCGCTCTACTTCAACTGGATCCATCTAACCATGCCCGCTTTACTTAAACTGGATCCGAGCGGTTCTCCTTCCCCCTGGGGAATATGACTCTGATACTTTGAGCTCCGAGCCTTGACTTTTAGCCTTTATCATATTTTTGCCTTCTATTCTCCATCTATCATCCATAGCAACACTATATTATCACCGACAATTTTCCTATTGCTAGGTTTTAGTGAGTCGTTCCTCATCTTCATTGGGGAAAGTCTGTGAGTGTTGCATATATGGATTTTATGGTGTTTTTTGTTCTTGATCTATTGTGATGTTTCTTCTCGACTTGTAAAGCCCATGGGGGCAATTCCATGTGATCTCGGGCTCTACAAATACATTTGATTTGATTTGATTGGATAATTGGCGATGGAGCAGACAGTGTTTGAAAATACAACCATTACCATGTTGGCAGGTTCCATTCATCTGTGGCTTTATGGTCTGTCCTTACATTTATTTGCATTGTGGATGTAGTCTTTTTATTTAAATGTATGCCCCCTCAGTGACGCGGGAAGGGGGGGGGGTGCTGCAGGGGCTGCAGCACCCCCACCTGGCAGGGAGTGTAACTGCAAGGTTGTTTTGGCTTTTATTCCATTGTAATACCGTATCCTACTCATGTCACCGAGCGGCACTGCAGATTTACCCTACTCTTGGAATTCATTACCGGCCAGATCCTTATAGGGGCGCTGTCTCGATAATGCAGTGTTATTAAAGCAGTGTTAAAGTTATGCGTGTAGCCGATGGCCTGGAAGCGTGTATATTTTCCCTAACGGAGTTGCACTTCCGCGTTCGGTTTGCGCGATCTGAGGGAAGGAGACCGTTCACGCTAGTGTAGAGGGGCTAGTCGCTCAAAAATATATCGTTTTATATATAATTGTACCAACACAGATATTAGGCAGTACACACATTGTCCTGCAATACATGTACAGTGAATGCACAGCTACATACGCCATTTCGCCCTATATTTCTATCGCTGCTGCGGTCTACAGAGAAATGCAATTCATGCCATGAAACTGCCTAAAATATATTATATACAATATATATAATTGTATCAACACAGATGCACTGCATGGCACACATTGTCCTGCAATAAATGTACAGTTGATGCAGCTAATCACTCGTGTTTGACCTACATGAAAATACCTGAATTGAAAAAGACAAATAGATGTTTATATATTTTTTTATTTCGTGCACGTTGTGCAAATGGAGAGGCTGTGCTCTTTGCACACAACCCGTTTCGGGAAACCCAGCCAGGCGTCGGGGCGGCAGTGTCAGCCTCCCCGCTGGCAACGCTGTCTTCCTCCTCCTCCTCCACTAGCGTGAACAACCTCCTTCCCTCAGAGCGAGCCCACTTGTATCACCGGCAGCTGGACAGCAACATCGGAGCACTGTGATTGGTCCCGCCCCTATCTGCTCCCGGCCAATCAGATCGTGCAAACCGAACATGGAAGTGTTATCTCAGCACCGCCAACTCTGACTGACTTCCCGCGCCCCTGTGCCCCCTTAAGATGTAGGTCTTTCATGAAAAGTGGCCGAAGTGGAGAAGTGAATGAATAAGTGTAATTTTCAATAACCATAACGGCACTAATAATTTACATGAAAACCTCTAAATAAATATACAGTAGTTACCCTGATGTAAAGTGGGCGATTATTGAAGTTTTAAAATAATTCCTACAAACATTTTTGAATATGTCAAATGACAGAAAATTGCTTCTCTCTGGGAATAACCCCCATGCCCCCCCACTTGAATATATATGTAACGGATGGTACCGTGAAGCGCAGTCACGAAGGACTTCAGATGTTGTGAAGTGACTGGGCTGAGTAGCCGTGCTATGGGTTAAACTCACTCTCATCCTCAAAAGACACATAGACACGTTACAAAGCATTCAGTTCACTTCTTGGTATAGCGGTCTGTGCTGTTGCCCGTGGCGTGGGAGACACAGGTTCGAAACTCCCTCAGGGTTTAAGGTGACAATGTCACAACCGTTACATATATATACATTTATTTTTAAATGATAACCCTAACTCTAACCAGGTTGCTTTAACTACTCTGGATGAAGGCACCATTCATCACTCATCAGTGTTTTTCTTTTGTTTATGCTCATTTTCAACCAGACATTCAGGTAGTAGTATTTGGTGTCTCTGCCTTGTTAACCAAGACCGGTGGTGAGTTATTGACGGCTTGCAGAAATACACAAAAAAGTGGGATGAATGTTGACATAGTTCAGTGTGCTAGAACTTGTTTTCATAAGAGATGGAAAGACATCTTCTCTCCTAAATTATTAAAATATCGGTTTAGGCATCAACGCGATGGATACAAAGCCAATTATTTTCGCAAAGGCATCATACAGTATGCTATCATTCAACACGCAGAGCAGAAATCCATCACACATTGGAACACAGAATACTTGTAGTACTTTCTTCCAGTATGGCTGCCTGTAACCACTTTCAAAAAGAAAATGCTAATTTCTGTGTAGAGTACCTGTAAACACTAGAAAATCATGGTACTACTGTTCTACTGTGTTCTACTTGTTCACAATATCCAGTAATATGACACCAAATGATTGTGTTTTTGTTGATATATTTCTCATATCAACACATAGCAACCGTTGTCTCTTTCATTGCCATGTACAGTATACAATGGTTGCTATGTTACAGGCAGCCATGCTGGAAGAAAGAGAACTACACAAACATTCAGTGCAAGGTCTTGGACAAGAAAAACAACAATATTTTCTTTTTTTTTTACTGTCGTTTTTAGAGTCAGCAGGCATGTTCCCAGAGCAGTACACCAGCTAAATGCTCCCTCTAAAGTCAAATAACCAAGGCAGTGATGAGACACTGGCAGATCAGTGGCTCCCGCCCCAAAAAACCTCAGACCAGCAAGGAGACCATAAATCATGTGGATTTACCCGCTCCCATTAAAACATAGGAGGTGGGGATCACATTTTACAGCACGAGTGCTTCCCCGGCCCAGCAGGCCAGCCGGCATCCAAACGGGGAGAGGAGAGTGGAAGGATAGGGTGACAAATTACAGCCTCCTACCTGTTCTGGCCGATACATCATTCATGGGGGGCAATTTTTTTGATAGACTGTGAAAGGATGGGATGGAGACATTGGGTGAAGATGGTGTGGGTGTGTGGGTTAAAGACTGGAAAGGTCCTGTATTGTGCCACTAGTGAGGCCCTGACCATGGCTGTAGCTAGAGCCATTGTGCAGGACTGACCACTGTACCGGAGGATAAGAGCTGATTGCTATTCATTATTGACACTATTGAATTTTCTTAGCTATTTTATGAGTCAGGCAGCATTGCACCAAATATGGCCTACAAAGGTTATAGAGATAAGCTTGAGTAATTCTTTTTGTGGTTGTATGCTACATTAGCTGCTTGAATTTAAATGTGGCTTGTGGAGTAAAATCAGCCAAACTCGGCTTATATTAATAATAATCAGAATCATAGGGACCAAAATGTAACAATAACGCCAATTAACCAACAAAGAGTTATTATTCTATGTTCCTATCACAAGGCAGCAATCCTAAATTGTGCACAGGCCCCACATTTTAATAAGGGTGCATAGTGCTGGGGCTAATTGAGTAGGCATTCACATAAACGCAATGGTCCCTAGATACTGGCACTTATCTAGTATATCCACCTCAACATACTGTAGCCCTGGGCTGTTTTCTGTATTTAAATAGTGATTAATTTCCATTTTATATCAAGCCCTTGAGATTTCACTCAATGCTAGTGTTTAAATTTTTTTTTGCTAAAGCTGTTTTTATTTGCTAAAACAAACAATGACGTGTAGAGTACTGTATGCGTGAACAACGTTTCACATGACCATAACCATTCATATACATTTTTTCACTGGCTGCCTCGAATAACGGATAATAGGCCTATAGCACATTGTGCTATTAAGAAGGTTGATGACACAATTGGCTATGGTAGTATAAAGAAAATGATAATGAAATAATGGTGCGTCCCTTCTTCCTTCTATTCCCATTTGGAATATATGAACTAAGGAAACACAGGAATTAGGAATGTGCAAAGTTGTCAATGAGTCATAACAAAGGGATTCAGGGTGAAATGGATCTTAGTTTAGAGAATTGCCATACTGTAGGCGCTACCGTTAGAATTGAAAATGGGGGACCCTGATGTAAACAAGACAAAAGTCTTTCTCTGGTCTGCATCCCCTTAACAATTGTGTGTATTGAGCTGTACTGTACTGTACCCATTCTGCAATCTGTTAATACAAATTTCAATCAATCAATCAAACCGTGCAGTGCTTATTGAGCTCAAGCTCTGCCTCAACCAAGAGGAACAGCCCTCCATAAGGAGGCTCCTGTGGTTGGAGAGAGAGTATACGGCAGACCGTTAATTACCAAGGCAACATTGGGGAACAAGGTAAGAGGCATGTTAATGAAATACTAATAAGCCTCCAATTTCAATCCTCCGGCTTTGCCACCCTCTTAAGTGATCTCAAGGACTCCAGTTACTTCTGCGAGCCGGTCCCTGTTATTGCTAATTACAATCCCTCACATGACGGAAGGGCAGTTTAGAGCCCATTATTTCTGGAGATGAATCATCTGTGTCTTGTCCTTTGATGGAGGACACCCAGGCATTCGCTGACATGTTGCATGGAAGAAACGAGGAACAATACAAAACCCCAACAGGAGCTAACTTTTTTGGGTAACAGTCCAACACAAATTCTCAAGAGGGATGGTGCTTATTGTGGTCCCTGTTCCAATTCAGCTATTTTGGGACTATAATTAGTGAGGAATGGAGTCAAATAGACATGGATACATATCATCACCTCAAAAGCCCTGTTGATTTTTGAAAAACTGGGCTTTTGAGGTGATGAAATCACTGCGCCCAGGCAGCAGGGGTTTGGCAAAAAGTAGTTCAGAGTATATTATCTGCTTAGAAAACGAAAATGGCAAAGAAATTAAGATATTTCTCCACATGGTAAATACACAGGTCACAACATGTTTACAGGAACGTTTTGGAGTTGTATTTGTAGTGTTTCGTGACTGTTGAGAACTAGGCTACACTGGCACACCTACTTCCAGTGAATGACGCTAAGCTAGGCTAACAGTGCGGCTGTTCCCTAAGCCTAATGCATGCATAGAGAAGAAAATGGTATGTATCTGCTTGTCTAACTCCAGGGTAGATGGCAAATAAGCTAATTTCCCAAAAAGTTGTCGTGTTCCTTTAAGAGCTGTCTGGTAACTGTAAATCTAGAGTGAAAATCTAGGTGGAAGGTAATGGAATTTCCACTACAGTCATCCTTTGGCACAAAATAGCTGTTTCACAAGACTGTGCAACACACTGAACCACAAACTGATAACATCAAAAGAAACTCTTGGAGCACTAGGAAGTGGTGAGGAGGGAAAGAGAAAACAGCCAGTGGACAAGAGGGGATATTCTCGAAGAAGAAGAGCAATTTCTTTAAGGCAATCTTTTGACTCTCATCCTGTGATGGCCGAGTGTCACTACTCCCCATCCCTCAAGTGCATCTATCACTCACATAAATTGATCGTTGGTCGATAGCACTGGAATGGCACATCCACATGTACAGTAAATATCTTGCTCGGAACAGAACTGCTTGTTTACTCGCTTCGAGCAGACTGGAACATTTACCTGAAAGTGTCTGTGGACACTGGACAATCATCTAAATTCCATTATTCTGATGCAATGACAGCACTGCAGCAAGTAAGCAGTGGTGAATTTAAACATCAGTGGAGGTGTAATCATTTGTAATAACGTTAATAATGTCCTGGCTATATGGCTATAATTGGCAGGCTACTGTACAGTATGTAGTACTATATATAGAGAGATAGTGATGCATATTGTGTAGGGATGTCCGATATTATCGGCCTACCGATATTATTTCTATAATCTTTATTTACCCAGGCAAGCAGGTAAGAACAAATTCTGATTTTATTTATTGTCAAAAGTATGCATAATGTTGTGTTAATTCCACAACAAGAGATATGTAATGTTAATTACCTGAAATTATTCCATTTTTGGGGGGGGGGAAACCCTGCATATATCGGTATCGGTTGATATCGGTATCGGAAATTAAGAGTTGGACAATATCGGTATATCGGTATCGGTAAAAAAGCCAATATCGAGCATCCCTAATATTGTGTCATCTGTTGTCATGCAGCAACATGGACAATGTCACTTTTTGGTCAGAAGAAGCTAAACAAAAAGCAAATTTGCCACAAAATAAGCACCTTTATTGTTTGGCACTTTATAGCAGCCAGGCAAAATGCTTCCATAACACAATGCCGAGAATCATGGAGGAACGAACAATTTCACTCACCGACAATCATACTGTAAATGATTTACTGATTAACTCATTCTGCGCCATACCCGAGTATAGTCGGGTTTCGCGCCAACTGTTGAGCGCCAAAACCCGAGTATACTTTTTCCTATATCAAATACACTTGGCCGGAGCTCCCTGGGCCTCCCTGGCTCATCTACCTACATTACAATGGCAATTGAATCCTGTCAGGTGGCAGTATCGCCTACCTTTTGAACTGGAATAGTTTGGTGTGGAGACACTTTTTCTTTTTTTCTGCAAGGACTCCTCCCCCTCAGGGGACAGAGTGACAGAGCGATCGCTCTAAGATTTTATCACCTGAAACCTATTTCCCGTATACACGAGTATAGGCATATACACGAGTAATCGTGATGGCGATGGGATCACTGGGGATTATTCTTTTTGGAGTACCTTCTGGCTAAGGTATGGTATATTCTATGTCTATTTTACCAAACCTGAAACATGTTTTTGTAACGATCACAGTGTCGTATTTTACCGGACCTAAAACTTGCTTTTGGTAACGATCACAGACCCCCCCCCCCCCCATGATAATTTTGTGAAGACACATATGTACATGGTATATACATTTGATTTGGAAGTATTTGGGGTTTCAGGCGAGCAACCAGAACGATTTGGGCATATTCCATATATGAAAAAATACTGGATTATTTTGGAAAGGGGCAATGTTTAGCATGTAATAGTGCACAAACTACAGTATGTAGAAATTAACTCGTTAGTCAGTGATGGACTATGAATGCCTGTCAAATGAGCCATACTATTGTTTCCATAGCTATAATACAGAACACACGATGGGTCTGCAAACATCGCTAAAATGGTCAATAACGCTGGCGCCATTGAGTAAAGATGGGAAAGGGCCTGGCACTCAATGAGTTAAGGACCTAATCAGACCAGACACATTGTAAGGGTCCACCTGTCCCAGGACTTTTCTCCCCCGTCTGTACTCCTCAAGAGCCTCCACCTTTTCACATTATCTCCCATGGTCTCCCTCCACTCATGAACAATATTCCTCCGCCTGCTGGACAATTCTCAACATTGCACCTTGTACATTTATTTCTGCTCAAACTGTCTGTCTTTCTGAGTGTTCTCACCATCCTGCTGTCTATCCCTGTGTACCTCTTGCCCCTTGTTTTCTCTTGTCTGGTATAGCTTGATTATTGTCTTTAGTGTTTTGTCCCCAGTATGTTTTGTGATGTTATTCAGTAGTTTACCTCCTTAGTGTTCTTGCCTGTAATTATGTTGTCTGCATTGTTTCCCCTGCCTTAGTCTTGTGTTGTTCAGTGTGGGTATTTGTATTTCGGCCCTGTGTTGTATTGTGTTCTAGTATAGTTATTCCCCAGTGTGTTTTGGCCTTGTGTTTTCCTATACCCCTGTGTGTTAGTTCTACCTTCCCTCTCAGGTGTGTCTTGTTAACAATTACCCCCTTATGTTAATCAGCCTGTGTATTTATGCCTGTGTACCCCTTGTCTCCCTGTGGCGTCATTGCGTTTCCTGCCTTGTTCACCGTGGTCTGTTCCTGCCGTTTGCGGATTAGTCTTGTCTCCCTGTGTATCCTGGTTCTCTCACCTGGTAATGTTTTTGCACCGTGTGCCTTTCCAGCTTTGCTGTAATTTGTTTTCGTTTATTTTCTAGTTTCTCCGTTTAGTGTTGTTACTGTTTGTTTAGGCTTTCTTTCTTTTTTAAGTGTCTCTCCGGCGAGTATTTACTGCACCGTCTTGTGACGTGTCATTTGTTTTATACTTTTTTGGAGACTTGCTCTCACCTTGCTTTTCATTTTCCAAGTGTCTCGAATTAAAGGAGCAGTGCTCATATTCGACAACCTACATCTACCTCTCCCTCGTCTCTGTTTGCAGTTGGGTCCTCTACCAACACAATCCCTAACACACATATAGGCTTGAATGAGTGTGTACTGTGCATACAGTAGATTGTAATAATACATGCATACAATCACTATAGGTACAGTGCAATACTTTCAGTTTTAAGTATTACCTAAAGTTCAAGTGGCCTCTTGAAAAAGGTCTCTCCTTTCTATTCAGGATTCAAGAGTTTATTCATCACATACATATCAGGGCATACAGTGAAATGCGGTTGGCCATGCCCGCTATGATTGTGCAATAAAACAATAGTAATAGTAATAATAATAAAAAGATAACTAGAATAGACATGGTAAATAGACATGTTAATAAATCGCTTCAAGGCACTGGATCCTATGTACACTCCTATATAATGTGCCGTTTTTCTTCTATGTCCCTATGCTATACTTGCTGTTACTAACTATACTATGCAACAATCACAACAAGTTATTTTCTTAAAGTGTCCTTTTCATTCCTTTAAAGTGTCCTTTTCTTGTGTGTTTAAAGTGGCCTATGGTGCGTTTGTGTATGTGCAAGTGCAGAATGTTGTGTTGTGTGTGTGTATGTGTGTGTTCATGTGTGCTTGTGTGTGGAGAGATCAGTGTTCATTGTTCTGATGGCCTGAGGGAAGAAGCTGAGCCTTAGTCTCTCTGTTCTTGTCCCAAGTCACACATGTCCAATAGCACACAATGAAACAGGCAGTCAGTGCTAAGCTCTGGCTCAAACAATCCAACATCAAATCATGTCAGATCACTTGCTTGCTCCTAATGTAACATTAATGCGCTCTGACGAAGCCAACAATGGTTAACTATAGTATACTTCTTCAAATAGCATCAGGCAGCTGTAAGTGAGTATTTGCTCTTTGCATAGTACAAATGTTAGTCAGCAGATTAGGGGAGGAAGACTTCCCATCGTCTTACTTTCTGGTGATGTAGGCTGGCATTTCTTTAGTCCATAAGAGGGTAGGCCTTTCTGGGGAAAGTCTGTCACCAGATGATCCATGTGTATGTCTTTTAACCAGTGTCGATTCCACAGCCATAAGCAGCCATCAATCTCTCATCACTCATTGTTATTCTGAGATAGGTTTTGACACATTTTAAAACGGAAAATCATTTCTCATTGGATGTCACAGTGATGCGGAACAGCTTGATAAGCTCTGAGAATGCGCTTGGCATGGAGTTGAGCTTGTTCACTGTGGACAAGATGCCATCCTCCTCATTATCTTCATCATTAACTTTCTCAACCCTGTGAGGCTACCCGGTTGCAAAATTACAACACCACGTTTAGCTTTTAGCTATTTAAAAGAAAGTCTGTAAATGTTTCTTTTCTTTTTTTCTAATCACATTTACATATTCAATGGGTCCTGTTGTTCAGCCTCACAATGCTATTGGATAGTAAATGTGTTTATGGGTCCCACCCTCTGGCCTCTGAATTTGCTAATGTATATTTTATTTGGGCCTCAAGGAGACTAGTACCGTGGCTGTTTGACACTGGACTTGTAGTACTGTGGTGTCAATGTGGTTTTCATAATTATGCATTGGCAAAGGCCATCACACTTCCCGAAACTTGGGGGACAACCTAGCAAATGCTTGGATAGCATCAAGCAGGCCTTTATTCTCAGTGACTCTCTTCAGTGAAATTGAAAGAGAATCGGTCGGGGTTTCAAAGAAGATTATCTTGTACTGGTCACCCTCTCTCACTGTCCAGTGCTGGATTCCATTACAAACCCAGTAAGTAGTTTTGATACTCGTCGTTCCTCAGAATTCCCATTCATCTGGCAAATGCATCTCTCATTGTGCCATTCCACCCGTCTTCTGACCGCATTACGTCTAGTTGGGTCTTTGTACCCCAGTGAGCGTTGCAGCTTTTGGAATGGCCAGGCCCCATGTCTGAAGCTGCTCTGACAGACACATTCTGTATGTTGTGCCCAGAATTCTCTGAAGTGTGTGGTGGAGGATTATGAAAGGGAATGATGCGACTTTAATTTTAAGGCCAGCCGTCTCTACTGATCCGTCTTTGTGGGCTTCCACTCTTGCCTCCAGTATTGTCAGTATTGCTTCGTGGCACAACTTTATCTTCTGAATGGCCCTGAGCCAAAAGGTGAGCGGCTGGCGCAGGTGCGCTCTTTGGCACAAACCGACTGTGTCATTTTGTGATTCTGGTGAAGAATAGCGTCCATATCTCTTATCTCAGTTTTGCATTTGATGCGCTTGTCACTCTGAGAGCCCGTCCACAAACTCTAGGAAATGTCCCTATTAGTAGAACTGTTTTGTGGCCGCAAAAAGTCAAGCCCTGTTGCCAGAGCAGAGCTGTAACTGGAAACATCACTTTCAATTGTGCCCTGTTTTAGTAGCCCTGTTGGAGCCTATTGCTGTGGCAATTGCAATTGGTGGAAAGGAATCCCAACCTGAGCATGGCATATGAGCAAAATGGCTGCCATGTGAATATGGTCAATTGGCTTTTTGCACAACCTTCTGTAGCGCTTTGCAGTTGAGGGAAGAGTGGTTTCCATACCAGGTGGTGATGCATACAGTCAGGTAGGGCTGACCCCTACTAATCGATTAGTCGACTAATCGGTCGAAAGGGGCCAACCTCTTAGTCGAATATAATATATATATATATATATATATATATATATATATATATATATATATATATATATATATATATATATATATATATATATATTTTTTTTTATAATTTTTTTCAAAAGAAAAGAGGCATAGAAGCATGGCTAACGCTAATGGCACGCATACCAGAGGCTAACTGCCTACGAAAACAGGCACAGAGGCAATTAAAGAGGATTTCACCCATCTAATGAACACACTATACTAGACAAATATCAAGATGTATCCATCAGTGGACCAATTGCATGCTTTTGCAGAGGACAAGAAGCCTTCAGTCGACTCCTTCAGACATTAAGCACCCCCCACAGCCCAAATGGAATGAAAAAAAAAAAAAAAAAAAAAATATATATATATATATATATTTTTTAAGTTGACCAATAGTCGACTAACTGCACATTTTGGCCAATCCTAGTCGACCATCCAAATCCTTAGTCGGGGACAGCCCTACAGTCAGGAGGCTCTCGTTGCGTATGTGTAGAAGCCTGTAGGACAGGGCTATTCAACTAAATTGTTCAGGGGGCCACATTGTCAGAAACCCAAGGGGCCAGGGGCCGGACTGCCACGGCGCCTCCCCGTGCTATGAATATATGTACACTTGACACAACACGCAACCACATTTTCACAACTTTTATTTAACTACATTGCAAAAGTAGTATACTTTTCAAAAAAAGTGCTTCATTTATGTGCCACATCTGCAACATCTCCTGCAGAAAGTGCTTCTTTTATGACTGTGCAACAACTGCAACATCTCCTCTTCAACATTTCAATATAAAAATAAAATAAAAAACAAACAAGTGCATGATGTGCATCTGAACATTCTAACATCAACAGTAACACTTGAACAAAAAACACATTTATAGTGCAGCTGAGCTTATGAAAAAGTGCTTCATGTCTGTGCAACAACAGCAAATCACAGCATCTTATTAGCACTTATTGTCCACTCTTAACTCTCAAACATCAGGGGGGTGGGGGGCAGACAGGCCTAGCCTACATACACACATCTAATGAGAGCGATTGCACTTCTTTGACTGGGCAATGGCAGAGAAAGAGGGTTCATAGGAAGTGAGGGCTACCCGCAAACAGTGATGCAAATGCTCATTTGTCAAGGAGGCACGTTGCTTGTTTTAATGGCATTCATGTGAGAGAAACTGGATTCACAGGTGTATGTTGAGCCAAACATTGTTAGCACAGATATTGCCAGTGTTTTTATTTTGAGGAATGTCTTGACATGAATACACTTTATCCAAAATGTTGTGGTGGATTAATTCTCAAGTGCCTGCTTCAGAGCAGATGATGCTTGCATGTCAATTATTTCAAGTTGCAGGAGACCTTCATCAATGTGAAGTGATGCAAGGAACTCTTGTCCTTTTGTGGAAATAGCAGCTACATTGGCAAATGGGTTGCTCACAAAATGCATCAATTCTCTGGACATGTCAAATTCATCAAATCGACTTGCAAAGTTTTCCCTCAATTTATCAATGAAATCTGTCATTAATTGAGTGACTTTTGGCTCAATTGTGCGTGTTAACGTTGACATCAAAAGAAAAAAGTAAAAAAAAAAAAAAATATTATTATCATGTAATCTTTGGCGGGCCGGTCAGAATCATCCCGCGGGCCAGATCCGCGGGCCGCCAGTTGAATAGCCCTGCTGTAGGATCTGGGGCCAAGATGTCTTCAGCCGCCTGAGATGAAAGAGGCGTTGTTGTGCTTTCTTCACCACCTGGCTGGTGTCCACGTCCCAGGTGAGGTCCTCTGTGATGTCCTGTGTGCTCGTCCCAGGTGAGGTCCTCAGTGATGTCTGGTGTGCTCGTCCCAGGTGAGGTCCTCTGTGATGTCTGGTGTGCTCGTCCCAGGTGAGGTCCTCTGTGATGTATGGTGTGCTCGTCCCAGGTGAGGTCCTCTGTGATGTCTGGTGTGCTCATCCCAGCTGAGGTCCTCAGTGAACACTGAGGAAATTGAAGCTGCTAACTCTCTCCACAACAGACCAGTTCATGTGGTCCAGCATTTATCTCCCTCTCCTGTAGTCCACGACCAGCTCCTTGGTCTTGTCAACGTTGAGAGAGAAGTTGTTCACCCGGTAGCATTGTGGCAGGTTGCAGACCTCTTTCCTGTAGGCTGTCATTGTTGGTGATTAAGCCTATCACTGTTGTGTTATCTTAATCACCGCATTGAAGCTGTGCATGGCTACACAACCGTGGGTGTACAGGGAGTAGAGGAGGGGGCTCAGGACACAGCTCTCAGGGACTCTTGTGTACTGTTGAGGGTCAGAGGGGCTGAGGTATTGGGTTCCCATCCTCACCACCAGGAGACAATCCGACAAAGTCCAGAATCCAGCTGACAGGTTCATGGTATTAGCGGTTATATTACAGTAGGTTGATGGTATTAGTGGTATATAAGTATGTACATGTGTGTATGTGTATGTGAGAGAGAGTGTGTGCAGCAGATCCAAGGACCAGCTTAAAACTCTTCTGAAAATCTGCTCCACTCTTTCAAAATAAGCCACAGATAATTTTTTACCAGGTGGTAAAAGTAGATTAGGCCTATTTGCTGAAAAACATACTTAGCAGGGTAAAACATAGATTAGGCCTATTTGCACACTTAGTAAAGAGTAAAAGTATAGTCAACAAAAATAAACATCCCTTATGAAAAAGTACCATGATTGGAAGGTTGGAAATACCATGATGTAAATTAGACTATACAATGATATTATTGAAGTACAGAATTGGTACCATGGTGATACATGACTTCTACCATGACAGTACCATGTCAAATGATTTACACAATGGCTGACCTGGTACCATGGTAAAACTAGAATTACCATCACACTACCATACCTTTTTTGTAATGGATGAAATGTACTGTACACATTCGTCAAAACAATGGTAATTTTACTCACTTGCCTTACTGGTACCATGTTAAAAACCCACCCTTGAGTGAACGTATGTGTGCCATGCATGTGTTTTAATTTTTAGAACCAAGCTATTATATCTAAGCAGCGAAGCAGAGCTGTTCCTATATTGCCAGTGATAGAATCGAGTAGGTAAGGGATATGTACAGATAGATATAGTATCTACATATATGTAAAAATTATTATATACAGGTATGTACAGACAGATTTGGTTAGATATATATATATATACAGTATATATAGCACTATTGTACATGCTATCATACAGAGTTATGAGTCGACTATAGTATGAGGTAGCCGGTAGGTAGTTATATTACTATGATTACAGTGTAGGGCAGTTGTAGACAGTGAAATTAGTAGGTCAGTATAAATTGAGTACAGGCAACAGAGTTCAAAGTTTGTATGAATAAGAGAGCCTAGGGTATAGGCAATGGAGTCAGAGTTTATATGATGTGGGGGGGTGGTCATTGTGGTATAGAGTTCAGGGAGACGACAGCTGAGGGAAATACGCTGTTCCTGAGTCTGCTTGACTTGGAGCAGAGTTTCCTGTAGGAGAGCAAACAGTCCTGCTACTACCAAAAACCAATGCAGCAAAGAAAACTGTGTTATATAGAGCCATGTCATATTGGAATAAACTGCCAGTACATCTTACTCAGATAACCAGTAAGATAAGTTTTAAAAATAATTTGAAAAGAGCATTGAGAGAAAAAGAAATTAGTTTACATTAAAGAAAAACACAGATACTGTAGTTTACACTGTAAAGATATGACTGTCTGAGAGTTTAATCCCTTTTATTGTATTTTCTGTGATCTGATACTCTGTTTGTGTACTGTAATGCTATTTGGAAATATTTTTATATTTTTATATGTAGGAATATTGGAATATATTTTTAAATGTATGCTACTATAATGTTATGTATGTATGTACTGTTTTTGTTGTGTGTGGACCCCAGGAAGACTAGTTGTTGCTGCGGTGATGACTAATGGGGATCCGTAATAAAGATAAAGATAAAGATGGTTGGGATGAGAGGTTTTGACAATGCTGCATGCCTTCCTCAGACACTGTTTGTCATGAATAGACTCAATTTCATGTACCATTGATGCGTTGGGGGGGTTTTCACCACCCTCTGCAGTGCATTCCGGTCTGAGGCAGTGCAGTTGCCATACCAGACTGTGATGCAGTTGGTGAGTATGCTTCCTATGGCGCACTAGTAAAAGTTCACCAGAATCTGAGGAGAGAGGTGGGCTTTTGTCTGTCTCCTCAGGAAGAAGAGGCACTGGTGTGCAATCAAGGGGTTCAAATCCCGGTTTCAGCGGTACCTCCGGTGTGCATTACGTTCTACCAGTGAAACTCCTAGCTGTCAGGGGAAAATAAGTGGCTGGTGATTTGGAGGAGGAGAAGGCATGTGGTAGTCGACTACACCCTCCCCAGACCGACAGTAGGGCAGGGCAATGACCAGGGGGGAATTGGCATAATGACTAAATAGAGGGATAGGAGAAAGAGATTGAAAGGCACAACATGTTTTTATAAATATATATATATACTGTTTACCTTTTCTCAATTACTAATCTATTTAAATGTTTAAAGCATACAGACATCTATAAATAAAATGATTAAATACAAATGGAATGTAGTCATATTAATTTCCTCAAACCGAAAACGACATTCAAATTGTAGTTACTGTACTTTGCCTTTGCATTGGGCAAGGCGCTCACGACGAATACTGGAGACGCTGGGTTCGCCTGTTTGAGCCCAGCGCTCCACATTGCTTTCAGTTTAGCTGGTCGTCCGTACTAATACACATTGGCAGTATTAGGGAGTGGGAAACTGATGGGTGGGGATCGGGCGTTGTGGACAGCGACTCCTACAGGTCGGTTGGTGCGCCTGCGCAGTAGAATCAGGAAGCGATGGGGGCGGCGCCCCTCCAAAGCGCAGACCCCTGACGCTGAAAGATCGCACCGCGCAGGTGAAAAGATGCGACTGCTGTTACCTCGAGTATCGGAGGGGACTCGTGCTATGACTTAGTCCACATTGCAGCCGGCTTGTGGGAGGCAAGAAACAGCGTTCGAGACAGGGGAGGGTTGAATTGGATGATACGAAATTGGGATGGGAGAAAAATAGAAAATGGGAGAAAAAGTGGATCAAAAAGAAATATAACTATATACCTATATTACCTACAGTATATAGCCTTTGAGAGTTGCAGGTTCTGTGCTGGCATGGCACCTACCTCGATGGCCGCTGCTATGAAGTATCACGGCGAGGCACCTCATCGGACCCCCGCCCCCTACAGACGCCTTAATACGAGAAAACGGAAACATTAACAAGATGTAATGTATATGCTGAGAGACGTTATCGACCCGACTCCGACAAGTTTGCTGGGTTGGAACTGCAAATTCCCAGGGAGCCCCTGCTATGCTTGTTTGCACTGCTAGTATGCCCCTCCCCCTCCTCCTCCCCCCAGCACCCCCCCCTCCCTTCAGATAATATTTGCAAGCCAGCGTTCTATGTGCACTCCAACTGAAGCAATTGTTTCACTTTGTGTTCATGCCCCCCCCCCCGCCCCCCCCCCCCCCCCGCTCTCTCTCTTTCTCATCTGTATGTCTGTACCTCTCTCTCCCTCTCGCCTGAACACCTGAACACTCAAACAAACACGCACACACACATGGTTACTCCCCCGTGCTCATGACCACGAGTCACTGAGTCAGGTATACAGTAGGTTGGAGATTTCTGAGCTCTCTCTCTCTCTCTCTCTCTCTCTCTCTCTCTCTCTCTCTCTCTCTCTCTCTCTCTCTCTCTCTCTCTCTCTCTCTCTCTCTCTCTCTCTCTCTCTCTCCTCCCAGACAATTATGAAGACTGAGGTTTTAGTGCTTACACAGCAGTGGTTGATCTATGAGCAAAATAGCTTTCTGGCCCATATCAACCTTGCCGGCACTGAAAGTATAAAATGTGATTTAACATTTGCTGGAGGATGCCACTTTTTTTTAAACCCTGATAGCTGCCTGTATTAATAGCATACCGATAAGGGTGAATAGAGAATGCTCAACACCACTTTGGATGGTCTACAGTGGCATGTTGAATTTCTCAACTTTTGTTTGGTTCTGATGGTTTGGGTAGAATAAAAACATTCCAAACACTTCACACAGAACTAGGTGGGAATTGTGGGTGATAACTAATGCATCAGGCTACTTCATCCACTGATGAGTAAGGTGAGCATGTAAAATTATCTTTTTCAGCAATGCCCTCATGCAATGCTTCACACTCCACACATTCACACATAAGGGCCGGGGCCGGCCAGTAGAACCACACCATCTCTTACTGTTTTAGCGGTAATTAAAATTCAGAGTGATTATCAGTTCACTTTCCAACAGGCAACCTTCCAGCTAAGAGCCTAAACGTCTCAGTATAGTTATATTGCATTCATCATTAATGGATTCATATTTTGTATTTGAGTAATAATATCACTGGCACTGTACCAATCAAAAACGCTGTCAATTCCCCCTCTTTAAGAATTAGAAAAACCATACGGTATTATGCTCCCCTGATATACTGTCTAATTGCACTGCAGTATGCTGTGAGTACTTCAGCTATGGAAGACCCTCTGCGTTGTCCCTGTGCCCAAGAAGGGGTGCCCCAAGGTACTCAATGACTATAGACTGTGGCATTGGACTAAAGACCTTGGAGCGACTGGAGCCCCTCAGACCTGCTGTGAGAGACTCCCTGGACATGTTGTAGTTTCAGACTTGTTGCGATAGACTCCCTGGACCTGTTTAAAGTGTGCCTACCAAGTAAATGCACCCACAGCATCCTGGATCACTATACCTGACTGGCAGAACACAGCTCCAGTTCGGAGCAACACAGGAACACCCCAAGGAACCGTTCCTGTCACTGTTTCTAATCACTCTATAAGACTTCAAGTGTAACTCCACATCATGTTGTCTCCAGAGGATGGAGCAATAGTGGGGCACAGGAGTCTCACAGATCCCTGACCCCAATGACCATCCAAGGGGAGGGTGTGGCGGCGGTCCAGGCCCACAAGTACTTGGGTCCACATCGACAACAAGCTGGACTGCTCTGATAACACCAATGCACTCTACAAGAAAGGACAAATCAGACCGTTTTTCTTAAAGAAACTCATTCACCATATTGTAGACAGCGATGGTGGCAATACTAGAGATATATTTGGCCACTCCCTCCATCCCAGCATGATTTGTGGTTGCAGCAAAATGTGGGGTTCTAGTTGTTTTTATAAGAGCGTTGCAAATGTTATAATTATGTAGTGTATTGTCTCTTTCCATGTTATAGTGTGTTTAAACCCAGGTAGTTATTTGTGTGTGTGTTAACCGGGGTTGTGCAGTGTAAGGGGAAAGGAATGATTTGAATAACAAAGAAAAGCTCTCTTTGACTTGTACCACATAGCTTGCCACAATATGTAATAAAAAAAAGCTTATGATGCTCTACCAGTCTGTGGCAACACTGGCAGGCTGCAGAAACCTGTCCGAAAGGCAGAGGAAAGGATGAAGATGACCTCCATCATGAACGATGTCTCACACCCCCTTTATGCTGAGCTGGCACAGGGGAAGAGCACCTTCAGTCACCGGCTTGTCCTGCCTAGGTTTACTAAGGAATGGTTCAGACTAGTGCTGTCAGGCTATTAAAACAATTTATCTAATTAATTACAGTATTTGTAATGAATTAATCTAATTAATTGCATTTTAATCGCATAACCATTTTAGGCCTGATATTTTATATTCTATAATCATATTTCGGATGGCAGAATTCAGTACTGTATCTACAAAACCTTCTGTTTAATCATCTTCCCTTTATTCATTTGCTTAGATTTTTCAGGTCTGGTCAATTTTAGCATGCTGTTATTCACAGTCACAAAAAAATAAAGAATTCAATTTATATTCTCATTTGGTTCATTACAATTGACTCAACCCTAGTAACAGACACAATATTTCTGACACTGGGAATACATTCCCTGAGATCCATAGATGTCCCTAGAATCAGATACCAAGAACATGCAAATGGGCCATATTAAAAAAAAGTCTGTAAATGTGTATTCTACATTATTATGGAAATTATAATTTATTTATTTTTTATTAATTTGGAGTTAATTTTCATAACGTGATAATTTGCGGTGTAATTAATTAATCTAATTAACGCGATAAACTGACAGCCCTAGTTCAGACATTCCTTTGTGCCGACAGCCATCCACTATTATGATACTGTACATCGCAACAACAACTCTCTCCAACTGGGGGGCTGCTAGTCGCTTGTACACTGCTAGTTACTACCTGTGGATAGACTGTCATTCTGGCCATTTGCACAGCCCTCTTAACTGTACATTCTCAATGTTGTTTGCACTAGAAACCTGTGTATTCTGGCAAAATGTCATATACTGTGTACACTATAGTTTTCTTCTCTATTGACCCCTGCACAATATATATATATATATATATATATAGGGCTGTCAGTTTATCGCGTTAATTAGATTAATTAATTACACAGCAAATTATCGCGTTATGAAAATTAACTCAAAATTAATTACATTTTTTTTTTTTTATATAATATTTTTTTTGTATCTCATTCATTCCATAAGAATGTAGAATACACATTTACAGACTTTCTTTTTTTTAATATGTCCCATTTGCATGTTCTTGGTATCTGATTCTAGGGACATCTATGAATCTCATGGAATGTATTCCCAGTCACAGTGTCAGAATACTGTGGGCTAGATCCACAAAGAATGGATTGCACGGTGCAAGTTGCACCCTTACTTACAATTCATTATAAATTAAAAATGGGGGACCCTGATGTAAACAAGACGAAAGTCTTTCTCTGGTTTGCATCCCCTTAACAATTGTGTGCCGTACTGTATTGTACCCATTCTGCAATCTGTTAATAACATTTTCATTCAATCAATCAATCTGCGCGGTGATTTATTTTGAGTAAATTGTAATGAACCAAATGAGAATATCAATAATATTTTTTTTATCTTTGACTGTGAATAACACCATGCTCAAATTGACCAGACCTGAAAAATCTAAGCAAATTAATAGATGGAAGATGATTAAACAGAAGGTTTTGTAGATACAGTACTGAATTCTGCCATCCGGACACATGCAATTTGAAATATGATTATAGAATATAGAATATCAGGCATAAAATGGTTATGCGATTAAAATGCGATTAATTAGATTAATTAATTACAAATCCTGTAATTAATTAGATACATTTTTTTAATCGCCTGACAGCACTAATATATATATATATATATATATATATATATATATATATATATATATATATATATATATATATATATATATATATATATATATATATATATATATATATATTAGTGCTGTCAAACGATTAAAATATTTAACTCGATTAATCGCATGATTGTCCATAGTTAACTCGCGATTAATCGCAAATTAATCACATTTTTTTTTTATCCACTTTTTCTCCCATTTTCTATATTTTCTCCCATCCCAATTTTCGTATCATCCAATTCAACCCTCCCCTGTCACGAACGCTGTTTCTTGCCTCCCACAAGCCGGCTGCAATGTGGACTAAGTCATACATAGCACAAGTCCCCTCCGGTACTTGAGGTAACAGCAGTCGCATCTTTTCACCTGCGCAGCTCGATCTCTCAGTGGCGAGGAGTAACGCGTGGGAGGCTCACACTGCCCCCGTCGCTTCTTGATTCTACTGCGCAGGCGCACCAACCGACCTGTAGGAGTCGCTGTCCACAACGCCCGATCCCCACCCATCAGTTTCCCACCCCCTAATACGGCCAATGTGTATTAGTACGGACGACCAGCTAAATTGAAAGCAAATGTGGAGCGCTGGGCTCGAACAGCCAAGCCCAGCGTCTCCAGATTTCGTGGCGAGCGCCTTGCCCACGCCCTCGCATTTGAATTTTTTTACCTTAAACGGATCTTTTTCAAGTTCCAAGTTTTAATACTCTTATCAACATGCAAGTCAACAAATGCTTGCTTTATGCAGCCATTTAACACAAAAGGATGACCCTCATGCATTGCAAATTTGCATCAAATTCAAAACAGAGTGATGCACAAAATAACTTAAAAGAAAATAATAATTTAAAACAATGAATAAAGTGTGCATGAAATAATAGGGGAAAGAAAACGTTAGGAACTTGTTACATTCACACACACAAGGGCTGATTAATCACACACCCCTGTCTCTCCCTCACACACACACTCTCCCAGCTCTCTTTCTCTCTTGCCCCTTCCTCATCTCTCTCACCCCCCTCTCTCACTATATCTCTCTCTCACACACACACACACACACACACACACACACACACACACACACACACACACACACACACACACACACACACACACACACACACACACACACACACACACACACACACACACACACACACACACACACACACTTCAGAAACAAACATAGTATCAATGAGAGCATCAATAATACACCTGAGTGAAGTCTAGTAAACATTTTTTTTTTTTTTTTTTTTTTGTTAATCTTGAGTTAAAAAAATGTGTGGCATTAATAGAATCGGGAGTTAACGCGTTAATATCGCGTTAACTTTGACAGCCTTAATATATATATATATATACTATGCATACACCACACCAGCCTTGTTGTGATCACATTTACATAGTCTATAATTACCCGCAGATGGCTAGGCCACAATCTCTGAATGCACCAGGACAGGATATAAAAGGTAGCAATAAGATGGACACCACCTGGGAGGAGAAAGCCTGGACGACCAAAGAACACCTGGCGTAGAACAGTTGAAGGTGAGCTGAGAGAAATGAACCTTGCGTAGGGAAAGGCACAGAGAGCTAAAGACCGGGCTGAATGGCGTTGAAATACTGCTCACACAAAAACGACCAACACATGGTGGTATTAAACTCGTTATAAACAAGATGATTTCAGAATGTACCTTTTATTTTACTGCTGGGCTCAGCACCTTGGTGGTGTTTATTTGATTAATTATAATTTCTACCACAAATACGCTCTTGCAAATTAATGACCCATGTAAGGTTTCCCCTGATAAAGCGGACTGGAATGGATAGTCAAGCCTCCTAATGGAGGCCATAAAGTAGTATCTGACACACCAGTCTCTGATACACAGGGAATACATCTCTCTTCCTCCACATCATCCAGGAGGTGCTAAGATGATAAAGAGCAGGACAGACATTATTTTCACAACAGTGGTCTCATAAAAAAGGGCTGAATATAACTCATAACAATAACTTTGTCTATTAGTAAGGGGTGGGGGGAAAGAAACATTATGCAATCCAATTAAAATTCCATATCGAGAGCATTACATTGCACGCATGGGTGGAGCAATATATCTCTGCTCACAGGAACAAAGCCCTGGCAATTCTTGTTTCAATGCATCTCAGCCATAATATGGATATTATAGATACTGTGGAAGGAAGAGTGGTCCTATTACTTCAAATGGCTGATGGGCGTCATATCTGATATGTACAGTATGTAGCCACAGTCAAGACAGCCGAAACCCGACCAATCTTTCGCCGTCGACTAAAAGCACACTTCTTCAACTAATATCTAAGAAGAAAATAAAAAGACCCATCATAATGTCTTAATAAATCTAAATAATATTAAACTAAATAATCTTCCTTGCCTATTAGTACTACCTACTATACTGATGGCTCTACTACTATGCACTCAACACTGTTTGATGAACATTGTTACTCAGCTGAAAGAGTTGTACCCTTCCTGCTGACTTGTCGTACAGAACTTGTAAGTTGCGTCAGCTAAATAACTAAATGTAAATGTGAATGTAGCACATTTTATTAGATGTCAATGGAGATAAAGTAAATCGTATTTGACACAAGGTCAGACATGTATTCCCTTTTCTTTAAGTGTGGTGCAATGTTTGACCAGGCTGCAAATTGTAAAACTCTCCACACCAAGTAAAATAATCCACAGGACATTTAATTCTCCAACAGTGCACCATCTTATCATCACGCTTGCCGCCATTAATTCAATCATTGAACACGGGCCGTTCGAAACGTCTTGAGCAATGGCGAATGAGCGGGAAGAGCAGCTTATTGAGGTGGTTTCCTAAATTGTTTGTCGAGCCAGAGGGTGTTTGTTGCCTCATTCTCCGGAGCGGTTCTCTTGTGCGCTCCGACCGTGACGCCCCCTACATCTAGCCGCCTCACATGGAGCTGGGAGTATTCTAACATCTGTGAAACTTACTTTAGACTGAGTGGATAAAAGCTATGCTTTGGGGACTCTCTCTCCCAACCAAGCACTGACACACGAGAGGCCGCTGAATAAAATGGAAAGAAAGAAAGCATAGTCTAGTATCCTATCCAATACCACTATTGGATCCAAGCAGCATCCACAAGCAAAATTGAATCTATCTGTATTCGTTCACAATGGCAGACATTTGGAGAAGCCATGTGCCCCCCCCCCCACCCCTCTTGTGCAGGACACACAAAGCGGGAAAAGACCTCCCTGTTTTCATATTCTACTCTTGAATGCCTCTGCATAATGGCTACGCGCTCCATGCAGTCTGCATTCTTATCTGCGCAAATTCGCACTTTAACTCCAGGGAGTCTTTGAAAATCGCAGGAACATCGATACCACATTGTGAAGGTATCATCTACTATAGTTTTCTCTTCCTGGAGATCCTGGGGGGAAGAGATGGGTGTCCAGCTCGTTTGCATTCCAGGCGAACCTGGATGATTCAAGGCCTGTCAGGCAAGAGCTCTCCCTCCCTCTGAGGTGCCTTTGAGAGCCGGGGGAGAAGAAGGGTGAACTTCACACTCGCCTAATCTCCACTTGGGATCTGTCTATCGCTCAGCGGAAGCCGAGCTAGCGGAGCTGGCAATAATTCAATCACTGTGTCTTGATTGGCAGGGGAGCGCGCCGTGGCTCTGGGGAGAAGGGAGGGGGAGGATTGTTTTAGCCCTTAAATAAGGATAGAGGGGAGAGTGTCCGTCTCGTACAGGGCCGTAGCCAGGGTTTAGAAATTAGGGAGGTCCATTTATTTTTTTTGGCCCAGACCGGCCCACTATAATCGGTCGGACACCACCCAGCCAGGGTTTAGAAATTAGGGAGGTCCATTTCTGGCTTGACTAGACATTAAGGAGAGAGAGAGATGATTACAATGAACTGGTACATTCAGGTCCAGAATTGTTGGAATTCCCTGACAAAGATGTGCAAAAAGATGTACAATTTAAACAATACCATACTGGTAATGAGCAAATAGTTGTTTATTCAATTAATGCATGGAGCTGTTCCATTTTATACTAACTTCATTCATTCATTCATCATTTGGTACTAACTACTCAGTTCATACAGATTTCAAGTATCCAAATATCAATGATGAATATTGCATAAGGTTTACACAGTTATCACCCGTTTGTTTTATATTCATGCTTAGGAGTTAGGAGTAAGTTAGATCTTTGTATGTGAGTTATATGGCAATTAAATCAATGGTGTGCTTGTTTGTTACAGCCGGCCACTAGGGGGCAGCGTCTCATTAGTAGTGCTGATCACTGTGACCAGGGAGCGAAATAAACTTTTTGACTCACCGGCCAGTGGCGGGTAGATGGGAAGAATCTACCCGCCAAGCAGATTTCTTACCTGCCAACTTATTTTTGATTTAAAAAAAAAATATTATTATTTTATATTATTTTTTTATTTTTTTTAATAAAATATATATATTATATAATCATACTTGTAGTTGTATTATCTGCGAGACATCGCCACCTCGCTGTCTGCAAACAGCTCCACTGTCTGTGTGTATACTCTAGTCTAGTGGCCTCCAGCTCCAGCAAGGATTCTCCGGCGCTACAGCTGGACCCTAAACTCTTACATTCAGCATGAAAGGATTCTCCTACCCTGCACCTGGACCCTAGTCAGCAGCGCTGCAGCCCTCATGCGATGTAACTGGACACTTGCAGTTGTTTATGTCGGGAGCTATCAGAAGCTAGCCAGCTGGATAACGTTACACAATGCCTCATGTATTAAACTAAAAGTGAATAGTTGACTGGGTCATTTTGTAACAGTAGCTAACATCAGCTCACGGAGGTCTCTCTGACTAGAGTAGACTAACATCAGTCACGGTGACTGTGTGTTTACATGCAGCATACAGAAACAGGTAGGGGAGGTTTAGGAGCAGCAATGCGCTCAGACAGCGAGTGAGAACTCCGCTCAGAATTGGATCATGATTTTCGCCACACGGCGGTCAGTCCTCTAAGGCGCCAAACGTAAAAACTGCCCGCAAATGGCGGGCGGCGCTCTCTAGTTTCTGACTGTGACGGTCACTCACAGTAACCTGGGCTTATTTTAGCCAACGCGATGCTCACCAAATAACATTATAATTAATATTATTATCGACATCACCATGGCAGAGATGGCACACACAAACTACCTCAGGTTCCTCCAGCTCACCGTCCCTCCTCGGCCCTTCTGCCTGGCTGGCTACCTGAGGCTGTGTTGAACGTGTTGCTGCACCTGCACTAGTATTATTGTGGATGACGACGTTGAAGCAGCAAACATGTCTGTGATTTTATTATATTTTTCAGCATCCATCCACCTCTAGTTTTCAGATTTTTTCTGCCGGCAGTTTCTCCATTTGTCCTGTTTCCGCATCTGTTCTTCTAACACGAGAAACAGGTGAGAGGGGGGGGGGCTTATAAGAGATGTGATTGGGCCGCAGCACGCATAATGGGCCGCTGTTCCCAGCCTAGTGGGGGAGGGGCTTAGTAAGAGATGTGATTATTGGGCCGGCCGAGTGTCAGTCAGTACCAAATGGGCTGGTCGTTGACCAAACGGCCCACTCGCAAATAGTTAACGAGGTCCGGACCTCGGTGACCTCATAGCTGGCTACGGCCATGGTCTCATATGCTCTCCCACAAGACTATGCCAGACCAGTGACTGCAGTCTGGTGGAGCCAGAACTCAAATAGGGCCCTGTAAAAAAGTGAGAAGACTGCAACACAAGCCAATAAATGCATAAAATGGCAATTATCGTCATGCCACGTAGATATGATGCATTATTTACTCTTTTGAGACTGGCACTCTTGAAGGTTGAAAAGCTTAACATTTTCCTATCTTTGAACACTTTTTAACACTACACCATATTGTATCTATTTATTACTAAAATATTTGCACTACCTCTCTACCTCATTTTAGCATTTTGTACTTTAGTTTTGTATATTGTATATGTAGCCTATAGTGCTTATTCTTTTAACTTTTTTACTGTATGAAGCACAATCTCAGGAGGCTCATACAGAACCAAACATTTCACTGTAAAGTACATGTACCTTATATGTGACAAATAAAACAAAACTTGAAATGAACAATATGGCTGATAAACATCTATTATGTAGATTGATACGGTTTGATCCAGGCAGTTGGTCTGAAATAGGATTACAGTACCTTATGACGCAATAATGGTGCAACAGTTTGCAAAGGCAATATGGATGAGGTGATGCCCGGCATGGTGCGTGTCACCACGATAGGGCAGAGTAGAAAGCAATCTAAGGGATTTTCTTTTCTCATCTGAAGGTGGCCATGTTTCAACAGGTCTCTTGTGGACTAGGTGAGTGATTTGAAAAGCAGAACATTTTGCAGAATGATACGACTGTAGAGCTCTTAGAATGTCTGATTCGTAAAAGTTCAAGCTTTCACAGATTTTGAATGCATAATCAAAGTTATTTAACAATTTTCAACACAACCACTAGTTGCTCAATGACTCCATGTAACAACCCATCATCTACACTCATTGCACACACATCCACATGCACACACATCCACATGCACACACTCACTTTTAAACAAACACTCACCTTAACACTCACTTTAGACACTTTAACACTACATCATATTATCATATTTACATTTACATTTAGTCATTTAGCTGACGCTTTTATCCAAAGCGACTTACAAGTTCTGTACGACAAGACAGCAAGAAGGGTACAACTCTATCAGCTGAGTAACAATGTTTATCAAAGTGTTGCGTGTTACAGTGTAGGTTAGTTTATTAGGACAAGTGCATGACAGTAAGGTTAGTCAGGGTTAGATTTAAAAAAAAATATTTACATTTTTTTATCATTTCAGATAATGGTTGAAGAAGTGAGTCTTTAGTCGACGGCGAAAGATTGGACGGGATTCCACCATTGTGGGGCAAGGACTGAGAATAGGCGGCTTCTCTTTGATGACCCTCCGGGAGCTTGGATAGGAGTAGGTCTGAGGCGGCCAGAAGATGCAGAGCGTAGGGGTCTTGAGGGTGTGTAGTTAGAGACCATTGACCGGAGGTAGGCGGGAGCGGTTCCCTTTGCCGCACGGTATGCTATTTATCTATTATTAATTAGCACTACATTTATACCTCATTTGCAATTGCACCTTACCTCAAAGTTTTGTACCTCATTTTCTGCATTGTACTTCACTGTTTACTCATTTGTACTAGAGATGTTCCGATACCATTTTTCTCTTTCCGATCCGATTCCGATACCTAAGCTTTGGGTATCGGCCGATACCGATATTTATCCGATACCAGTGCATACAAAAAAAAATAAAAAAATATATAAATACTTTTTTTTTTATTTTTTTTTTACAGATACTGTTATACTGTTTTTAGTAATAACTGGAAAGTAATGGTATTTATTCAACAACAGGTGATTGTATAGATTTGTATTAGTATCATTAATCAATGAGTATGGGCTGCAGCACTGCAGATATACCCTACTCCAAATATCCACACGGACATTAAACGGTGTTTACCCTATTCAGTCTGTAAGCTAGTGGCAGATAGAACGTTCATGTTGTGATTTTTGATGCAAAATAAATATTCAACATTCTCTTTTGAAACTCCGCCTCAGACTCTTATCCTTTGGCACTTGCTGTACTTTGCTTGCAGGTCTGCAGCCATTATTGCTGGATTATAAATAGCACCAACTTTAGACACGGTAACGTTATCAAGCTAAGCTAACTGACCTAGCTCGTCTTCCCGCATTGACATTTGATAACGTTAGTAATAGTCAGCTAACGCTAGTCAGTAGCTACTTAACTTAAATACAATTCACCGTGGGTGCATTATTGTTGATAGACGGTCACGGACAGTGTTACATGTAGGTCCTGGAGAAAGGACAGGCGATCATCTGATTTGATGTAACGTTAAAGCGGATGTTGTTCCAACTAGCTATCTTTCCAGCTAATGCTATCATAACACCAGCAAAACACATCCCGTCCGAGCTCCCCGTCACACCGCACTGTCGGGGACAATGGAATTTAAGAAAGTGTATCTGCTGTTAAAATGACACAGCATCACACTTTAAAACATGTTCATTTTATAATCCTCACTCTCCGCAGGACTCGGCAGGAGATAAATTACATCATGGGATCGGAGGCTAGAATTTACGTGTACTCGCCGATACCAGCATTTTAGGCAGTATCGGCGGCATTTCCGATACTGGTATCGGTATCGGAACAACTCTAATTTGTACTCACTGTACTTAGACTGTACCTATAGGTTTACTTTATATTGTATATTGTATTGTATATTGTATAATGTATATTGTATATTCCTCTTTACTTACTTTTTAGTTACTTTCTTACTTATTTTTTTACTGTATGAAGCACTCTCAGGGGCTCATACAGAACCAAGCATTTCACTGTAAAGTACGTGTATTTTATTGTGATAATTAATAAACAAACTTGAAACTTAAACTTGAAACTTGTCGACAGTTGCCATTTTCCCTCCTCCCTATGTGCCTCGGTGAAGTAGTGAGCGACTCTTACTGTTGAGCCGTGGCGCCGCTGCAGCTAAAAAGTGGGTCTCATTCCCGAAATTTTTCCAAAGAGTTATTTTGGAAGACTTATCTTGGAACCGACTGAACCGACAGAATCAATGACAAGTTCACTCTGAGTCCCGAACGTGCTGGTAATATGTCTTAAGTGCTGAAACGGTCGCACCTGTGACATGATCTGATATCTGCTTGGCGAATGTGATTCTGTCTTAAACGCAAAAGCGCGTTCCCGTTCAGGATATTTGCATACAAAACAACGCCTCCAGAGCTCCTTATAAGGCAAAGTAATGACGCAGCTGTGTGGAAATGGATGCGGAAGTGTCTTGCACGACCCATCGAAATGAGATTAGATTAATGTATTGTCATCATATATAGTACAGCTCGTGGTACAACTGCCGCAGCGCGCGCGCGCACACACACACACACACACACACACACACACACACACACACACACACACACACGCATGCGCAGTATACTGTAGCCTACGGCGTAATGAATGAACGCAGTATAGGCTTATTATTCCATTAATGCCTACGGCGTAATGAATGAATGCAGTATAGGCTTATTATTCCATTAATGACTTGTTGCATTAGGATTTAGTAGATACTATATGCTCTGCCCTACGTACAGTATAGGTACAGTCTGTACTTATACTGTACATAGGGCAGAGGCAGAGCATATCTACTAAATCATAATGAAACAAGTAACTAGAATATATTAAGCCTATACTGTTCATTAGACACGTAGGCCATACTGGCGCACACAAGACTTGCTATTTCCATGCGATTAGCTTTAGTTCTTATTTATTTATTTATTTATTTATTTATTTATTTATTTATTTATTTATTTATTTATTTATTTATTTATTTATTTATTTATTTATTTATTTATTTATTTATTTATTTATTTATTTATTTATTTATTTATTTATTTATTTATTTATTTATTTATTTATTTATTTATTTATTTATTTATTTATTTATTTATTTATTTATTTATTTATTTATTTATTTATTTATTTATTTATTTATTTATTTATTTATCCACTGTCATTTCAGTGTTGGTGTATATAGGCTATATAGTGTTTAATTGATTAATGATATATTCGAAGCAATGCAGGTTTATAGCTATATCAACCCCCTCCAATGTACAGTAAATGACCAAGTATGGTTCTGTCAATATTCCAATGTACAGTTTTGCTTGTACAGTGTCCCCCACCCACCCCTCCTACCAAACCTCCTCCAACAGTTTCTACGTCAAATGTATATACTCTCTTTTCTGGACTCTTTTTGTATCACAAACAGTACTGTGGTATGTCATAAATGTATAGATGTAGCAGTACTGTCTATCTGTATGTCGTGTGTGTCATATATGTTATGATGAATTGAAAATGGGGGACCCTGATGTAAACAAGACAAAAGTCTTTCTCTGGTCTGCATCCCCTTAACAATTGTATGTAATTGAGCTGTACTGTACTGTACCCATTCTGCAATCTGTTAATAAAGTTTTCAATCAATCAATCAATCAATCAATCAATCAATCAATCAATCAATCAAACAAAGGTCTGTCCCATTGTATACCAATCAATGGGATACATTGCATGTTGACCTGCATTCTTTCAAATGTATATAATTAATCATTAAAACAGATGTGTAACAAATAAGAAATACAAATTCCACAGAAGGCATTAAATAATTATTATTTTCAATCATTTCACAATAATTGCATAAATTATGTTTGAATATTTGAGTAATTAAAGTAATTATACATTAGTCCAACATAGCTGGTTCAGATATGGTTTAGCAGCTGCCCTGTGATCAGATGAATCCATATTATTTATTTTTCCGACATCAAATGCGTAATTTCTTATCGTACAAATATTGTCATTTATTTTAATTATGATTAAGTAATTAATTACAAGGAGGCCTGTAACGTTAACATGAAGGAATTACTATGAGAACACAGTCTGTCAAGTTAATAAAATTAGTCAATCAATCATAAGACTTGGCGAATCCTTATGGAAGCCAACGGAAGCCATGCCTCCCTAATATTAAAATATGAATTAATATCAAATATGAAATATATAAAAAAAAAAAAAAAAATTTAATATAGTTTACATTCTTTTTCATCTATTATATATATATTTTTTTTTAAATGTCTCCCTCTTCTCCTTCTCACTCCCTCTAACACACTGTCAGACTCACTGTGCTCACTGCAGCTAGTATAGGAGAGAGGCAGGGGGTAGGTCTCTTTCTACAGGCTTCCAGCATTATAGAGTCCAAATCCGATCCTAGCCAATCAGATTCGAGCTTAGTTTAAACAGGGCTGGAAGGAAGACACTCAGCATATTTTCCCCTCTGCACTCTGAACATTGTATTAACCCGTAACTGTTCCCACGGGCTGAATATTGCCCCGATCCTCGCGAGATTAAATCCACGGGGACCTCTCGGCGTGCCGAAGCTTTTCCTAAATCACTTCCATCATCGAAAACGAGGGGAAAAGGTCGGCTCGCGACCCTGAAAATGTCGCGTGATTTTAAAAACGCTGTATTAAGTGAGCCTATTATGGGCCGCAAGCTTTCTATCGTGGAAACATCTGGGCGTCCCGCAACTTTTACTCATTCACATGTAGCCCCGAAAATGCTTAGAAAAGGAAAACAGAAAGCGTGGAATAAACTCGCCGAAACGGAAAAGTGTCCCACGGGCGCGCCGTGATTCCGATCCGCGTGAAAATATTCACGGCCATGGAGGAGACCGTGGGACACCTTTTTGCAACCGAATATGTGTCTCGAATTTGCTCCCACGCGGCGCGCAAAATCGTGCAAGGAAAAATCGGACCAAAAATGAACCAATGCTCCAGCAGTATTAATGACCCTGATGTAAACAAGACAAACGTCTTTCTCTGGTCTGCATCCCCTTATACAATTGTGTGTATTGAGCCGTACTGTATTGTACCCATTCTGCAATCTGTTAAATAAATAAAAAGAAAGTTTGACTGGCCGCCGAGCCATACTGTAGTGTACATGGTGACTGCTTGACTTAAAAAAAAAAATATTAAAAAAAATATTAATAAAAATATTTAATAACTTTTTTTTTTAATAACTTTTTTTTGGCTTCCCCTGTTATTTTACCCACGCGACGCCACTGCATAAGAGTGCTCCTCAGCACTCTTAAATCTGCTCTCAGCCACGCTCAAATCTGATCTCAGGAAAATGTGGGGACTCACGCTACCAGCCCTAATATGTCTTAAATGGGCAGAGGACATTTTTGGTCGTAAATTCGTTCGGGAATGAGACCCACTGCCCTTGAAAACTGATCTGGTAAATGTGATGCAAACACATCAAACACACAGACACACATCAAACAAGCTTCAGATACCAAATGAAACAAAATGGTTATTTCTTCCTCTGCTAATACACGTCTCCAGAGAATAAAATTTTTATGAAAGGAATAATTCCATCTCCATGAATAATTTAAAATAGGTTCTCATGAACACTATTTCTAGTACAATAGAAACAAATACATTTTTGTTTTACATGAAACAAATTAGAATGCTAGAAAATATCTCAAAATGATAAAATAATAATAATAATAATAATAATAATAATAATAATAATAATTATTATTATTATTATTATTATTATTATTATTATTATTATTATTATTATTATTATTATTATTATTATTATTATTATTATTATTATTATTATTATTATTATTATTATTATTATTATTATTATTATTATTATTATTATAATAATAATAATAATAATAATAATAATAATAATAATAATAATAATAATAATAATAATAATAATAATAATAATAATAATAATAATAATAATAATACAATTGTTAATCCAAATGATCAAGTCCATTTCAACTTTCAGAAAAGTGCTTAATTCACAGTGAAATGTTGTTATATGCCTACCCTTATGTTCCTCCTATGTTTTCTTTCTGGATAATCTAAGGTTTAGGGGTAGTGCCTGCTGCAATGTCTGAGGCAGATTGTAGAGCACAGAATGGCACAGCACACAAAGAACACAACCGTGGATCACAGGAAGCTGCTGATCCACATTGGGCACATTGGGCATCTTTACTAGACAAAGCATTTCTGATTGTGTCGTTCTGAAAAGACACAGGAGTCATACTTTCCATTGCATCGGGTCCAATTGTGTGCTGATGTAGAATTTTAATTATCTCTATTTCAAAAGGTTCTTAATAGCGTATATTTTCCGCCTCCGACACCGCTGTACTTCTGCGAACGGAACATTCTGTGCCACTCGACTCCTGACCCTGGCGTCATGTGGCGGACGTGTGCCCTTGATGCAGTGGAAATCACAATCCGGCTGAAAGTGCTGCTACCAATAGTAAGAAAGCAGCTTATAATGGGAAATACAAATCATTGTCTGGAGAAAAGCACATGTGTTCCATCAAATAAACGGGGGGGGGGGGGGAATGCGTGCCATTACTTATAAAAGGTTGGCTGAGGGAGAGAGGGAATTAGAGAGAAAGAAGGATAGATGGAGGGTAAATGAATGAATGAGGGAGGGAAAGAGTGCTCGGGTCAGATAATTGTCCACCAGTGAATAGATTTTTGGTGAGGCTGTCAGTCAAGACGCGTCCCTTCCCACTATAGGGGCTACGGAGACGCAGGATCCTCGATCCTCGCCCCCGTAATGAGCTCCGGCCCTGGTGATTAAACAAATCTGATGGCCCTGTGATGCCTGTAATGACCGGCACCCTTCTGATTCGGGTGCAAGGAAGACGGATGAAGATTCACGCTGATGGAGGCGGCCGTCCCCTAGGTTCTCCTCATTGACACAAGCGATTGCAATCAAATAATTTCATGGGTCGTCTTATAGTCGCACACCATGAGGTGATTCATCTGCAGGCTCCCGCTGGCAGTTTTCTTTGGCTCTTGGCATTTAAGGTTGTGGTATATTGTGGTTAGTAACCTGGTTTAGAAAGAGTCACATGGTGAGAGAGGTCTAAGCACTCGCCTACCACCGCAGTGACCCGAATGAAATTCCCGGCAGCGGTACCTAGAGCTTGTTCGTCCCTACGAACACAATTAGCAGTGTTTGCGGGTGGGAGCCGCTGGGATATGAGTCATGAGTCGGTCTGGGGTGCTTGTTTAGCAGGGAGGTGGTCTGGGGGAGATCCTCTGCATGTGTTACGCTCTCCCAGTGAAACTCCTAGATGTCAGATTAAAAGAAACGGGGGCAGGGGCTGAAACAGGGGGTGTGCTGGGTGTGAGGGGTCCTTAGCAATTTTTCTGGCACGGGTGGTTGTGCGGGAGGTGAAGATGGAGTCCAGGGAGGGAAGGTCACATCCTATGATTTTGGAGGCCTTGTTGATGATGCGCTGAAGTTTTTGAATGGAGATTTTTTTTTTTTATTATCTTTTTCCTCCTTCTTTTTCCGTTTTTCTCCCCTCCCAATGCTTCCTCCGACACATGTGTACCCAGCCCACCACTTCTTTTCACCTGGCAGCGCGGACTCTCACTGAGAGAGTGTAACGTGTGGAAGGTCACACTACCTCTCTTAGATCCGTCCCTCGCTGTGCAGGCGCCCCGACAGAACTGTAGGAGTCTCTGTCCACAACGACCCAGACCCACCCACCGGCTTCCCTCCCGCTGACTCTGCCAATCGAGCCAGTATGACGGCCGGCCAAGCCGGAAGCAACGCTGACAGCTGGATTCAATACCAGTGTCTCTTGCGTTGGTGACGAGCGCCTTGTCCGCTGCGCCACCCAGTCGCCCTCGAATGGAGAGTTTTTGTACAGAACCGTACCAGACTGTGATTGAAAAGGTGAGTATGCTTTGTATGATGGCGGTATAGAATTGGACCAGCAGAGTCCAAAAAGGTGGCGTTTGACCCTGTACTTCCTCAGTTGCCTGAGGAAGTACATGCGCTGCTGGGCCTTTTTTGTGATGGAGGTGATGTTGGTGTCCCATTTTAAGTTATTGTTGATGTGGGTGCCGAGGAATTTGAGTGAGTCCGTCAGAGTTATGGATTGGTCTGTGATTGATAGTGGGAGTTTGTGTGTTTTGTTGGCAGATCTGAAATCGATGGCTATTTCTGTAGTTTTGGAGGTGTTGAGCAGGAGGTTATTGATGGAGCAAGAGGTTTATTTGTCACATACATACCAGGGCATACAGTGAAAGGAGGGTGTTCATGACCGCATCGATTGTGCAATAATACAATAATAAAATAGACATAAAAAACAGGTAATAAGAAGACATAAGATGTGCATGATAAAATAAACATGCTAAATTCCTGAGAAGGCACTGGTTCCTATGTACACTACTATACTATATACAATTTTAACTCTGTCATTATGCTATACTTACAATATCTAAACTATACAGGAACCACCTCTGTTCTTTCCTTAAAGTGACTTTTATATTCCTCATTCCTTTAAAGTGACTTTTCCATTTGGTTTAAAGTGACATTTTGTTTAAGGCAATTACAGCATGTGTGTTGTGGGTGTGTGTGTGCGCATGTGCAGTGCCGTCTGGGAGAAATGCGAGGCCCTGTGTGAGATTTAAATGCGAGGGCCCCCCTAAAGGTTAAATATATATATATATATATATATATATATATATATATATATATATATATATATATATATTATTTAATATAATAATTTATTTAAATTTTTTATTAATTAATAAAAAAAACTTTTTTTGCATACAGTCAACGTATTCTTAAATAATAGCGCTGCCCGAGGCTCGGCATACAGTCATATATATATATATATATATATATATATATATATATATATATATATATATTTAATATAATAATTTATTGAAATTTTTTATTAATTAATAAAAAAAACTTTTTTTGCATACAGTCAACGTATTCTTAAATAATAGCGCTGCCCGAGGCTCGGCATACAGTCAACGTATTCTTAAATAATAGTGCTGCCCGAGGCTGGGCATATGATACAGTCAACGTATTCTTAAATAATAGCGCTGCCCGAGGCTTAGTGGCAATGCACCTGTACAGTCGTACACCTGGCAGTAACAGGGAAAATGCATAAAACACCCCTGGAACCTGATAAACAAGCTTAAAGCCAGGTTAATTTTTCAAGCACGACATGCAGATTTGCAGTTTTGCCTTATTTGAATCGAACTCTATAAGCTTAGTACACACGTCACAAACTGCACGAGCACAGTGTGAAATGTTCCCAGAGAGCAACTTGTAAAGCTGGAGAGATCATGTTGAGCAGTAATGTCCAGGCAGCAGAACAGTGCATAGCATTACTGCACATTCAATATTGATACCGGAGCAGACCCTGTTGCATGATGCAACACACCGAGTGAGAGAGAGAGAGAGAGAGACAGAG
This sequence comes from Notolepis coatsorum, assembly GCF_963971535.1. Taxonomy (NCBI): domain Eukaryota; kingdom Metazoa; phylum Chordata; class Actinopteri; order Aulopiformes; family Paralepididae; genus Notolepis; species Notolepis coatsorum. The sequence goes on along the minus strand of NC_140180.1, from coordinate 33,919,368 downwards.
AGAGATCGAGAGAGCGCGGGAGAGAGAGAGCGTGAGAGAGCGAGAGAGAGAGAGAGAGAGAGAGAGAGAGATAGAGATAGAGAGCAAGAGAGAGAGAAAGAGAGAAAGAGAGAGAGAGAGAGAGAGAGAGAGAGAGAGAGAGAGAGAGAGAGAGAGAGAGAGAGAGAGAGATCCACGGCGGGAACAGAATAGATTGCATTAAAAACTCACCCTAACGCAGAATCAGGTCCAAGAGGAAGGAGACGACCGTGGAGATGACAAAGTTCACCAGTCCCATGATATTGTCCCCCCCCGTTGGGATGAACTTGGGAGTCTGTTCCTAGTTCATAGCCACACATTAGCACTCGATAATGTAGCTAACGCTAGCTAGCTAGGTTAGCTAACGCTAGTTAGCTGTCCCTGCCTTTAGCTAAGCTACTAGCCGACATGGCTAGCCTGACTGAACCACACGTTAGCACTCGATAATGTAGCTAAAGCTAACTAGCTAGCTAGGTTAGCTAACGCTAGTTAGCTGTCCCTGCCTTTAGCTAAGCTACTAGCCGACATGGTTAGCCTGACTGAACGTTCTAACAGGCAACAATGTTCATCTTCAGTCCATCTGCCGAACGTCCTCTTCGTCTTGGTATAACCTAATCACTATACTTGGTATTGATAAGCTTACGGCACGCAGCGTTATTTCTTCTGTTCCGATGCTGCACATTTGGTTTTCAAAAGTAGGATGCTCTTGGCCAAGACATCCACTCCCGTGGATAGCGCCGAATAGACCCCGTACCTGTACCCCCTCCCCTCGTGGATAATACCGGTCTTCTTCACATCTCTCCACCGACTACCAGACCGACGCCAACCAGCTCCCCCTAGTGTTAGTCCTCCCACGATGCTTTGCACAAAAGTAAACGGGTCATTGAATGAAACAATAGTATATCTGCAGAGCCGCAGAGCCCGGAACACTATTCTACAAACGTGTCTAATGTGAAATATATAAGCATGTAAGCAAAACTAGATTTTAGGTCTGTGATGGAAAGTGATTGTTAACATTCTATTTATTTGTATTTTTATGAAAAAAATATTCCTTCTCGCGAGGCCCTGTGCGACCGCACTGCTCACACACCCCTAGCGGCGGCCCTGCGCATGTGTACTTGTGGGTTGAGAGTTCAGTGTTCAGTGTTCTGATGGCCTGGGGGAAGAAGCTGAGTCGAAGTCTCCCAATAAGGTGCTGAATGAGCCCAGTGGCAATTACATGCAAATGGTCCTTGTAGAAGTGGCGCAATCTTCCATTTACTTGGGTATGTACTTTTAGGTGGATTTTCTGAAAATATGGCTAGTGCTTAACAGGTTAAGTACTGGTTAAAAATCGGTTAGCTGGTGAGGTCGCACTACAGATACAGGCATCTGCATGGCAGATATAAACTGTCAACGCAGAACATTTAGTTGATAGACAAATGCCATTGATTATCACATTATACATTATACACATTTTCAGATTTCACACTTCATGTCTGCCTCTATATAAGTTGTAACGTCACCAACTAGCTTGTATCAGCTTAGCATTGTCAAGCAACGTTGGACCAATGTTCAAGTCAAGTCAAGAGTTTTAATTGTCACGGCATACAAGTATACAATGAAATGCGGGTGGTCTTGCCCGCAACGATGTGCAATACAGTGGTTGAAGTGTCAATGTAAATAACATTCAATCAATGTTGAAATTTTGTTTAAATTTAGTTGTCATCCTTTTCCAACATAAAAAGGCTATTCGTTTTCAACATGAATTTTCAACCTCAACCAAAATTATGATTCTGATGTAATTCCAACATTTAATCAATGTCACATTGTTGTCATATTATGGAAAAACAATGGTCACAAATGTGACTCTATATGACTTAGTATAGTGCTTCAAAGCACTATGGGTAATCATCAAACCATTGGTTGCTGAACACCAGTCTACCTACAGAGCCAACCATTCATATACAGTACAATGCGTGGCCCAGACTTTTATTGCATAATTCCACACCCCCAAGGGTATATAATAACACATATTTATAATATATATATAACACATAATAGACTAGGCATTTACAGCTGTTCCAATGTAAATGTGCCTTCCTCTGTGCGCTTTCGCCCGCTCTGAAGTCGGACTCGGTGTGGATGCCCACGCGCGCTGTTCTCACATGAAACCCACGAGTGCTTGCGCCCATGCCTGGTGGGTTTCGTGCGTGAGATCACTCGAGTTGAGTGCACTCCGACAGACTGTGGGAGATTCAAACCCACGCTGGAATAAGCCAGACTAATCGGTTCTGCAAATGTTCTGTGTGTGCTACAGCTCACAACCCTGTGGTATTCCTGATAACAAATATAAAACACATTTTTGGGACATCTTAATTTTACAGGCCACAGGAAGGGAAATAGTTCACATTTTGACAATATTAGGCTTGCGTCTTTGAGCGTTCCAAGTCTATTATGATGTAGGCAATGGGACTCTAAGGGAAAATGGGAAGCAATAGCCAAGTCACGCAACTAAATATATATATAATTTTTTAGACTAACACATTTTTTTATCTAAAAGATTTAATCTAAACCGGCGGTTCTAAATGACGTACCAGAGGGTAGCGGGTCACCCAGACCGGAAACCACCTGGGAGAGGTTCAGCCTCGACATGCTCAACCACTCAGCCACAGCGCAGTCCACAGTCTTCTTCACTTGATGAAGGTAAACTTTGTTTAAATTTGCTGAATGAAACTGAATCAGAGCAGATGGGGAATATGTGGCAATATATACCATTGAGGTGTGTAATTATGCAAAGAAATCTATGCTACTCATCAGTAGCGGCCGGTGTGAATTACATTTGGGTGGTCGCGGGGGGGGGGGGGGGGGAGGGGGGGAAGGCGGCAGCGCCACAGCTGACCAAGTGGACAGCTGACGACATAACGTTACCAACGTTATGTCGAGTTACTACACTAGTACACGTATGTATGATATCTTATATAACACATATATATATATATCTTGTCATTTAACAAGTTACCATTCATTCATTCATTCATCCATTATGTGTCAAATTAACAACAACAGAGAGAGAGCGAGAGAGAGAGACCGAATTAACTCACTGTTTACGTGGTCGAGGAGGGCTTGATAAAGTGTATAATTATGTCCACTGTTGTCCCACAGTCCCAGACCGTGATGTATATCCACTCTGTCCAGACTGCATCCAGCTATTAGCTTGTTAGCACAACACAACAGTACTGTGATGAATGAATGAATGAGTCTGTCTTTGCCCATTTCCGCGTCGAACAGCCTGCAAACTACTGGCGTCCTATCGCCCTGCTCTAAGACAAACTCTAACCTTAACCAACTTTGAAAGAGTGCCTAAGCTTAACCGTCGAAAGAACTTGCCGTAACGCTCTAAGACAAACTCTAACGTTACCAAACCTACTTCGAACGAAGAGTGGCTAGGCTTTCCCAGTGTAGAAACTGGAGTCGGCCAATCAGAGAGCGTCTCCGAGAAATGCGGCTACGGAAAATATTGACGCTGCTTGCTTAGAATGATATAGACCGCTTCAAAACGCGCCCGGTTTCCATCATAATACATCATATTTCAACGCACAGCGAATTACGCACTGATTGGCTGCGACAGTACAGCGATGAACCAGTGCACGCCCACTGTGAGCGCTATGCGTCTAGCCTAGGAGAAATGCGGCTATGGAAGTATAGAGGCGGTATTATTCTCTAGCAGACATTCACTTCCTGTTCATGAAAAGAAATATTTATATTTGATATATTAACGTTATATTGTGCACTGGAAACACAACATACTTAAAATGAGTAATTATTATTCATTTTAAACATGTTTATTTGATTTCTAGGGCTCTAAAATAAAAATTCAAATAAAAAATGTTCTTCTTCTCCTCTCTCTTTACCAGGGCGGTCGGCGCCCCAGTGCCCCTAGTGGAGAAACCGCCACTGCTACTCATTGTATATGACTGGCTGTCTGTCGAGTAACTATGGATGTCCATAACGACAATAAATGCATCAGTCTTTGAACTTTTGAATAGCGTTCGTCCAAAAACAATCAAAGGCCCCATTTTTGCCACTAGTGGTCATATTATCACATTTCTTTCTAATGAACCAATGCTAAATAGCTCATCAGATGCACAGAGCGGCCACTTCAATCACTGCCTATTACGCTACCTCCCACATCGCCTCCTACAATGTGTTCAAAATGCTGCAGTAGTGTCGGCACTGAGAGTGTAACTATTTTCAACTGTGGAGTGCTTCGAGTACTACACTACAGTACTACCACCACAAAGCGTATACAATCCCGCCTCTTTCCCCCTCAGTGACGGGTGAGGGTACAGCTCTGCTGGCCTGACTCACTTGCACTTACAAGAGGGCATAACCTGATCAGTATTCTCCCATGAGCAGCATGACACACAGCGAGAGGCACAATATGTCGTCTTCAATGTGCTGAGAGAGAGAGAGAGAGAGAGAGAGAGAGAGAGAGAGAGAGAGAGAGAGAGAGAGAGAGAGAGAGAGAGAGAGAGAGAGAGAGAGAGAGAGAGAGAGAGAGAGAGAGAGAGAGAGATCCACGGCGGGAACAGAATAGATTGCATTAAAAACTTTAGCTGCGGCCAGCAGGTGGAGACTGAACACACACAACCTCAGAAGCCAGGGTCTCCATTTGCCTACAAAGCACACTATATGTTTTAGGCAGCTGGCTGGATGGAGGATGAAAGTGTATCCTCAACATTATAATAATTTCCAAATGATCTGGAGATATATTTGAAACATTGAGCCTCATTCACCAATACTCTCTTATTATTTTTCTTATATTTTTGTTAAAGAGAAAAATAAGAAAAGCCACTGCCGCATTCATGAATGAATGAATGAATGAAAACTTTATTTAACAGATTTCAGAATGGGTACAATACAGTACGGCTCAATACACACAATTGTTAAGGGGATGCAGACATGAGAAAGACGTTTGTCTTGTTTACATCAGGGTCCCCCATTTTCAATTCATATAGACATTTATGACATACACAACATACATGACATTTATGGCATAGGGACATATAGGTATTTAGTACTGATACATTTGTGACAGAAACGGTATTCAAATATACAGTACTGTTACCCCTAGATCCTGACAGAGTATATACATATGATGGGGAGGGACTGTACATTAGGAGGGGGTGGGCGGGTGGGAGAGAAATATACATACGGTGGGGTGGAGACTGTACATTTGGAGGGGGTGGTGGGTGGGAGAGAAATATACATACGGCGGGGAGGGAATATACATGCGGTGGGGAGGAGACTGTCTATTAGGAGGTGGTGGGGGGTTTGGGCATTTACGGTGGCCAGTTTCGAATTGCAGCCTCCCGTAGGTGCTCTTTAAGAGCGGTTTTGAATGTGGGTAGGGATTCACATTCCTTTACAGCTTTGGGTAGGGCGTTCCACATTGATGTGGCATAATTGCGAACGTGTTTAGTCCCTTGTTTGAGCCGAATCTGGGTTTAACATGATTTGTTGAGCTTCCTCTGGTGTAGTGGTTGTGGTATTCACTGACCTTTGGGAAGTATTTTGACATGTACATGGGTACCTTAGTCGTATAGTGTATCTTGTAGACCAGGCCCATTGCAAGTTGCTGTACTCTGTCGTCTACTCTAAGCCATCCTAGGTTGTCAAAGTGGGCAGGGGTGAGGTGGGTTCTGGGGGCAAGGTCAAGTAGTAGTCTGACCAGTTTGTTTGTGATGTTTGTAATCTTGTTTTTAGCGCCTTTGAGGTGCTTTGGTACCATGAGGTGCACGCATAGTCGTAGTACCCTTTTTCAACCCGTTCTTGAATGATTAATAATCCCACTCATTCTTAAAGGTCCCATGCATTATAAATGGCCTTTTCCAGTGTTTAGCATTGTTTCCTAGCAATGGGGGATTATATCAATGTGGTCTGTGTCGTTAATTATCATATTGACTCATCAGTCTAGTCTCGAGTTCACGAGATCTTCCCTCACTCAACTAAGCCATTCTGATTTGACTCGCAATGCGATTGAGCTGATTGTTATCTGATTGGCTCTGTGGTTGTCAAAAGAGCGAGTGGATTACTTCCTCAAACAGGGTGCAGAGTCCGACAGACAGCAGAGAATGAGTGAGCGAGAGAGGGAGTGTGTGTAAAAATGTGTGTGCACTGCGGGGATGGTCTTCTCTCACACACACACAGCATTTACACACAACCTCCCGACCCGCGCGCAGGGCAGGAGCTTCTCTCTCATGCGTGTGTGTGAGAGAAGCTCCTGCCCCGCGCGCGGTCGGGAGGTTGCGTGTAAATGCTCCGTGTGTCCCTCTCTCTCTCTCTCTCTCTCTCTCTCCCTCTCTATCTCTCTCTCTCTCGCAGTCAGGAGCACTAGCTTATCACTGTCAAAATAGCTTTGCGCATGCTCCCACGCGCACGCCCGTATTCCGATCCGTGCAATAATAATCACAGAGGTATATATTGTCATTTGAAACAAGTTACCAATCATTGTCCCGTGGGATTATGCCCCCCCGCGCCGAAATTAATTAGTATCCCCTCAATCTCTCTCTGTGCCAGTCGCAGACTGTGTGGGTGACTGTCACTCGAATCGCTTATGGGCGGAGCCCATCCAATAACAGCCTGAAATCCAAAGGGAGAAAAATTATGCTTTTGAGTACTTGATTAGAAATATAAAACAATGCATTTTTTTTACTTTTTTTACTTACAGTTGTGTTCCATAGACTCACAGGCATTGTGTAAAGTTGTCCAAATAGTGCAAAGAATAGCAATGCATGTCCCCTTTAAACTGAAATGCGCGTTCGCACTCAATTAATTTGCATACAGACACGACCCGCTTGCTCCTTACAAGGCGAATGAGGCGTGGACAAAACATGGGTCTGTATCTGCTGATCCCTTATTCAACAGGTAGCTCTGGAGCGCTTTGCGACAGATACAAATTAGATCAGATTCAAATGCATTGTCACCATACAGCACCTAGAGCTATATAGTGGAATAGACTGTATTAATATTCTATATTTATACCGTCTAGTTACACACTCCTGGCCACCTGCCGCAGCGCACGCACACACACACAAGTACGCGTGTTGGGAAATACCGGACCTGTCATCTATCTCTCTGAAAGGTCCCTGTGGCTAAAACCCTGAGTGCGCTCAGAACTTGTAGGTGTGGAGGCACAGGATTTGACCGGTGTGTGTTTATAATCACATGTTTGGTCATCTCACATCACTTGTGTGTGTTGTTATGTAAGCTGTCTCATCCTCTCTTCCTTCTTGATAACAATCTAGTGGTCCGCATAAACATCTCTAAATATGCGTTCTATGCATTCGGCCTGGGCGGCCAGAGAATCTAACTGTTCTAACATCAATATATAATCCATTTCAGAAGCAGAACGCATAAGTTATAATAATAATAATAATTATTATTATTATTATTATTGAAAAGTTCTGGGTTTTTTTAAGTCGTATTTGGGGGCAATTGACCAATGGTAGGCATTTTTTTTGTATCTGTGTAAGAGTTTCTTATCTGGGTAAGAGTGCTCTCGACCCTCTTAGAATTTGGTCTTGCAAAAAAAAGAGAAGCAAAAATAAGAAAACATTGCTGAATTCCAGGTAAGAACAAAATAAGAAAGAATTCTAGTTAAGAACAAAATAAGAGGAAATCTTTGCTTATATCGCTTTGTGAATGAGGCCCATTGTTTGTGCTACATGCAGAGCTTTAAAAGGCTGTTTAAAAAGTATTCGTATTTCATTCTTATTGTTATATAATTTATTTAGCTATCAATAAAAAATCTTAATAGAAACAGCAACAATTCAGCTCTATGGAAGAAAACACACTTTTCAAATACATTTGTGAAATGACATTCTTATGTGCTCAAATACTGGATTTATACAGAGCACGTTGCCAGAGCTGCATAATGCATCACTCTTGCCTAGTTTAAGAAATGCAAATCACCCCAAGTTGATGGAATCTATTCACAGGCACTGCAATAAAATATTTGTAATTCTTCAAACCCAAAAATGTATGTACTGTCTGGCCGTGCGCAAGGTTAAGAATAAATGTGTGTGAGAGAGAGAGATAATGATATAGACTTATAGAGAAAGATGGAGAGAGAGAAGGAGATAGAGAAATATAGAGAGAATGATATAGAGAAAGATGGAGAGAGAGAAGGAGAGAAAGAGAGCGCACGCGAGAGAGAGAGAGAAGGAGATAGATAAAGAGAGAGAGAGAACATGAAAGAAAGATAGTCTTTCAGAATATGACACCAACTGTTACTGGCTTTTTCTTCTGCTGTTATTAGACAAGGGATGAAAGGCACTGTGTACCACCATGAAGTCACGTTAAAATTAGCTTGGAGGTGTAGTGCCGAGCCATTTTCATGGGGAGCTTTTAGTGTACCCCCCCCCCCCCCCCCCCCCCCCCCCCCCCCCCCCTCCTGATGTCTTTCAAAGAGACACATCTTTGGTAATCCCCCGCCCACCCCCCCCCACCCCCCCCCCCCCCCTCCTGATGTCTTTCAAAGAGACACATCTTTGGTAATGGAATGTGCAGTAGTACAAAGGAGAGATTATCTCCATGGCCAGTGTCAACAGACAGAAATGTCTTTGAAGAGGAGAGGCTGTAACATCAACACATCATTAGGCTCCATAAACCGGACTTCCTGGACAGAGAAAGTCACTCTGCTTTAGTAATTGACACTTCATCAGCGCTTATAGTGCTGTAGAAGATTGCATCTAAGATATTTACTCTATTAGATACTTCATGGCAGAGATCGATCCCTGGTTACAGGAGGCAAGATGCCAAACACATACAGGAAAATATCGGCTCTATTGAGTCGTTCGCTCATCGAAGAAGAAATAATATTGCAGATTTATTATTCCCACATTCACAATCACACATCCCAAAATTACAAACTGTCTCATTAGCTGGGGGGGAGGGGGTAAACATATATATATATATATATATATATATATATATATATATATATATATATATATATATATATGTATATATTGTGGTAGATATCATCCCTCATCACATGGTTACGTGGAGGAAGGGATATACTATTGCCATGGGCAGAGGAGAGAATTAAGGAGTTGATTGGGACTGATAGAATACACCTGTGCACCACGTGATCACCACATCCCACGCACACACAGAGACACACATACAGGGCTTGACATTGGCACCTGCCCACCCGCCAGATGCGGGTATAATTCCCCTGTGGCATGTACCTCTGTCATTCTACCCGCCCCAGTGGCAAGTGGCTTAAAGGTCTGTATGTGTGTGTGTGTATGTGTGTGTGTTTATGTGTGTGTGTTTAGCGTCTTTTTCCCCGTGGCCATGTGCGTTCTAAAAATAAAAAAAAAGCCAGGTGAAACCTGAAACCTCTCTTCAAAGTTATTTTCACACTGAGTCGCGCCGTCGCCAATAATAGTTTCAAGACATTGCGTCGGTCTGAGAGAAGAATCAAGCATCAGAAATACATTTGGACTGCAGTATTCTGTTGTGGATGGTTAAAACCTTTGTTTACATACTGGTGTGGACTGTGGATTAAAACGTTCATTTATGGACCCGTTTTCTGCCAATCAAGCTGGCAGGCTCGTTGAACACAGCTGCCTACAACCTCCACAAGTCTCTGTAAGTAAGCTAGCTAATGGCTAATGCTACACTACTGGCAAGTATTTTCATATCTTAACCAGCGTTGCAACTTGCAAGACGCTTATAATGAAACGTTCCAACGGCGACATTGTTTTTTTGATCCACCTTTTTTCTCCCATTTTCTATATTTTCTCCCATCCCAATTTCGTATCATCCAATTCACCCTCCCCTGTCACGAACGCTGTTTCTTGCCTGACACAAGCCGGCTGCAATGTGGACTAAGTCATACATAGCACAAGTCCCCTCCGGTACTTGAGGTAACAGCAGTTGCATCTTTTCACCTGCGCAGCTCGACCTCTCAGTGTCGAGGAGTAACGCGTGGAGGCTCACACCCCTTCCTGACAGGGAGCGACGCGAGCGAGCGTGATTGCGAAAATGATTAAAATGTATTCATTTCAATCAGACTATCCTGACCTGCCGCGAGCGACAGCGAACTGAGCAGCGATGTCGTCCACCCCTCAGATATTCGCTCGCTGTGTCTCTAGTTGAGCGATTACGCGGCCGAGTCCCGCCCCTAAACACTTTTTATTGGTCAAGAATCGCAGGGCCCCCACCACGTGTGCTTCCAGGTAACACACACACACAGACACACTCGGACACGCGCCGCCTCATATCAGGACAGTGTCGCGCGCGATTTCGTCTCTAGTTCGCTCGCTCGCTCCCTGTCAGGAACCGGTGTCACGCTGCCCCCGACACTTCCTGATTCTACTGCGCAGAGCGCACCAACCGACCTGTAGGAGTTGCTGTCCACAACGCCCGATCCCCACCCATCAGTTTCCCACCCCTAATACGGCCAATGTGTATTAGTATGAACGACCAGCTAAACTGAAAGCAATGTGGAGCGCTGGGCTCGAACAGGCGAGCCCAGCGTCTCCGCATTTGTGGCGAGCGCCTTGCCCACTACGCCATGTAGCCGCCCCCCAACGGCGACATTGTTCATCAATTGATTCAACCTAGAACCTATGCGCGCGCTCTTCCCCCCCCCCCCCCCCCCCCCCTCTCTCTCTCTCTCTCTCTCTCGGTGCATGCTGGGAATGAGATTGGAGAGGTTGGAGAGGTTGGAGGTTGGAGGTGTAGTGAGTTTTTTTTCTATCTTTATCTGTCTATTTTGGTAATTTGTTTATGGGATATTGTATTATAAGGGTAGTGTTGGTTTGCTGTGTGTTTTGGTGTGTATAGGGTTAAGTGGGAGTGTTTTGTTTGTTTGGCAGTCGCGTCGGCCAGGCTGGTTTGCTGGCTGACGTCAGACGCCAGTATGGAGTTTGCCAAAATGAGCAGGAAGCCATGGTATAAAGATTAATGCTTCTAATGTGTCCGTAGAGGATTGCAGCTTGGCAATAGGTAAAGTCGTTGGACATAAAAGTGTGAAATCAGCCGCGAAGATGAGCAGTAGTATTGTCATTTTCTAGACTGCCTTGAGAAAGTGCACTCGGTTGTTGAATCAGGTATCAATATCGAGGATGTGTTTATTACAGTGGAGCATCTCTCCACACCAGGCAGAAGGATTAATATAAATAACATCCCGCCGTTCATAAGTGACGAAGTACTGATAACTCAACTTGCAAGGTATGGGAAGATAATTTCCCCGATAAGAAAACTGTCATCTCGATGCAAATCTCCGTTGTTAAAACATGTTGTGTCACATAGACGCCAGGTTTTAATGATTCTCGAGAACAACAGAGAGGAGATTGATTTGGTTTTGAAATTAAGAGTTGATGATTTTGATTACGTCGTTTTTGTGAACTCTGAAGCTCAAGGTGTTTCCGTTGCGGGGAAGAGGGACATTTGATCCGAGATTGTGTGAGGGAAGAGGGGAGAGGCACACAGTCTCAGCCTGCGCGCAGTGCAGCGGGGACGGTGATCCCAGTCACGGATGCGCATAGTGCAGCGGGGACGGTGATCTCAGTCGAAGCTGCGCGTTAGTGCAGGTGTAGAGAGTGAGGGGAGAGGGGCAAGGCGAACTCCGCCTCAGCCCCAGGAGGAGCGCGGGGCTGGGCTCAGCGCGAGTAGTGGTACAGAGGAGGGCAGAGTGTTGCAGCGCAAAGCAACGAGCGGTGACGACAACAGAGTCCCCTGCAGACCGCCAGCAATGTAAATAGTGTCCTTGTGCAGACCGTCAGTAGCACAGCGGATGGTATCCAGCTGCAGGGTCACAGAACCGGTGTAGCAGGTACGAAGCAACCTGTTGATATAATGAGGACAGTTGCTGGGGATGAAAATGAGGTGGGGGGGGGGGGGGGGTCGTGGCAGGAAAGGATTACGGAGGTGGAGGGTGGATCTGTTGAGACACAAGGGACTGGAAACGGGGATGAGGATGAGGGGGGGGGGGGTGGTGGCAGGGAGGTTTTCGGATGAGGGGAGTGTGCCTGGGGTGGTTGTAGCTATTGAGGGAACAGGGTCAGAGGACTCAGTTGAGGGGGTCAGGGTGGGGGTCGTGGCGGGAAGGGTTACAGATGTGGGGAGTGTACCTGGGGTAGCTGTAGATGTTGAGGGGTCAGGGTGGAGGGAGTAGAGGATATTGAAATGGGGGAGGGGGACGGCGGGGTGGGGGTTGCTAGGCAGAAGAGGAAGATTGAGGTAGTTGGGGTGTCGAGCTCTCAAGCTAAGAAAGCAGGTGTGACGGAAGAACTTAGCAGTACGCAGAGTACACAGGGGGGTTCATGGGCAGATATGGTTGTTGATAGTGATGATGACTTTGAGAGCGATGGTTTTTCCTATTCACTAGATGCAATGAAACTGTTTTGAAGTTGACAAAGAACAGGAAGAGTGTAGAGGTGACAGATTTTTTTCCGGATAAAGATTTGTTTGTTGTAGCAGCAAAGGAACATATGAGGTTTAAAGGAGATGGTCGTTTTGTTGACACAGATGTATACAGGATGAGAAAGATTGTGCAAAAGGTGCTACAGGGCCCCAGGGTGGTGGAGGCTGGAGTGGAATCGGTGTAGTTTTGTTTTGCTTTTATTTGTTTTACTTTTTTTATTTCTGAAATGAGAGTTTTTTTATTGAAGGGACTGGTGTGGTGTCACTTAGGGCTAGACTTTTCAAAGGTGTCCCGATACCGGGGAAAGGAGGCTGAGACTTTTTTTGTTCGTCTCATATACTCTTATACTTTTGTGGAATTTTATAAAGACTGGGGCTATGGAGGATTCAGAGACAGGAGCGGGGCGTATCTGCCCGATGGGGAGGCCACGCATTACTCCTTCGGCAGACTTTTCATCGGAGTCGTCATGGGGGATGTTGTCTCTGCCGTCTTTTTATGTTACCGGTACCGGTACCTTGTTAAAGGGTTGGAAGGTATGACTGTGGGGCTCATCGCGGTCTACGCCGAAATAAACGGTTTCCTGATTCAGCCTTGGAGGGTGATGGTAAAGCGGACTTTGCTGGTTGTTTTCTACCCGATGTTCGGAATGGGTTTCATTAGGGCTTTGAGCTCTCGAATCAGGCTGCTCGATGGGAAGTCACTGAGGGCTGCCAGTCTCCGCACGGGGGAGTGGGAGCTGATGTTGGAGCGGCATCTGAACCAGGGAGGAAAAGGCGGCCTCGGACGGGGAGGCAAGGGTGACATACTGTCTGATGAGGATGTCGGTCCAGAGTGCATCTCGATCCCCATGCTCTGTTTTCGGCCCCCGACATCATCGATGCCATGTGATATAAGACTGGTGGACGGTGGGAGCAGATGTGATGAGGCTGAAGGAGGATGGTCAGCTGAAAGGGCGGCCCTGTTTATCCACGGGATAAGTTTTGACTGGAGTCTGTCGGACACGCACAAAGGCCTGATGTGTTGTACCACGCGGGGAAAGGTGAAGATAGAGACGCTCTTCTCAGGACAACGGTTTCTACAGTGCCTCTCCGGTGTC